>NC_069690.1:11786884-12089914 GCF_023699985.2 Odocoileus virginianus | reverse complement strand
ATTCCAGGCACTGTACTGAGCGTTAGGGATCCAGTGGCGAACAAAAAAGACACCATCTTTGCCCTCCAGGAGGACACTGCAAATGCCATTATGAGCAAGACAGGTGTCAGGCTTGCTCCTATGCAGCTTATGGTCTAGTAGCAAAGCTAGACATCAATCAACTCGTCATATTAGTATATAATTGCAGAATGTGATGAATACTGGGAAGGAAATTTAAGCAGGAAATTTACACTACATGTTAGGAATACCACTGACTGCAGATGTACTGGGCAGATGGGATTGGAGGGGCCTAAAGCAGGAAGAGAAGACCGGTCCTGGTGGGCTATAGTCCATGGGGTCACAGGAAAGTCAGACACAACTTAGCGACTAAACAACATTAAAGTTAGATATAAGTATACACTGTGACCCAGAGTAAAGCCCGCCAGAAGACATGAGCTTTATTTTTATTTGTAGTAGCTAAAAACCAGAAACAACTCAAATGCCCAACAACTGCAGAATGGGCAAGTAAACCATGATCTATCCACAGTGGAACATTGTACAGCAATGACAAAGAACAGTCTACTGTTAGAGAGTAGATGGATGAATCTTGCAATAGAAGAGAAGATACACTGTATGTTTCTATTTATATGAAGTTCAAAATGGGCAAACAAATCTATAAGGACAGCAATCAGAGTAACTTATTTTGGGGAGGGATAGTGACCATGACATGCGGTAAAGCTGGGAACTTCTATATCTCCATCTGGATGGTGGTTACAATAGTGTAAAAACTCATCAAACTGTGCATTTCAGGTTTGCACACTTTGCTAAATGTTGCACCTCAAAAAAAGCTTAGTGAAAAGAACTGACAGTGGTTCAGACTAGGAAGGTGGCAGAGGTGATGGCGAGATGTGGACAGAATAGAGAGAGAGTTAACAGGTAAGATAATATCTACCTAGCTTGCCTTGCCACAGTGTCCTGAGGCTTGAATGAGATCATATACAGGAAAGGTTGTCAGCCAGTGGCTTTCTTGCTGTGAAAATTCCAACGAAAACAAAAAGAATTCCCGGCTCAGAGCTAATTTGTTTTAGATGGCCCCACAACACCCACCTCTCCCACACCCCAGAGGAAGAGCATAATGAAAGTGTTTGCCTGAAGTATGGGATTCCTTGTTTTATAGAAGGTGTAGTTTCAACCCGAAGCCTCAGCAGCAGCCTGGGACTGACTGGGCTGGGAGACACGCAGGGCTTCCTGGTAGTAAAGAGGCCACTTGCTTTCTAGCTGCAGTGTAACCACTAGTGGCTGCCCCCAAGTCTCTCTTTATCCTAATTGCATTGAATCACACCATTTTCCTGTGATAACGGGATTTCCACGGGTGGCATGGGGTTGCAGCTAAGACCGGATGAGGCTGCTGCTAGTGAAATAGGATGAGAGCGCCCAAGGGGAGGCCATGGAGAGCTTCCCAGTGCCCTCCCCCACAGCCGTGTGCAGTAGGCATTTCTAACACATGAGGGCATTAAAGCTCAGAAAGGGGAAGGGGGTTGCCCAACCCAAGCTGGTGGGAGCAGAATTAAAATGTGAAATTTAGCTCTGGTCCACTGCCCTGCTGGTCTATTAGTGTTGTTCCTCCTTCCCCACAGCCCAAGCTCTGAAAGCATCAGCTATCAGCTCAGTCGCTCAGTTGTGTCCAACTCTTTGCGACCCCATGGACTGTAGCACGCCAGGCTTCCCTGTCCATCACCAACTCCCAGAGCTTGCTCAAATTCATGTCCATGAGTAAATGATGCCATCCAACCAGCTCATCCTCTGTTGTCCCCTTCTCCTCTTGCCTTCAATCTTTCCCAGCATCAGGGTCTTTTCCAATGAGTCAGTTCTTCACATCAGGTGGCCAAAGTATCTTCAAAGTATCTTCAAAGGAGCTTCAGCTTTAGCATCAGTCCTTCCAATGAATATTCAGGACTGATTTCCTTAAGCTGAAAATTCCTTGTTGCCATCGTTGAAAGCATCAACTACGGCAAAGCCAAATTCACCATCCTTGACAGACATAGGCCTAGAAGTAAAGGGTCACTGGTTAGTAACCTCATTCAGCAGACCTCCCTCTTTTTGATCCCTGGAGGGGTGCCACGTCATAATTTACTCATCCTAAAGATCCCCCAGGGAGCAGCGCTGCTCAGGATCGGGGAGTCCACCGGGCACTCAATGATGTGGACATGGCCCAGTCACATCTGCCCTGAAAGTTTCTCAGGCCAAGATCAATCTGGGCATGGTCCACGGGATGGAATTGTGGATTTAGATCAAGTTCCTGTCTGTGGGCAGGATGGGTAGCAAAAGACCCATCTTGAGGGGAAACCTTGGGTTTGCCTACATGGGAACCCTCCAGCCCACCTGCACACACAGTGGGCGAGACCTTCCAGGTGGGAAGGACACTTACCTGTCTCCTTTAGTCTTAGGGTGTTGTCCACTCCTCTGGGTTCCAAAACCTGAGGATCTCCCCACCCTTGGTGGATGACTGGAAATTCTGAGGCTTCCTTTAGCATGCTCCGGGAACAGTGCAGTTTTGAAATGTAGTTCTCCAGCCCAGGGAAAATGTCCAGCTTAGGATGGTGAAGAAAAGTCTCAGTCTAAAGACTCAAAGTGGAAGAGAAAACCTATTTTTATTTAATGCAAGTTAATTTCCACCTGGCGGCTTCATTTCACTAGCAACGGCAGGGGATGGGGGGGACGCAGACAATTCAGTCTCAGGCATTTCTGTTTTTTCTCCAGCTCTTTTCCTTTCCCTAGACTTGTGAATTACAGCAGTGTATATAGTACTGATGTCAAGGAGGGACCATATGACCCACCATGTTATCTGTTCACCCTCTAAGAGGACCTTCTTTCTTGCCAGACTTAAGCCTTCAGATCTGTGCTGTTTGGGACCATGACGGAAAGCGCATTGGTGATTTGCTGCTCCTGTCCTGGGGATGGGATTCGCCCTGCTGCCACAGATGCCAATTGTCTAGAGTCACCTCTCAGCTATGCCCTCTGGGGTCTTGGGGCCTCATCATCTGAGGTCCAGCAACACCTAAATTCTCAGCCTGGAAACAGTTTCCATTCCCCCCAAGCGCCTGAGGTTTTCAAGACCTAAGCTAGAAAGCCTTCATGATCTCCACTTTCTACCCTGCTACGGTACTGAGGAGCGGAGGGAGGGGAAGTTGTAAAGGCTGAAAAGAAAAAAACAGTAAGCATTTCAAAAATACCCCACCACAGGAGTGATATTTATGCAGTACTTTTATTCAACAGTAAACATGTATTGTACATGTAGAATGTGCCAAGTAAAATGCTGAGGTTAGGAGGAAAAAAAAAAAAGACTTAAAGACCAAAAGTACTATAGGAGACTGTGATATAAAGGGAAAGTCACACTCTGGCCTCACACTGCCTGGGTTCTTTCTAATCATGGCTCTGTCACTCCAGCCCTGGAACTTCGTGCAATTTCCATAACCTCTCTACCGTCAGTTTCCTCATCCATAAAACGGACTCAACACATGGTTTAAATGCAGCAATATTTATCTTCTCTAAAGTAACTAAACACAGTGCTTGGCACACAGCAGGTGCCTATTAATTGTGGTCATTATGCCAAGGAAGCCGTAAGAGCTCAGAGGAGAAGTAGCTGAGCGCCAGGAGACATAAAAGCGAGAAGGAAGGGACTTCCCTGCGGTCCAGCGGTTAAGAATCCGTCTTACAAGTAAAAACGACACATGTATTCCAATGTTCGTTGCAGCGCTACCTACAATAGCTAGAACATGGAAGCAACCTAGATGTCCATTGACAGATGAATGGATAAAGAAGCTGTGGTACAATGGAATATTAATTACTCAGCCATAAAAAGAGACACATTTGAGTCAGTTCTAATGAGGTGGACGAGCTTAGAGACTATTATACAAAGTGAACTAAGTCAGAATGAGAGATATAAATATCGTATACTGATGCATATATATGGAATCTAGAAAGATTGTACTGATGGATTTATTTTCAGGGCAGCAATAGAGACGCAAAGACAGAGAACAGGAGGAGGGGAGGAGGGAGAGGGTGAGACCCATGGAGAGAGTAACGTGGAAACTTACAACACCGTATGGAAAATAGATAGCCAGTGGGAATTTGTTGCATGACTCGGAACTCAGACAGGGGCTCTGTAACAATCTGGAAGTGTGGGATGGTGAGGCAGATGGAAGGGAGGTTCAGAAGGGACGGGACATAGGTGTACCTGTGGCTGACTCTTGTTGGTGTATGACGGAAAACCACAAGATTCTGTAAGACAAATATCTTTCAATTAAAAAGTAAAATGGCCGAAAAAAAAAAATCCGCCTTACAATGCAGGGGACGCAGGTTCCATCCCTCGTTGGGGAGTTAAGATCCCACATGCCACAGAGCAGCAAAACACACGCGCCACAACTCCTGAGCCCGTCTGACATAACTCGAGCCTGTGTGCCGCAGTGAAAGGACACAGTGAAGATCCCCGTGCTGGGACTAAGACCCGACGCTGGCGAAGAAATATTTTTAAAAGCAATAATTATGCATTAAATGATTTTTTTAACTTAAAAAATATATACTTAAGTATAGAGGGGGAAAAGAAAGAGAGTAATCAACCATAGTCTCAACACCCAGAATTCACACTATGAGAATCTTGGGACATCTTTTTTTCTTTTCCCCTAAAGTAAAACCACCCTATTGCTTTTGCAAGCATTATCCATACTCGTTATAAAAATTCAAACAATGACTAAAAAGTCCAAGCTGAGAGCAAACAAGTTCACTTCACATCTCACCACTTGGTCATTGATGGATTTTTAGGGTGGGGAATGTGGGGGTGATGATGGGGTTTGTGTATTAGAAAGATCATAGACTGCTGGGTGGAGGACAGTCTGGAGGTAGACCAGGGAAGAGGTAGGAAATGACGAGGTCCCACCCTGCACGGGTGACAGTGGGAAAGAAAGAAAAGGACTAACTGGATTGGGATGGACCTGGGGGCACGCACTCCAGTAGGCGTTCTGAACACTTTCCTTGCTTCTTGCTAAGTCCCTAGAAAGCCATAAAGCTGGACCGCACTAAGTTAGCCTTCTTCAGGATTGCCTTTACTGGGTCTGAGCTTTCACACTGTGCCCTCGGCTTTTATTGAGGGCAGATGCCAGAAACAGCCACGTGAAGATCAGGGCTGGCTGCACCTGCTGCAAATCTTCGATAGAAGCCTTTGTCCACTCGCTCTCCGAGTCCCTGAGCAACAACTCGGGGGATGGCTCCCTATTTGAATGCAGTAACAAGGAACGTCAATCCTAAAGGAAATCAGTCCTGAATATTCATTGGAAGGACTGATGCTGAAGCTGCAACTCCAGTATTTGGCCACCTGATGCAAAGAACTGACTAATTGAAAAGACCCTTATGCTGGGAAAGATTGAAGGCAGAGGAAAAAGGGGACGACAGAGGATAAGATGGTTGGATGGCAACACTGACTCGATGGACGTGAATTTGAGCAAGCTCTGGGAGTAGATGATGGACAGGGAAGCCTGGCGTGCTGCAGTCCATTGGGTCGCAAAGAGTTGGACACGACTGAGCGACTGAACTGAACTGAACAGGGAATGGGGCTTCCTTGGCAGCCCAGTGGTAATGAATCCGCCTGCCAGTGCAGGAGACACAGGTTCAACCCCTGGGCTGGGAAGATCCCCTGGAGAAGGAAATGGCTACCCATTCCAATATTCCTGCCTGGGAAATTCCATGGACATGGGTTACAGTCCATGGGGCCATAATGAGTCAGACACAGCTTAGCGATTAATCCACAATAGCAACCAGGGAACAGTTTGTTTCCCTTGGGAAAAAAAAAAGTAGCAATTTTTTTTCTCCCAGATAATAAAAATGATGTGATCCAATATCTTTCTCCTTTTGCCGTTGCTGCCAAGAAGCTCAGAGCCTAATTTCATGTTATATCAGCTCTATGCCTGGACACATTTACCTCTTCACTGCTTTTCCACTTTAATTTTGATAACTTTGTTGCAAATGTATCTTTTGAGAAAATCTTTTATGAAATAAAAACTCCCACTTCGAGGCTGGTGGACAATAGATGTTGGGAAAGTGTTTGATGAGTGAATGAAGGAATAAATTAAAAAGTCAGATTTTAATTCTGCTTGGGAGCCAAGCAGGGTGATTCAGAGGCAGATATCTCTTGTGGCCATGGGTGCAGCCCACAGGAAATAATGGGGCGTTTAAGGAATTAATAAGGAATTAATGAAACAGTCTCTTCTGGATTGAGTACATATAACTTATTCTCAGAGCCTAAGGACTATTCAGGAAACACTGAGCCAGTGAAAGGAAGAAGGAAAAATATGGTATGAGTGTGTATGTGTGTGTGTGTTTGATCCTCTGAACTACCCTTGGCAACAGCTACCCTCTGCCTATCAAATTTCTACCCATCCTTTAGTGTGCAAGGCAAGTTACCCCTGGATCCCAGTACATGATTATAATTGTAACCCATTTCGTGAATGTAGGATCTTACAAGAGGCTTCCCAGGTGGCTCAGTGGTAAAGAATCTGCCTGCCCATACAGGAGATGCAGGTTTGATCACTGAGGTCAGGAAGATCCCCTGGAGGAGAATATGGCAACCCACTCCAGGATTCTTGCCTGGAGAATCCCATGGACGGAGGAGCCTGGTGGGCTACAGTTCACGGGGGCGCAAAGAGTTGGACATGACTTAGTAGCTGAGCGTGAGTACACGGTATCTTAGAAACATATTACCTCTCATTCCATTTTCCAACAGCCCTGTGAGGGCATGGTACTAGCATTGTCTGTATTTTGCAGATGAAAATACTGGGGGTCTTGAGCTGTGGGGTGCCTTAAGGTTGGCCACTAGCCATACGTAGCTACCAAACACTTGAAATTTGTCTGGTCTGAATTGAATTTGGCTCTCAGGGCAAAATACACAAATGATTTCAAAACAGTTCCCCGAAATGTAAAATATCTCATTAATAAGTTTCATGTCGATTACATGTTGAAATGACAATATTTTCATCATATCGAACTAAATAAAAAACACTCTAGCTAACTAATTAAAATAGACTCCAAATTCTCCTGCTTCTTTTTACTTTCAAAATGTGGCTACTAGGAAATTCAGACTCAAACATACAATGGTGTTCTGGATTTCTGTATAAATAGATAGCATTTATTCCGTATAAAAACATTTCTGTATAAATAGATAGTAAATACTTTAGCGCCTGTGGGCCATATGGTCTCTGTCACAATTGCTCTGCCACTGTAGTGCAAAAGATGATATCAGCCAGAGGTGATAGTAAGTGGGAGTGGCTGCGCTCCAACGACTATATTTACAGAAACGGCCAGCAGGCTGAGCAGTAATTGACTGATTCTTGCTCTAGAGCAAAAAGCAACGTAGTGCGAGAGCTCAGGACTGGAAAGAAGAGAGGTTTGCATCTGCCTCTGCCTGTTGCCAGCTGTGAAACCGTGAGTGGGTTACGTAACTACTCCGAGCCTCAGTTTCTTTGTCCACAAAATGGGATAACTAGTCTAATAGAAAGTGGGCAAAGTGAGGAGGGAGGCTGAAGAAGAAGGGGACAGATGTACACCTATGACTGATCCGTGCTGATGGATGGCAGAAACCAACACAGCACTGTAACCATCCTTCAATTAAAAATGAATAAGCTTTTTAAAAGAAAGAAAAGCAAGTGGGCAAAGAGAATCCCCTGGCTGTCCAGTGGTGAGAACGCTGGATATTCACTGCTGAGGGCCCAGGTTCAGTCCCTGGTTGGAGGAACTAAAACCTTGCAAGTGGCCAAGTAGCGTTGGCCAAAAAAAAAAAAAAAAACAGAAAAATGGGCAAAGAATACCAGCGAACAATTTATAGGATGCAAATGGATGCGAGGTGTAGAAAATATGTTTAACTTCACTGCAGGAAACAATGAAGACTAAGACAGTAACAAGTTGAAAGGTGTTTTAAAATTATAAAGTGTGTTCTTACATATATGTCTTCTATATGGTTAACGGGGATGTAAATCAATATAACCCTCTTGGGAAGCAATTTGGCAATGTGGATCAAAAATCTTTAACAATTTATACCTTTGACCCTGTAATTCCACTTCAAGGAATCTATCTTAAGGAAATAATCAGAGATGTAGACAGAGATTTATGTACAAAGATGTTCACTCTAGTGTTATTTATAACAGTGAAAAAAAACTGGAAGCAACGTATACATTCAATAATTAGAATAATGGCTAGATGAATGTTGATTTGATCAATACTGAGCAAACCTTCAGAATTGTTTAAGATATTTAATTAAAAGGAAAATGTGTCCTTTGTAATGTCAAGTGGGAAAAGAGGTACTGTATAAAACAGGTACTGTATAAAAGAGGAGTGTATAAACCATGCTATTCTAAGAAGGAGGTAGGAAGCACATATACTTGCATAGAAAAAGGTGCAAAAATGCACAGATATGCTACCCAGTGTTATCTCAGGGTGGAGGGATCATGTGTTGAATCTATTTTCTTTCTTTGTTATTGTCTGTGTTTTCTAATATTCTTCATTTAAAATATACTATATGTATTTTATACTCAGAAAATTAATATTATAAACACCTTAAGGCCTCAACCGAATCAAAATATGGGCAAAGCATATACATAGATGAGATATAGAAAGGGTAAAGTAGGACTTCCCTGGTGGTGCAGTGGATAAGAATCCGCCTGCCAATGCAGGGGACACCAGTTTGATCCCTGGTCCAGGAAGATCCCACATGCCTCGGAGCAAATAAGCCTGCGCACCACAACTACTGAATCTGTGCCCTAGGGTCCCACAAGCCGCAACTACAAAGTCTGCACACTCTAGGGCCCGAGAGCCATAACTAACGAGCCCCTGCGTAGCAGCTGCTGAAGCCCGCTCGCCTAGAGCCCGTGTTTTGTAACAGAAGCCACCGCAGTGAGATGTCTGTGTTCCACAACTAGAGAGCAGCCCCGCTCTCTGCAACGAGAGAAAGCCCACGTGCAGCAACAAAAGACCCAATGCAGCCAAAAGGAAATAAATAAATATAGCAGTGTGTATGTGTCAAAAAAAAAATAAGTAAAGGGCGAAAAAAATAGAAAAAAAAATAGTAAATAAACATAAAGCTCCCCAATCTCAGTGGTCATCAGTCAAGTTAAAACAGCAAAAGTTGTTTTTTTTTTTTTCATACATCAGCTTAGCAAAAATGGGAAAAAGATGTATCAAAGGATACAAGGCGATGAGGGGCCTCTCATACACTTTGCAGGGAGCATGAAGGCTTTTTGGAGGACGGTTTGGCAACAGCTATAAAAATGTTAAGGTAGATTCTGGCCCGTCTGCAATTCTACTTCTAGGTATTGAGCACATGTGCACAAAAGGGCTGTACTGGAATGTTCAGGGAAACACTGCTCATTACATTCAATATCAAAAAATTGGAAACAGCCCACCCATCTGTCAATGGGGGAATTAAGGTGAACCCATTCTGTGGAATATTAGGCAGAAGTTAAAAGGATAAGATAGATCTACATGTATTGACATCAATGAGCAAAGAGAAAAGCAAACTATAGAACAATCCAAAAGAATGATGACATTTGGGGGGGAAATCCACTTATATAAATATTCATATATGTGGTGGTGGTGGTGGTTTACTTGCTAAGTTATGTCCAACTCTTGCGACCCTGTGGACTGCAGCCCGCCAGGTTCCTCTGTCCATGGGATTCTCCAGGCCAGAATACTGGAGTGGGTTGTCATTGCCTTCTCCAGGGGAATCTTCCTAACCCAGGGATTGAATCCACGTCTCCTACGTTGTAGACAGATTCTTTACCAACCAAGCCACCATGGAGGCACACATACATAAATATGTGTGTGTGTGTGTGTGTGTGTGTGTGTGTGTGTGTGTGAAAATTCTATCTCATAGCTCTCTGAAGGAAAGGGAGATGGGAAGGTAGAACATGGCTGGGGTAAAATGAGGCAACATGGAGCTTCTCCCTTTGATTCCATAAGCTCTCTTATTAAACGCTTTGGGTCAATGGCTCTGGAGACAGACTCAGTTTAGTTCCGTTCAGTCTCTCAGTTGTGTCTGATGTTTTGCAACCCCACAGACCACAGCATGCCAGGCTTCCATGTCCATCACCAACTCCTGGAGTCCACCCAAACCCATGTCCAGTGAATCAGTGATGCCATCCAATCATCTTATCCTCTGTCAGCCCCTTCTCCTGTCTTCAATCTTTCCCAGCATCAGGGTCTTTTCTAATGAGTCAGTTCTTCATATTAGGAGAACTTCAGCTTCTCCTGTATTGGAGCTTCAGCTTCAGCATCAGTCCTTCCAATGAATATTCAGGACTGATTTCCTTTAGGATTGACTGGTTTAATCTCCTTGCAGTCCAAGGGACTCTCAAGAGTCTTCTGCAACACCACAGTTCAAAGGCATCAATTCTTTGGCACTCAGCCTTCTCACATCCATACATGACTACTGGAAAAACCATAGCTTTGACTAGATGGATGTTTGCTGGCAAAGTAATGTTTCTGCTTTTTAATATGCTGTCTAGCTTTGTCATAGCCTTTCTTCCAAGGAGCAAGCATCTTTTAATTTCATAGCTGGGCTGAAATCCTGGTTCCCCCACTTATTGCATGAGTCTGAGGAAGTCGATTAACTTCCTCAAAACCTCAGTTTCCTCATCTGTAAAATAGGGACAATACAGTACCTGTCTCATGAAGTTGTGGAGGAAATGAAATAGGGCAGTACTTAGTGCATAAAGCCTAGCACACAACTACCATCCTTAGAACCATGATGATCAGACACACGCCACTTAAAATACTTCCATTAAATACTTGCACAAAGATAGAAATATTAAAAGAACCAATAGATTTATATACACCTAAATGACAGTAAGGATCTCAAACTAGGGAGGCAGCTGTGAAGAAGTAGGTATGTGGCACACAGCAGATTATGAATTTAAGAGGTTCTCCTCTGGAGTCAGCTTGTCTCAGAATCTTCCAGAATCTTCCACATGCTGGTTGTGCAAATTCTCTGCATCTATATTTCTCAGCATCTCAGTTTCCTCATCTACAGAGTACCAGTCTTACAAGATTGTGAGGATAAAGTGAACTTATATGAGCTAAGCTTCTTGGGAAAGTGCTTGGCACAGAGAAAGCATTAACTGTTCTGGCTATTGCTACTGATAGTACTGTGAGCCACACAGTACTAGTAGGGGTACTGCAACCACTGTGCTGTGCTTAGTCATTCAGTCCTGTCCGACTCCTTTTGACCCCATGGACTGTAGCCTGCCAGGCTCCTCTGTCCATGGGATTCTCCAGGCAGGAACACTGAAGTGGGTTGCCATGCCCTCCTCCAGGGGATCTTCCCAACCCAGGGATCGAACCCAGGTCTCCCGCATTGCGGGCAGATTCTTTACCACTGAGCCACAAGGGAAGCCCAACCGCCACCACAGCTATTGCTAAATGTCTCATCTCTCCCCAAGTGGCCCCAGACTCCTCCAGGGCAGCAACAACAGTTCATTCTTCTAAGATCCTCACCAGTGCCTGACAGATAGTAGGCACTTACACATTTGCAAGATTGCTACCACGGCTTTCGTTTGATACATCGTTTCAAAACCGGAGTGAGAGGCAGCCAGAGGGAATGGGAAGAACCTGAGCTTTGGAGGAAGGGGCCTTGAATTCCAACCCTGGTGCCTATCCCACCTGGGTGACCTCCGGCTGGCCTGTCACTGACTTAGTCTCCCTGGTCCTCAGGCTCCTCACTAGTGAGATGGCTTAATAATAGCGTATACCTGGCAAGGTCATTGAGAAAATAAAGGGGGTAATTCATGTAACCTCACCTCTCCAGCCCTCAATAGATGTCCAACAATGCTGGCTCCTTAATGCTGCTCTATGCTGGCTTCATAGGGATGGGAAAGGCAAGTGTGTACTAAGGCTGCTCGGATGTTTGGGTCATAATTAGACATCGCCGCACATCTATTCTGGAGAAAGAAATGGCTACCCACTCCAGTATTCTTGCCTGGGAAAATCCCATGGACAGAGGAGCCTGGCGGGCTACAGTCCATGGGGTCGCAAAGTCGGACATGACTGATCGATTAACACTTTCACTTTCACACATCTATTCATGGTACACCACAACTTGGACCAAACGCCTAACAGGAAACAGCCACTTAAAATGCAGAATTTGCCAAGTTATGGATAGGTAGTAACTTCCTAGAGGCTGGGTTGTAGAAAACAAGGGTGGGTGGGAGAGAGTAGAATTGAATAATAAAATGAGCAACAATAGCAATTGTGTCTGTGCTGGGCACAGAGCTAAGCATCTCACATCTGTTAACATCTTTGTTCTTTACAACATGTGTGTGTGTGTGTGTGTGTGTGCACGCACACACGTACTCAGTGGCTCAGTCAGGTCTGACTCTTTGCAACCCCATGGACTGAAGCCCCCCAGGCTCCTCCGTCCATGGGATTCTCCAGGCAAGAGTACTGGATTGGGTTGCCATTTCCTTCTCCAGGGGATCTTCCTGACCCAGGGATCGACCCCAGGTCTCCTGCACTGGCAGGCAGGTTCTTTCCCACTGAGCCACCAAGAAAGCCCATTCCCAATATAATAAACCCCAACTTAGAGATGTGGAAATGAGTCTGAAAGCAGTGAAGAGACTCTCCCAAGGTCATAGATCAGGAAGCGGCCGAGCAAGAACCTGAACTGCAGCCTCTCTGTTCCCAGGACTCCAACACTGAACTTGTCTGCTTTGACACTGCTTTGACAGTGTGTGCTGGCACACACGCCTCAGTGCCACCCCCACCCCCCCCAGGCACGGACGGGTACGTCTGCAGGGCTTCAGAAGTACTCACCCTCGCTTTGTCTCCTATAGGGAAGGAAAAGGGGCCTCGCACAGCACACCTGGGCAGAACTGAGCGCCTGAGTCCCAGCGTCTGCGCTCCTGGTTCAGCAGCTGCAGCCCTCATCCTTCCTGGACACACAAACGTGTCTACACCAGTTTTTTTTAAGTCTGTACTTTTCTGAATCAGTACACATCTCTACATAAAAATATACACACAAAAATAAAAATAAAGGCTTCAGAAGGTAGGGGAGCCAGGAGTCGGTGTTCAGGACCAGAGAGTAGTGAAAAGCAGGAAAGACTCAGCTGTGCTGCCCTCTTGGGGCCGGCAGATGGCGGGGCAGGGGCAGGAGGCCAGGGACAGAGCGGCCCCAGCTTGGTCTAAGCAGCAACCTTCACCCTCCCAAGACTGGAACACACACGGGTCCAGGGAGCATCTTGGCGCTGGGTACCCTGGACCACCCTGCACTCCGGCAGTGACGGGCTATCTGGTTATCTGATTGCTATCCTTCCTTGCAGGGTGGACAAGGCCTCAGCATTAGACAGGGCAGACAGCATCATGATAGAGAAAACAGGACCAGTGGGACACATTCCTAGATCCTCTTAGTTAATCTCTGGAAGTTGTGCTTTGTGAATGGGCAAGGGCTCTGAGTGAAAATTTAATGCATGAGAGCAGGAGGGACAATGCAGAACGGAGTGACGAAGCCAGCTGTGGGTTGCACGAATCCACACAGTAGTGTGCAAGCACTCATCTGAGAGTTGCAGAGGGAAGACGGCCAGACGCTCCCATGGAAACTTACAGGTTTTTTCCAGGCCTGAGATCCTGGGTTTTGGCTTTGGAAAGTAAGAAGAAATCAAATGGTGAAGCCATGCCCGCATTCAAGTGTGCAAGATTCAGCCGGGGAGAGCTCAGAAGCGCCACCAGGGGTATATGTTGTTGGGTGATGGAGCCAGCCCAGAGAGGGTTTCCTACCGCTCCTTTCCCACCTAATCAAACCTCCTGGCATTGACAGAGGGGAATTGGGGGTGGAGAGATCTGCCTCACCATTATCTCTGCTCTCGAGGCACCTTCTCCTCCCTCCTCTCCTCCCTCCCTCCCTTCTCTATCCCAGCTTTGCTCCCGCCTATGAAAAATCAGCAAATAAAAAGTTACATTAACCCCACCCTGACCTCACCGACATAATACACTGCAAGCTGATGCGCTGCCTTTGGAGCCTCGCTGAGAACCTGTCACTCTCCAATGTCCCGAGCACAGCCTGGGGAGCATTTACCGGATAATTAATATATTAAATGCATGAAAAATAGTTACACAGACTTCCCCTCCCCACCCAGGGAAGGGGGGTGGGATGCAAAAAAGACAGATTCAGGCTGTATACCATCAATATAACAGCATCCCCCGAATAGCCGTCATAAAAACTGTTCATAATTTTATAGCTTCATTCCTGTTGGAGCACCATAAAGGCAAGTCATATTTTTTACACTCAGGATGCCCCATAAAAAAAAAAAAGGAGCAAGTGAGAAAACGAGAACTTGGCAGGAGGTTCTTTACTCTCACCTGAGGGTGAGGGACAAGAAGGCGCCCCCCACGTTCGTCCTCTCTGACCCCCTTTTTCCACTTTTCTTGGCCTGCCTGTGAATTCTGATGAGTATATCAGAATAATTATTAATTGCATGACTTTATTACTTTTTATTTGACCTTTTTTTTTTTTTGGCTGATTCTGTATTTGCCTTTTTGTGAGGATGGAGGTGGGTGGAGTTGGGGATGAAGTGCTTGGACACAGTCCTTCACCTTCCTTCTGAGAGGCTGGGGTATGAGGAGAGAATGATGGGGGTCTGGTTGGACCACCTGGATACATGAAGTTTCAAGTGAAGAAAAGAGCAGGTGCCGTGGATATGTATTTTTTTGGGAGATGGTAAGGGCCCCAAACTGGTTGAGGGAGACAGAAGGAAGAAGAGGGGCTGGCACATAGTAACTACAGTGTCCCCTGAGCTCCTGACCTTAAGTTGTCCTGGATGAAGTCCTCGGGGTCCCTCAAAGAAGCCCGGTGTTTCTGCACCAGACTCTCCTGCAGACAGCTCCAGAGTGGGGGCAGGGAGCATTTGAGATTAGCCAGACCCAGGCCTGCTCCCCGACCCTGTGAGCAGAGCGCTCAGAATTCAGGAGACTCGTTCTCTAGTCAGCCCTGCAGTGCCCCAAGAAGGCATGAACAGCAAGACGACCTCTTTACAGCGACACCCCCGAACACATCCCTGGGCCTTCAGAGAGACCCACCAGGCTCCCGACCCCGCTGGCCCCAAGAGGAACCTCTGCGGCTCTTCCTAAGCCTGGAGAAGGAGAGCAGGTCTGGGAAGTGTTTCCCCTCTTTGCGGGGTCAGCTTCTGGCAGGAGAGAGACTCGCAGATGCGCATTCCCCAAGCCTCTGTGAGGAGCTGCGGACGCATGGGGGAGACAGATACTCGGCGGAGAGACGCGCGAGAGACGCGCCCCACCTCCTGACACACACCCCGGCGGCTTGCCGGTTAAACCCCGGGGACCTGTGGACGGAGAGGACAGGCGTGAAGAAGGCAGAGGCGTGAGAAGGGCCGGAGGGAGGAACCGCGGGTACGCACGGCTACGTGGTCGCTGGCCGAGGTGCTGAAAAGGGAGCTTTCCTGGCAGGCACGGAGTTTTCCCCGCAGGCTTCCAGTTTGACCTTGCAGGGTTAGATTGGCACGCCCCTCCTTCCTGAGGATCCGCCACTTTGGTGGGCTTGGGGTGATTTCTTCAAGGCTAAACTGAATGGTCTGTGCCTCCCCTTCTTGGGGTTTCTGCAGCTTACCTGCTTTCAGTCGCCCTGCTGTCCCTGTCAGGGTAGAAGCTAAAAGACACTAGGTCTCTTCAATCAAGGCTGGGGCATCTGTCCCTGCCCCACCCCCCAGTCATACTGGCGTAACTCCCTGAAGCCAGGGGCCCATCTTCCTCAGCAGTCTGGGGCCTCTGCTGTTTCCTTCCAGAGGCCTTTTTCTCGGGCTGTTACTCTCAGCAGACTGAAATCTCTCCAAGACATACTCTGTCTCCCCATCAGACTGGGATTTTACTATGCCAGGCTTATGCACCTCTCACCAGGTTTAGAGCTCCCTTGAAGCAAGAACTGCCTCTACCAACAAACTGGGGTCCTCTCCCTCACCCTTAGAACAAAGGCTGTGTGTCTCCTCTACCAGACTAGAGCCTCCTCATGGGTAGGTAGGGGCTGTTTCCCCAACCAAATGAGAAGCCCTCCATCCTGATCAGAAGCTTGGTTTCTCTCACTAGACTAGAATGTCTCCCAGAATGAAGTCTGGAATCCCCTCATAATACTAGTCCCCTCCCCAACACACACAATAGGCACTATAATTCCTTCTTAAGACTTGCAGCCCCTCAAGGGACAAGGGTTCCACCAACAAACCAGAAGCCACTCAGGTCAGAGCTTGAGTTTCGCTCATAAGATTAGGGGCCTCCAGGGTAGGGATTATGACTGCTTCATAGGACTTTAAGGCCCCTCAAGAACAGAGGTTCCCCCACTACACTGGAAGCTCCCACACATGAGGTTTCCCTTGGGCAGGAGGTGTGTGTATCCTTTGTTCGACCCCGCACCCAGGAGAGGTGTTTGGTTCCTGCTGTAGTTGAGTCTGACCACACCACCTGTGAACAGGGGAAAACAGACTAACATGATTGGTCCCCTCAATGTGCTAGCCGTGGTCCCAGGCTTTTCACACCCATTATCTCCTGGCCTCCCCACCATCTTGCATCGCAGGTATTCTTATCCCCTTTCCACCGATGAAATGAGACTAATACCAGGGGTCCTGCTCCAACTCTCTTCACCCCCAGTCCTGACCTCCCCCATCCCTCACCTCCCCCATGCTCCAGCCCAAATCTGATGATCCATCCCCATAAAAGCAGCCAACTCAAGACCAAAATCCCAGGGCTTGAGAGAACTCAGCCTTCAAGCAAAGAAGAAACTGTACACAGGTACATTCTTCCATCTCCTCGCATATTCCGGATTGTGGGCAATAGGGGGGCTGGGTCTGCAGGTAAACAGGGGACCACATTCTCTCCAGAAGCCACTGTTAGCTCTGTGATTCTGTATGCACTGGGAAAAGGGGAGATGAATGGAGAAAAGGAAGGCCGCAGGGGTACTCTTTGTAAATCAGATTTTATGATTCCACTTTTCCTTTTTTTTTTCTTGCTAAATCAAAACCTAAGCCCTCCTCCTCCTTCTTATTTCCAACTTAGTATCTCAACATGCTGGACTGAGAGAAGCTATTAGCATCTCTGTATTACACATGGTCTGTGTGTATGTGTTCAATAAAAACAGGTCCACCTCCTCTTCAGACCAGAACTAAAAATAGAGGGGGTGGGGGTGGGGGAGACGCATCTCTTCCCCAAAAGGAAAAGCATCAACTAATTTGAAAAATATTTAAGAAACTCTGGGTCGTCATCCACTCGCCTCTCTCTGCTCCATAATTACACTGCAGTGCCTGATATTTTCATGGGACATTAAACCAGGAGTCAGGTGATGGGTTCCTTCCGTCTACGCCTATCCGTTAGCCGCCAGGCCCCCGCGGACCTTGACATTATTAATAGTCCTATTCATTAAGTATTACTCTTGTAGAATGAGTAGCATAATATTGGCCTGGAGATAGGAACAGGCAGAAGGAATAAGTCAAATTAATTTTCCGGAGCAAACGCCCCGGTTCTGTAAATGACATTCTGTACTGTTAGCATTTTAAATGTGGCACAAATGGCAGGAGACACAATTTGAAAGCAAAATACTAGAAGACATGGCTCAGGGTGGAACGCAGCGGCAAGAAAGTCTAAGAGCGTCGGGGACCTGGGGGTGCGAGGGTCTGGCCCATGTAGTCATGGGAAGAGGGGGATTTTTTTTAATAGTCATTTATTTTAAATGCAGGTGAGGGAGAAGGGTGGTAGGAGGGTAGGTAGCAAGGTCTGTGTGTGTGACAGTGTGTGAGTGTGTGGAGGAGTGTCTCGTGGAACAAGAAAGAGGAATCAATCACTGTGTTCCTTCCCCTTCTCTAGCCCCAAGGGAAGGGTTGGAGCTGAGGGCTTTCTGCCACTTACTCCCCAAGTGGGAGGTTTTTCACCCTTTCCAAGCCTTTCTGATCAGGTCTAGGGAAGGCTAACTCATGAATTCTTTGATAGGTAAGAACATTCAATTTCTATTCATTTGTACAATACATGCCAATTCTGAGACAGATCCTGTTTTATTATTTCAGAGTGGGTCACACACAAATTGGTTGGGGCTTCCCCAGTGGCCCAGTGGTAAAGAATCTGCCTGCAATGCAGGAGATGCAGGAGACTCAAGTTCCATCCCCGGGTGGGGAAGATCTCCTGGAGGAGGAAATGGCAACTCACTCCGGTATTCTGGCCTGGAGAAGCCCATGGACAGAGGAGCCTGGTGGGCTACAGTCTGTGGGATCACAAAGAGTCAGACATGACTGAGTGACTGAACATGCAAGGTAACCTACATATAAATTAGTTAGGCAAAGGCATCATACCCTTAAAGCTTAGACCAGTGGTTGATTGAACCAGGAGGAGCCCAGATAACTGTGGTATAGTGCAGTTTCTAATAAGGGCAATGAAAGAAGGAAATGTAAAGGCTATAGCGTGTTCAAGATAGAAAGAGTCTGTTCCACTACAGGATGCTTGCTAGAGGTGATAATGTGAACCTGGGCTTTGATGGATGAGCAGAATTTGGACAAGAAATAACAGAGAAAGGCAATTCAGATGAAGAGAGTGAGATGAACCAAGACTGGAGGTATCTGAGAGAGCAATGTGAATGAGGGACAGTGGGCCATCATCCAGGATAGAAAACTTGGAAAGGGTCATCATTAGAGATGACATTGGGAAGGGCACTCTCAGAAAGTCCTGTCTGGGAGGATGGTGCCTTTTGGAAGTCTGTACTCCTGCCTCATTCTCCCCAAGACACAAGGGCAGGTGCTTGGTGGGAGTCGGGGGAGAACACTATGGACAGCAGGACATGCCTTGGATGGTTTCTGGGTCCAAACCATTGCATCCCAGTCAGTGGCTAGGCAAACCAGCCTGCCTGGAAGTAAGATTGCTCCTCAACAAATTAGGCTGTAGGCAAGGAAAAGGACAAATGTCCACTCATACGACCTTACTATTCCCACCCAGAAGCCAGAAGCAGAACTTCTTTCTATTTAATACTCACTTATCAGTGGGTTTTTTTGTAGTCTAACACCCATCACTACCTAAAGTACTCTCAAGTGTTTCAAAAATCCCCAGAGGACAGGCAGAGACTTCACCCTGGCCTCATGCCTGCCTGGGTTTCTACATAACTAAGTTCCTGTCCTCCTTACCCCATCCTCATACAAGTTGAAGAAGGCTTTTTTCTCCTCCTCTTTGAGCAGGGCAATATCTGAACTTACCTGGATCCTGACTAGGACCTGAGGCCATTCCAGACCTAAGTAAACAAAATTCCTGAGGTACAGACCTTAGAATCCATCCGTAAGGAACTCAAAGAACAGAGAGAAATACACAAACAACTTAATACAGTGCAGTGCGCATTTAAAATGTTAGATCCAGAATAGCTAGGACTTACATAGCAATCTGGAGTAGCAACTGGCAACCCACTCCAGTATTCTTGCCTGGAAAGCTCCATGGACCTCTAGAGAAGCCTGGCAGGTCCATGGGGTCACAAAGAGTTGGACACCACTGAGCAACTGAACACTCACATGCATGCACACACACACACACACACACACACACACACACAGAGCAATCAGCCACTGTTCTAGGTACTTTTATGTATATTAGCTCATTTAATCTTTATATCAACCTTATGAGGTCAGTACTATTATCATAGGAATTAACGTGCACAAAGTTACAACAGTAATAAAGTGGCAGGTCCAGGATTTAAATCCAAGCAGCTTGGCTCCAGAGCCCATGCTCTTAATGGCAGCCAAGGCCTAGGGGATCCAGGTCCAGGGAGATAGTCTAGAAGATTCTTAGGATCAGAAAACCCACAAATGTGAGCATCTCAGACAGGGATGAGTAACCATACAAAGAATCCCTCTTCCCCAAGTACAGGGTAGGAGATGCTGCCTTAATTCTGCCTGGTCTGAGTTTGGCCTTGGCTTGTCTGGGGCAGAGAGTTACAGAGCCAAGATGCCAACTCATCTTAGTCCCTGCTTCTGGCACTGGCCCTGTTCATGCTACTATGAAAAAGAGAGGGGTGTAGTAGAAAAAGCACTGGATTGGGAGTTAAGAGCCTGATCCACCCCTATGGATCTTGGAGAGGCCATGGCCTCTCTGAGCCTCAACTCCTCATCTGCAAAATGAAGAACTTAAACTATCTTATCTCTGAGCTCTGGTATGTTCCTAAAAGGATTCTCAACATTGGAGGGACACTGGAATCACCCAGGTTCTTATTGGGTTTTTATCAATAAGAACACCAGCATTTGGGTCACACACACTCCAGGCCAATTGAATCAGAATCTCCTGAGATATAACCCCAACACACACTGGCATTTTAAAAACCTCTCCCAGTGATTTTAATGTGCTTTCATAGTGTATAGAACCCAGGTGCATTGAAGAACTAAGGCTGTACTCTCCTTCTGGTCAGAGATCTCAGAAACTGGTGACCAGAGCTGTGGTTGGAAGGTTGTGGGGTTTAACAGATAAAAAGACCATTACAGTTGACCCAAGAGTTCTAGAGTAGCCTCAGAACCTACAGAAAAGCAGCCTCTTGAAAATGACTGACTAGAATAAAACCACTATTCTGTGGGCTTCTCCAAAGTGAGGACTACATGAAGGTTTCAGGACACAGGGTCTGGCTCATCCTTCTTCCTCCTAGCATCCAAGTCCCTTAATGGCTGGCATCTCCCCCCATTTTTGGAGTTGTCTCCATCCTTAACTTCCTCCCAGATAACTGGGATGCCCACCTCCCTCCAAATCCTATTGGGCATCATGTCTTTTGAGAAACAGTAGACAGAAGGATCTCTTCCACCTAATCCCAGAGGAGAAGCCACATCGTCCCCCAACAGAACTGAATAAATACATTTAGCACCGCCTCTGCCTTTTTTTTCCCAATTTAGTATTGTTTAATATGCATTTAATCAGGCCATTCGGTATTACAGCGGCTATGTAGCGTGACTCCCCCCGCGGGCGCGGGGGGAGGGCGTTATAGGCCATTAGGCTAAAGTAATATGTATGAGGAGTCACTTTTCCCCAGGGCGCAGTAACTATTTTTGCTCCCCAGTCGTCCCCATTAAATCATTAAACCTCATGACTATACTTTCTGAACTCTACCATGATCTTTAAAAAGCCAAGCATTAAAGGGCAGCTGTCACCCTCCACCGCCCAGGCCTCGCGCTTTATGTATTCACAGCATTAAGTCCTTTGTCAGTCTATACATCATTGGTGCTGGGGTGGGGGTGGGTGGGAGGTAGTTACGGCGCTTGAGGAGTCGATCCGGCCCCCAGTTCTCCCCTGGGGAGGGCCCAGAGGGTCTGATGATGGACCTCTCCTTAAGAGAACGCAGGTAACAACGCAGGGCTGCCAGGCAAGAGGGGCGAGGTTGCCAGCGTCTGGGGCTGTCCGTGGTGCTGAAGTCCTGTCCCACCGATGTACGTTATCCTCTCTTCCCTTCTCTAACCAACTACACATTGCTTTCTCAACCGGCAATCCACTGCATAACCAAATATATCCCCCCAAATCCCTATTTTCCTCCTCTATAAAGTGGGTATGATACTGCCCAAGGAAAGCTGTGTAGTAGCAGAAAGATCTGTGGATTAGGACTTTAAAATAGGCTAACCACACTTAGACAAGTCTGAGCATCAGTTTCTTCCATGGCAAACGGTGATAATATTGGTCACACAAGGTTGTTAGATTGAGAGGATTCATATTTGTTAGTTATTTGCAAACCACAAACACTGCATATGTAATAATATATTAATGTGTTCATGATAAATATTGATATTAATTTTGCTTTTACTATTTAGTAAATACTTATTTTACACTGTTACTACTATTTATTGTTGTTCTTGTGGATAGGTGTTACTCAAGAACCATTTTCCAGGAACTTCCTTCTGCCCTAGGAAATCTCCCACAGGGATGAAAAAAGAGGACCCTTACCAGCAGAAAAAGAGACATGGCATGTTTTTATTTATTCCCTCCCTATGAGTTGAAGTAGAAAAGACCCTTGAGTCCCTTCTCCCAAGACCCAGTCACAACCCTGTGGGGTCCCTACCCAACCCTTATTTCAACTCTCCAATCCTCACCTCTGACACACAGGTGCTTTTCTTGCTCTGAATCTCACCATCAAAAACCTGGGCAGGGAAGGGTTAAGCTTCTCAGCAACCCCCAGCAGGGTCCTCCTCACAGGCTGGGAAACAATGGAGCCATCAGTCTATATTTGACCTTTGCTCCTGCAGCGTTTATGACTTATTCCTCTCCTCCACGGCCTGCTGTGATTCAGCCTTCAATCTCCCACCTCTTGCCAGAGCATAGCTGGCCCTCCCCCAACATCCTCCCCAGCCTCTTAGGCCTCCTTCCTTCCCCTTTTCTCACCTTCCTTCTTCACCTCTCCCAGATTCCTTCCTGTCTCCTTCCTCATTTGCTTGTATTTCCCCCCTCCCTATATTTCCTTTTCAAGCTCTCCACCCCAACTTCCATTCTCTCTTTCTTTCTTTCCTGCCTTTTCTTCTCTTCCCTTCCTTCCCCCCTCCTTGCTTTTTCTTTCTCCTACCATACTAATTTATCTGTGGGCATGCCAGATCTGGGTAAGGATTCTTAGAAAAATCTCAACTTGCCCTCTTCTCTCCAGTTAATAACCTCAAACTTATAGACCCCTTTCTGCTCACCCCTCATCCCTGGCATCATTATTTCCAGAAGTGGACATAGTTGGCAAAATGAAGGTGTGAGGAATGGGGAGGGTGTTGTATCAATTCATGAGGTGAGGGCTCTCCAGGGGTGGGGGTAGTGTCACTCAGACTAGAAAAGAGATGAATGGAGGGTCTTATCAAAGAGGAGGAACCCTGGTGGGTAGAAAAAAGGAAAAGAGGACAAGGGCTTAAATATCAGAAAGAACCAGATTCCAGCCTGAGCTCATCCACCTACTAAGTGACCTTGGATAAACCCCTTATCCTATTTGAGCTTCTTCCTGCCCTGCAAAATGGGAGTTAATAATATCTGCCTTGACTTGGCTTGCATGGTTGTTATAGGGATCAAGAAACAGAAAGAGTATAAAACTGTGTTGTAAACTGTAGAAGGCTGGATAGATACAAAGCGGAAGGTTGTATTATTTTTTTCTTGGAGACTCATCTGGCTACCATGCTTCCACTCCTTGCCCCACCTTACCCCACCCCACCCCTGCATCTGGATGGAGGAAGAAATGATCTATAAGTTTGAGGTTATTAGCTGGAGAGAAGAGGGTAAGCCGAGATTTTTCTAAGAGTCCTTACCCAGATCTGACAATGATCCCATAGCACCTTCCTATTTAAAAAGCATTGAGACAGCTTTTCACTTTTAAAACAGCCTTATGGATGGAGGACACATCATTGACCCCATTTCATGGATGTGGGCAACAAGGCTTAAGCAGGTTTGAAGTGAGTTGTCCAAGACCATTACACTAGAAAGTAATAAAGCCAAGACTCAAGGCTAAGTTTTCAGTCTCCAAGTTCATTGCTCTTTCCACGAACTCCTATGGTTTCTCGCTTGCCCTGAGGTCCCCCTGGGCAAAAGGGCATCCGTCTGAACCAGCCTATTACCTACCTTGCACTGTCAGTTTACAAGCCTACCTTCCTCCAGCAATGGTGAGTTCCATGAAAGGAGAGAACATGTCTGGTGGGCACTTGGTGAATTTTTTGCCAAATGAATAAATGAATGAATGAATGAAACCCTGCCCCACTCCATCACATAGAGTGTTACCCTTGGGTGCAGTGTTATGTCCCAGAAGGTGAATTACAACTTGGTCCTCTTCTTCACAACTCTGGAGGACTCTGGGCTCTGGCATGAGAGTCTCTCTGGAGGAGGGGTCCAGCCTGCCACCCCTCTACACACACACACGCATTGCTCGGCCCCCGCCCCCAGCCCTGTGACAGCAGCCTCTGTAATGAATGACTCTGCAGTGGGGCCCAGCAAAAGGACAGGAGGGCACGAGACAAATCATAGCTGCCAGGCGCTAATCTTCCCCTGGGAAAGTCACCTCCACCCCCCTCATCCATCACTGGGCACTGGGCTGCCACTATACCCCCACCACATACACACCCAAGACAACTGTGGATGCACGTGAGAGTGCCCAGAGGGGTGGGCTACAGCATTCACGCAGGAGCTTCTCACACAAGCAGAGCAGCGCATGCGAAACCAAACCAAAAAAGAAAAAGGCCATTAGCGCTCTATACAAGGCCCCTGCCTCAGTTCTCCCACCCCCAGAAAAAGTGACGTCTAATGATCCCATATAGACCCACTGAGCCATACATTTAATTGCCTAGGAAATCTTTGTTGAGAGTCTATGTCAGGTGAAGCAATGTGGCACAGAGGACACGGAAGTGAACAGAACAGGGTCTAGTCATGAAGAAGCTCACAGTCCAGCAGGAGAGCCGAAACAGACCAAGGGACGAGGGAGGAGGGGGGCATGGGTGTGAGGGAGGAGGAGGACAGAGAGCCAAGGGAGGGATTTTTCCCAGCTGAAGGTGCAGGACCAGCTTCACGAAGACCTTGAAGGGTGAGTGGAGTTTGCAGGGATAGGAAGAAAGCCATCCAGGAGCAGCAAGCCGGGTGAATCAAAGCAGAGTGTGAAGGCAAGCATGCCTATGAGAGAGGCAATAAGTGGTTCATGAAGGGGGCAAAGAGAGATGAGACTGACATCTGTCCACTGGAAGTCACACGCTCCCCCACATCCATCAATCCCAACACACACACACACAAAGCATCTCAGCATCAGGATAGAGAGGAGCCAGTCCAGAGATCAATGGCATGGAGATATGTCCAGCCACCGGCACATCTTCAGAGAAGAAGCTTTGGAGGCGCGGACCTATATCCACAAGCCATGTCACTGTCGAGCCACTCTGCATTGTTACCCTCCAGGCCAGTGCTCACTGAGCACCATGCTTAGTGCTTCACCGAATCATGAATTCCCACTAGAATGTAAGCCCCATGGGGCATGGAATGTCTCACTCACTGCTAACCCTCCAGAGCTCAGAACAATGGCTTGGCACACAGGTGTTTGATAAGCTTTCAGTGAATGAATGATTGAGCTCATGGCTTCATTTAATAAGGTGGTTATGCTATAAGAAGATTTCCCAGGTGGCGCAGTGGTAAAGAATTCCTCTGCCAGTGCAAGAGACACAGGAGACTCAGGTTCAATCTCTGGATCGGGAAGACCCGTTCCAGTATTCTTGCCTGGGAACAACCATGGACAGAGGAGCCTGGTGGGCTAGAGTCCATGGGGTTGCAAAGAATTGGACATGACTTGAACATGCACACACAGGCATACTATAAGATAGACATAAATATTACCCACCCACCCTCATTTTATGGAAAACTCGTCTTGGAGAGATTCAAAAACTTGCCAACTGGTCAGGCAACTAGCAAGCAGAGGGTCCTCAATGCAAACCCATCTTGGTCACCAAGGCAAGCTCTCTGCCAGCTATGTTAAGAGCAGCAGCCCTGCCTCTGGCTTTTATATCTCTGCACTTGTGGTTATGTTTCAAGAAGGTATAATTTGAGCCTTCTTTTTCATAGGCTGCATAATCATGAACTCTGATAACAGGCACTAACATATCCATTGTCTACAGTTACACACCCTCAGTCAACCCACTTCAAGGAAGCCCAATACAAACAAGAACACCCAATTTTCAAAGTAGGTAAGTCTAGGAGTTCTCCTTTGTTTTATAGAAAAATTCTTGGCACTATAAATAAGAGGTGTTAATAAAGCAGTGCTTTAAGTAGCAGAACTTCCTGGACACAGCAATGCTTACCCAAAAGGGACAAAGGATGGAGTGTTGACACTGGCGTTCGTGGACCGCACGCTGTGTGCCAGGCATTTTAGCTCCTTGTAGAGGAGGCAGTTTACCCCTGCTTTAGAGACGAGGAAACTGAAGAACATGAGAACTCCCTGGTGGTCCACTGGCCAGGATGCCTGCCATGCCTCCACTGCCAAGGGCCTGGGTTCAATCCCTGACTGGCGAACTAAGATCCCACAAACTGCAAGGAAAGGCACAGCCAAAAAAAAAAAAAATGGGGGAACTGAAGATCAGAGTCAACACATTTAGTCATTCAACATTTGCTCATTCTGGCTCTGTGCAGGCCCCAGGAAAGCAGATATATACAGGTTCATCTTTGTGCCTAGCCCCCTCCCTGCCCAAGGGCACTTGTGTTCTAATGGGGAGAGATAGGTAATAAACAAATGAATAAGAGCACAAATCTTCAAGAAAATGTCATGTTGTGATAAGCTATGAAGAAAATGCAGAGGGTGATAAGAGAGAGCTGGGGTGTATCATGCAAATACGGAGGCATTTAGGGGACCCCCTTGGGCCCCTCAGCTAGAAGCTGGCTGACTTCATTTCTTGCTCTTCCACTTCAAAACAAAAAAAAAAAAAAGGGAGGGAAGAAGGGAGGGAGAGAAGGAAGAAGGAAAGAGGGAGGAAGGGAGGGAGGCCTTCAACCTCCAAATGGGCAGAAATCCAAATGGAAAAGAGTTGCCAGAGAAGCAAAGCGTATTCGAAGCCATTGTCCATCACACACCCCTCTGCAGTTAGCTCCAGAGCCCTGGCACTAACTCTCTGTGAAAACAGGGAAGTGATATGTAAAATTCCAGCTCACCCTGCTTGGTGGGAGCCCTGGAGCAAGGAGGTCTGGGGCCATGGGGGCAGAGGGCGATGCAGGCTGACAAAGTGAGGCTTGGGGAGGGATGAGGAGCCAGGCCTGTGGCTTCCGGGGGGATGTCTGATCTCTTTGCACTCCAGGCTCTCCATTCGTCAGCTGGGGATGGTGATGGGCCCCCACTTTGAGGGTTGTGGGAGGAGGAAGTGCATCAGCGCGCACCACTGTCTGCTGTGGAGGGACCATCTGAAGGTCTTCTCACCTGCAGGAGCTGGAGGAACTGAGGGTGCAGATGGGCAAAGAGGCCAGGAGGGGGAAGAGGGGTGCAGAACTGGAGAGTGGTGGGGGGAAGAGAGGAGATGAGCAAAGAGGAAGCAGGTGTGGGCACCATGACCAGGCTTCCCTTCAACCTCCCCCAAAGCTTAATAGATTTCTAAATGGGCTTATTATCACCACCTATGAATTCTTTTAAAGGACCTAATTATCAATATAAAACACCAAACTAGCTAATTAGGTTTCCTGAGTGGGCCGTGACACAGGTGCAAACAGGCTGTCCGGATGGTAGTCCTGGTGAAGCCTGCAGACCCGGATCAGTGGTTGAGGGGTGGGGGGCGGTGGGGAGGGCTGCCCATGGCCCCCAGTTAGGCCGGTAACTGCAGGACCCCTCCTGCCACGACCAGGTCTTTGGAGACGCCTGCTGCCTGACCTCTCTCCCCGTGTGGCCTGGAGCCCAGGGCCCACAAAATAGGGTCCAGCTACCCTTGCACCCCTCTGGCTAGGGGCTGAGGATGAAGCAAGCGGCTGTCCCCAGAATCCAGCTTGGTGTGGGGGGCACTGCATGGAGGCAGAGGGTCAAGGAATCAAGCCGTTGGCATCCCTCCCTCCACTCCTAAGCAGAAATGCCCAGGGCAGGGGCTACTGAGATGCTGAGAAAATGCGCTTGTCCTACACATCATTGGAGGGATTGTGGTGAGGGGCGTAATAACATGACAGAGATGGCTACGCCCCTCCCCCACCAGATTACAGGACCCCTGTAGGCGGCGAGGGCCCAAGTTCTCAAGGACTGGATGGTGCTTACCTGAAACCCTGTCTCCACTACAGCGATTTCCAAAGTATGTTCCTCAGAGCCCCAGAAAACATCAGCATCATCTGGGAAATTGTTGTCTAGGCAGACCTTCAGATACCACCTAGGGGTGGGGCCTAGCAAACGGTGGGGTTTTTTATTATTATTTATTTGTTTACTTGGTGGCATTGGGTCTTAGTTGTGGCATGCGGGATCTTCCTTGCATCATGTAGGATTTTTCTGATGAGCCGTCCAAGAAATTCAGAGGCTGGCTCCAGTTTGAGAACCTCTGCTCTCTTGTATATTACAGGAGGAGGTCATTCATCAGCACAGCTGCCGATGGTGCTGCTGCTGGCTTGTTGGGGGGTGGGGGGTGGGTGCGGAGAGGCCTGTTTCTTAAATTAAACTAAATGATGGCTATTAAGGGGGCGTCCCCTGCACATAATTAATTCTCCTTTAGCTAAAAGGGGCAGGTGAGAATTAGACAGCTACTGATGATCTCGGCGTGCCGCACCCTCATTCTCCACCACCCTCCCATCTCCAGGGTCCTTCTCTGGGGCCTCCACCCTTCAAGTCGTGTTCTCCTTCTGTGCAGCCACCCCAGGGGAGTCTGAGCTTTGTCAGCTACCTGGCACTCCCTTCTCCAAATGCCACACCCCTGTCCCCTTCTCCAAGTCAGTCACCCCTCTCAACAAGTCTGTCCTCATCCCCCCAGTCCTCTGCAGACACATGGGGCCCCCATGTCCCTCTTTCATCAGAGCACTTCCGCTTTACCCAGGTTGGCACGTTAAATTCATGGGCAGAATTCTGTTTACTATTTAAACCACAGGTGCCACGACATTAAGAGATGTAAAAATCTTGGAGCTTGAAATCCACACCCCAGACCTTTCCAGACTCGATGGACTAAGGGAAACCAAACTCTTAGGGTGGATCAGGCCATCCTTTACTAGCTGTGTGACCCCACACAAGTGCACTCACCTCTCTGAGACTCATTTCCACAGCTCTCAGATATGGGTGATGCCACCCATCTCATTAGGTTTTGGTAAGGATAAACAGAAACTGTATGTGGGAAGTCTCCAGGCAGAATCGGTTCCACATCAGGGCTGGGGACACACTCCCCCCACCAACTCCCTTCAGTGGGTTCCAGATGAACCCAAATGGGGCTCATTCTTTGGGTCTCAGCAGCTCACCCCCTTTATACCACTAATAAATCCTGGAATCCAGATGCTAGGCCAAGTTCAGTACAATTCAAGAAACCTTTTCGCAGGTACCTGCTGTGTGCCAAGTGCCTTGACAATGGCTGAAAACGCAGAGACAGAGCAAGAAAGGACCTTGTACCCCAGAAGTTCGAGTGTGGTAGAACAGACGCATTTGTAATGCATCTTTAAGAAGAAGGGAAGAAGCAGGGTGGTGCCCCCAAAGAGAGTAGCCTTAGAGACAGACCTGGATTCAGATCTTGTCTTTGCCACTAAGAAACCAGCTCATGCTGTGATTTTTACAGTAGTCATGCATGGATGTGAGAGTTGGACCATAAAAAAGGCTTAGCAACAAAGAACTGATGCTTTCGAACTGCGGTGCTAGAGAAGACTCTTGAGAGTCCCTTGGACTGCAAGGCTATCAAACCAGTCAATCCAAAAGGACATCTACCCTGAATGTTGGAAGAACTGATGCTGCAACTGAAGCTCCAAGGCTCTTTGGCCACCTGAGGCAAAGAACCAACTCATTGGAAAAGACCCTGGTGCTGGGGGAAAATTGAAGACAGAAAAAAAAGAGGGTGACAGAGGATGAGATGGTTGGATGGCATCACTGACTGAATGGACATGAGTTTGAGCAAGCTCCAGGAGATGATGCAGGACAGGGACGCCTAGCATGCTGCCATCCATGGGATCACGAGGAGTTGGACACGGCTGAGCGACTGAACAACAAAACGTTGTGCAAATTACTTAGTCTCTTTGTATCCCCTTTTTCTCCTTTATAAGGTGGGGAAAAGGAACTTCAAAGGATGAGGCTTGCAGATGTGGGTAAGTGCCTGGCATGTGTGTAGGCTCAGAAAATGCTGGCATCATTATCATCATTATGAACGCAGTGGGCTTCCTCATCCTCCAGGAGCCCACCCTTCCTCTGCAGGGTCAGAGGCTGCACCATCCTGGTGGCCCCAGGCTTTGGAGTTAACCAGATGATCCTTTAATACACAAAGAAACCCCAAATAGCTTAACCTCAGCCGCAGCACAGAGGGCCCGGCTGCCCGGCAAATACTGGCCCCGAATCCTGTGCTCCATTATTGCGTCTGAAAATCCGTTAACATTTCACACAATTTCCTGCACAGCAGTGCGCTTCATAATGCTGGGAGCCAAGCCGGCCCAGTAATTGGGACTGGAGTGGGGCAGAGTCCAAAGCAATTAATCCAGCCTCCTTCCTTGTTTGCACCAGGATAAGCCTGACGGGGTGGAGAGTAATTGGAAAGGAGCGGCCTCCATCCCCAACTCGGAATTAATATTTTCCTGTCCTGATTTAATTCCGCCCGGGAACAGTGACACAGAGACACGCCGTGTCAAGCGCTAAGTAATCCACCATGAGCCACCTGGGGAGGGTGGAAGGACTTTTCCTTTTCTTTACGGTTGGCGGGGGGTAGAGGGGAATGGCAGCTAACGAGACAGAACCTCATGAGTTGGAGGGCCTTCCAAGGACATCTGAAGCCTAACTCTCCTCTCCCCCAACCCCACCCAGTGCAAGGACATGCCACAGAGGAGACGGACCTGAGTTCAAATTACTGCTTTGGGACTTCCCTGGCAGTCCAGTGGTTAAGACTCTGTGCTTCCAATACAGGGGACAGGGGTTCGGTCCCTAGTTAGGGAACTAAGATCTCACTTGCAGAGCAGCAATGGGCCAAAAATACATACAGATAAATCCTGGCTTTGCTACTTAGAGGTGTGACCACGGGCAAATCATTTAAACCCCACTGAGCCTCAGTTTCCTCATCGGTAAAATGGGGATAAATAGTACCTCCCATCAGTGATTGTCATCAGATGTATTACAATAAACACAATGCACTTAATACCTATATAATGGTCTGTCAATGGTTGCTATGTTTCCTCTTGTTCTAGGTTTTATGACCAGGAGCCAAGCACAATGGTAAGCATGAAGAATATCACACAAGAAAGAAAGAAAGAAAGAAAGAATGCAAACAGAAACAAAACCAGGGGCCCAGGGCTTCCCTGGTGGCTCAGTCATAAGGAATCTGCTTCACAAGGCAGGAGACACGGGTTGGATCCCTGACCCTGGAGGAATCCACATGCCTCCAAGCAACTAAACGGGTGCACTACAGCTGCTGGGTCTGTGCTCTAGAGCCCGGAGCCACAATTACCGGAGCCCCTGCCCGGCATCAATGAGAAGCCTGCGCACTGCAACTAGAGAGCAGCCCCCATTCACCATACCTGGAGAAAAGCCTCCCCAGCAACCAAGACCCAACACAGGCAAAAATAAATAAGTTAAAAAAAAAGGGGGGGGGGGTCCAGCGTTGTAGGAGCTTGAATTCTAGTCCCATATAGCTAGAGCTTGTTGTATACAGTAGGCATTTGATAAGCACTGGCTCTCTGCCTTGTGCCGATGGCATCCCTGGGCAGGCGCGCGCGCGTTCGGCCTCTGCCTGATCACGTCCTGTCACTGTGCTGCTGACGCCTTTGCCCACATATCAGCCTCCTCCTGGGCTTCTGGCTGCCTTCCTGTCACCGCAGCCCCCCACCCCAGCTCCACCCAGTTCTCGCTCCATTCTAGGGCCAGCTGGAGAGAGACACATCCAAGCACAGCATCTGGGACTCAGGAATGTGCAGATTTCTGCTGGAGACCCCTCTTCCCAACTGGCTCGGCCAAGATCTCGTGGGATGAGGGCTCCCGGCCGTATCCCCTCTCATCCCAGGGCGCTGTCCGCAGGGGCTCGGGCATGTTAGGTGAGGAACTGGGGAGGAATTAACCTCAACTACCAAGGCGGTACCCTTCCGTGTCCCACATCCCATCGGTTCCTGGAGCTCCCTTTCACCTCCCCAGCAAACCATTTCCAATGAATTCTAGTCCCAGAGATTGCTTCTGGTTGACGTCAAACTGAGACCATCGGGTATTCTGTAGACCCTGAGGCCCGCATGGCCCCTTTGCGGGGCCCCTCTAATGAAAGACAGCACCCAGAGACAAAGGGGGGAGGACATGCCTCCTGACCACCGGGCAGCATGAGCATCCCAAGGCTTTTGAGGTGTTGGCAGAGGTGCCGGGTGGAAGGGCAGATGTTTCCCAGGAGGTGGGGCGGTGGGGGGCAGACTTATTCACAAGTGAGCTGAGACCCCTACCCACCCAGGACACCCAGACTTACAGGCTCACAAAGGGGCAAAAACCAGGGAGATCTGGTTATTCGTGCTCCCCCCCCACCCAACAGGTGGAAGGAAAAGCTTCAAGGGTTGGAAGGAAGACGCCTCATGGGGCTCCCAACTCCCCCAAAAAAGTCAAAGCAGAGAGTTGCCAGAAAAACCATGTGTTTCAAAAAACTGCAGGAAAACACCATGCAAATGTCAAACTGATGAGGAGGTGGGGGAGCAGGCCAGGAATAAACCAAACATTAAATCACATCAGTAGGAGAATAATAGCTAAACTCCTTCTTACTTGTAGCACTCAATTCTGCAGTCAATACAGGCCAGAATGAATGAACGGCCTTCTCAGAGCCACATCTAAATTCACTATGTGCAGCACTCCAAATTCCAAGAGGGGAGCCGGCCAGCCAAAGGCAATCCTGCCTCACCCCATATCTTCCCCCCACAGGGGTTCCTGGGAGGCAACAAAACCTAGGCCCCCAAGGCAGCTAGGGTATAGTGAGAGGAGCCCTGCACAGGGGCTGGGTGACAAGTCAAGTGCCGTCTCTGAGCCTCAGGGAATCAACATGGGGTCAGGTTGAGGAGGTTGGTGGGACGCAGGGGTCACAGAGGCCTGGTGGTTGGCCTCAGTGCATAGAAGGGGAGGAAGCCACTTGAGCGGGGCCAGGTAGTCTGTGCCCTGGCCCAGAGTGAGCCTGGGGGCAGAGGAGAGGCTGAAGTGCCCAGCTGCATTCAGGTCCCATGTGCAGAGGGTCAGGGATCAGCTGCCCCTGCCATTCATCCCACAGCCATTCATGGATATAGACCGCATGTCACGCATGGCCAGTGCCTGGGCACAACTACGTATGTGCTGTGGTCCTGCCCTCCATCAAAGACCAGAGGGGAGGGACTTCCCTGGTGGTCCAGAGGTTAGGACTCTGCCTGCCAATGCAGGGGACACAGGCTCGAACCCTGGTCCAGGAAGATCCCACATGCGATGAGACAGCTAAGCCCTTGACCCACAACTACTGAAGCCCACGTGTCTAGAGCCAGTGCTCTGTGAAAGAGAAGCCACTGTAATGGGAAGCCCATGCACCGCAAAGAAGATAGCCCCTGCCTACCACAACCAAGGAAAAGCATGCAAGTAGCAATGAAGACCCAGTGCAGCTAAAAATATAAATTTTTAACGTTTTAAAATTTTTTAGTTAAAAAAATACTTTTGTAAAAACCAAAAAACCAGAGAGGAAGACACAACAGACATATCAATTCAGAACCTGGGAGGATTTCTGTATGCAAGCTCAGCTTCTAGGGCCAGGGTGCAAATGGGTCTTACCTGAGCAGCTTCTGAGAGCCAGGTTGGGGCCAGCACTCATGTTTTCTCCCTCCATCCTCAGAAACTCACTTCACAGAGTAGGGGATTGGCTCAAAGTCCCATAGCTGGAAAGAGGGTGTGAACCCAGGTGTGTGATTTTAGAGGCCAGCACTGCTGGTGATTCATCAACCAGGCTCACATAGAGATGAGGATGCTGGTGGTGGAGCTGGGACACTCCTTTCCTTCCCAGGGGGCAGTCTCAGGGCTTCACTGTCTTCAAACTCCCCCAATAGGTGAAGGACCCCTCACACCCTTCCTTGGGCTTTATCCCAGCAATCTCCAAAGTTCTAGACATGACCTAGGGCCAGAAGAACCTCACCTATTCTGCCTTCATCCTCCCCACTGCTCCTGCCCCTGACCTTGGGGACTTCAGTGGACTTCTGTGGCTTTCATCTCTCCAAAATTGATCTCTTTTGAGACTGTACCTCGAATTTTCCTTGGAGCCTGCATCCCTCTCCCACTGTGAGTGCATGACGTTCTGCAGAGGCAGAGCCAGGGATGCCTGTGGTCCTAAATCCTCCCTCTGCCCCCAGCTAGAGTGACTGGTTCATGAGTGGGCATATAACCTTAGCTAGGCCAATGAAATTCAGTCTTGAGAAATTTACTCTTACTATTGAAAAGAAGATGTTTCCTTGGTTGAATCATTAGGATGTGGGCCTAGTGCTACTGGCAGCTGTTTTGTCACCATGAGTAGAAGGCATGGCCTGGGAAAGATCCCTAGAGGGCAAAAAGAACTGAGAGAAGAAGACAGATATTTGGTAATGTATGAAGTTCCAGGTCACATGTTACCTGAAGACCCCCTTGGCTTATTTAATAGTCAGTAACCTCCTTTGTGGTGCTGGAGAAGACTCTTGAGAGTCCCTAGGACAGCAAGGAGATCAAACCAGTCAATCCTAAAGGAAATCAGTCCTGAATATTCATTGGAAGGACTGATACTGAAGCTGAAGCTCCAATGTTTTAGCCACATGATGCGAAGAGCCAACTCACTGGAAAAGATCCTGATGCTGGGAAAGATTGAGGGCAGGAGGAGAAGGAGGCAACAGAGAATGAGATGGTTGGATGGCATCACCAACTCAATGGACATGAGTCTGAGCAAATTCCAATGAAGTGAAGGACAGGCAAGCCTGGGCTGCTCCTGCCCAGGGGTCCCAGAGAGTTAGACATGACTTAGCAACAGGACAACAACAATAATAACCTCCTTTTTGCTTAAGCCAATTCAACTTTAGGTTTCTATAAGCCTCTTTCCCCAAACTGAAAAGAATTGGGACTAATGCAGGCAACAACATCCCTTGGGAATTGTGCCAGCGTGTGAACCTCTGCCCACCCTCATCCTCTAGAAGGAATCTCAGACAATGGAGTCCAAATCCACCTTTGGCAGTGGAGGAAATTGAATCCCACGTTTTTTTTAAAGTCACTTATTCAAAGCAACAGAGCCAGTCAGGGACAGAATTGAGATTCAAATTCAAACCTTAAAACTCCTACTCCTGTGTGCTTTCTGGACAAGTGTGTGGTATGTTTGTCTAGTTCTGAAAAGGTATATATATATACATATGTGTGTGTGTGTGTGTGTGTGTGTGTTTGTGTCCTCAGAGAGACACTGAGGTCCCCAAGGGCCAAGCTTGTGCCATGGACATGCCTGACATCTCCCGTGAATGCATGCTAAGTTGCTTCAGTTGTACCTGACTCTTTGAGACCCTACGGACTGTAGTCTGCCAGGCTCCTCTGTCCACGGGATTCTCTAGACTAGAATATTGGAATGGATTCCCATTTCCTACTCCAGGGGATCTTCCTGCCCCAGGGATTGAACCCTCACCTCTTGCATCTCCTGCATTGGCAGGTGGGTTCTTTACCACTAGTACCACCCACCCAAGTTAATGCAGTGGGTCTCCCAGGTGATCCCTGGACATTGAGTATCAATGGGCTTCCTGGAGATGTACTCTGTCATGTCCATTGTTGGGCAGTCATCTGCTTCTGGGGATGATGTACTGTATGTCCAGGGGAAGAGGTCAAACTTTCTGAGACACAGGCTAATATAAAGTTGAATATAGTAAGCATAACACTAGCCAAAGAGGTATCTTCCGTGAGTTATCTCTTGTGAAAAAGTTAGACACTTGCTAAAAAAAAAGAAAAGAAAAGGAAAAGGTATTGTGTTCTCCTTAAGAAAATCCAAGACCCGAAATTTAAACTTACCCTATGAATTTAGAGGATAAAGGACAATTTTATAAAAAGACTCTAATTGTTATAGCAGTTCTGCTAAGGATCCAGAGTGGGTGTTTGCAGACCTTCCCAGCAGGAAGGCAGGAATGAAAGAAACAAAGATGTTAAAGACAAAGGCACTAAGCCCTACCAGCTAAGAATCCCACTGAGAGGAAGGCAAGGATCTCAGAGCAGGTAGAGGAGGAAGTCAGTGGACAACTGTCATGTAGATACATGATTGTGTAGAGGGGGCATAAACATTTGCGTAAAGCAGCATCACTCCTAATCGCACTGGGCTGAGACCCCCTGGTCTATCCAAACAAGATCCTGGACCCCAAATCCTGGAGCCGCCTGGACCCAAGACCAAGTCCAGGAGGGTATGGTTTAGCACATCACAGTATCCACTGCCTTCTTCTCCAACCCATTGCTACAGGGCCTCCCCCTGATGGCCATCCTCCTATGGGAGAAGTAAGTGTACTTTCCACTCCACTGACACTGGAGTTGATAATATGGCTCCTTTTGGTGAATGGGACAGAAGCAGAACTGATATTATGTGTCAAGCAAAAGCTTTAGGAAAGGACCATGGGAGGATAACGCACGCAGGCAAGCTCAGTCACTCAGTCTTGTCCGACTCTTTGCAACCCCATGGACTATAGCCAGCTAGGCTTCTCTGTCCATGAGATTTTTCCAGGCAAGAACACCAGAGTAGGCTACCATTTCCTCCTCCAGGGGATCTTTCAAATCCAAGGATTGAACCCGCTTCTCCTGTGTCTCCTGCAAAGAGGCAGATTCTTTACATGTTGAGCCACCAGGGAAACATCAAATATTTCCACCATCTTTCTTGCTCTTTTCCCTCTGCCAATGGAATAACAAGTCTTTGATTGAGACTGCTTTTTCAGTCTGATCCCAAGAATGAAGATATACAGAGCTGGGTCACAAACGACCCACAGCAGACATGTGCCGTGAGCAAAAAATTATCTATTGTTGCTGTAAGCTGCTGAGACTTGGGGGATTGCTTGTTACTACATCCCAAACTAGCAAAAGCTAACTAATGCAGAGGGCAACATTCACAGCCTTAAGGCCACCTGTGACAACAGAATGGGATAAGTGGTTCAGATCACATCACTTCAGATCCATGGGTATCAAACATGTCTGGGAATCACAAGAGATACTTAGTAAAATGCAGGTTCCCTGATTCCGCTCCTGAGCTTTAGTCAGTTCATCCAAGGAACGGCCCAGGAAATTAATATTTTTGACTAGATCTGAAGGTGACTATCATGTGGCTATCAACAGACTATATCTTGGGAAACTCTGATCTAATGAGTCCAGTCTTTTTGATACCCAGAGAGGCATGGTGACATGTCCAAGGTCACACAGCAAGATGCCAATAGGAAACAGATCTTCAGCTCTTTTTCCTGAAGCATGCTGTCCTTCCCCAGAGAAGAGGGGCGGGAGGCAGAAGGGAAAAGAGAAACTCACAGACTGAAAATGCAACTCCAGAGAGAAAGGCCAGTGGAGGCTAGGAATTCAAGTTGAATCAGGGTCCAGATTCCAAGCTGAGAAGGAGGCTGCCCTGTGGGTGGGTGGCTAAGTGGCCCCCGGAGGCCTTCTCCAGAAGACTAGAGGTGGGGAGAAAAGATTTGGCTTTCAGAGCAGGGAGGCTAGAGGAAAGAGATAGAAAAAAATAAATAAAAATAGAAAGGGGGAAAAAAAGCCTTCTAGCCCTGGTGAGCCCAAACATCCCCAGCATCACTGCAGGAGCCTCCCCAGCCCTCTTCGATTTTGATGTACAGTTTGAAACAAATCAATAGCAGTATAATAATACTCAGCACGCTGTGTAATTTTTATATCATTAGTTTTCATTTTCCGCTCCCCATGCATCAAAAAACTTACAACGGGCTCGTAAAGTTTATTTAGTATTCCATGAATTCCTAATCAGTTTCATTTCATAATGATTCAGGAGCCGCCCGCTGCCTAGGCCCCCATGTCAAAAAATCGATAAAACCAACACAGTTTTCCTGATGGCGGCTGCAAAAGGATCTATTGTAGGGGAATTATGATTTATGCCCTGGCCTGACCGTGAGCAGCAGCCTCCACCCGGCAGCTCAGGGCTGAGGTCTTCGCCAATAATGATTTATGCACCTTCTGCTGGCCCCACCCTGGCTCCCTCCCTGCCCCAGCTGGCCTCTGACACTGGGGGGGGGGGGGGGCGGGGGGCGGGTGGTGGACTGGGCAGGCAGGACGAGGCAGATTCAGCTGGGAGGGAAGAAGGCACAAGGGAGAGGTCGACCAGAAGTCTGAGCATCCGTGCATGGGCATCTGTCTCTGGGTCCATATACTTTCAGGAAGGCCTGAGCAGAGAAATGAGGTGTTTGGGGACCCCCCCCCCACCTGGCCCCAAAGATCTTCAAAGGGAACAGGTGTGCATGGATGAAGCAGGGGTGACCCTGGCTTTGCAACTGGAAACCTTGGTCCCATCCAGCCTTCCATTCTGGCCTCACAGGTAAGTCCTTGGCCCCCCACGTCAGCCACATGCAGTCACCTCCACTCTTGCTGACTCTGCCCCAGTGGCTCCAAAGAGCTCAGTGGGAAAGCAGTCCCAAGGGTCGTGGTTCTCACGGGATGCAGACACACCCAGCTGCCAGGAATTCTGAGGCTGGAATGCAAGTTTCCCAGCCTCCCAAGAGGGATCAAGGGGTGGGCTTGAGTCTCTCAGGTGCCTTCTTGTCTCCAGAGGCAGCTTGGCTTGCTTTTGAGAACCCTCTGCCCTCCCATCCCCTTCCTCCACTGGTGGGGGATTACTAGGTCTAATAATGATAAAGGTCCAGACATGATAAAGGGAGGCATTCAGTCCAACAAGCGGTTTAATTAAGAGTGACCAACCAAGCCCAGACACAGAGGCCTCAGGGTGACTCTCCAGGGGAGAGGACGCTATACTGTGATAGGGAGCCATCAGAATTGGGGCCTCCAAGACGTGCACCCCCATCCACCACCTATCCATTGTCTCCCCTGCCTCCAGGGAGCGGTGGGCCTCATGTAGGTGGCTTGAGAGGGGCAGATGTTCCCGAGCTGGTTGTCTGCAGGGACTCTGTCCCCCGTCGAAGGGGGTGCTCCAGCCTTAGACCCAAGTTAGAATATGTCTTCCTCTCCCTGCCTTCGTTTGCCTTTTTGTTCACTTACTCGCCAAACAGCAGGGAAAAGACACTTCACAGCCACTCCATCTATGTGTGACTCAGAAATAAGTGGCTCGCCCAACCTCACACAGGTGAAAAGGGGCACAGCCAGGGTGCCGAGGAAGGTTTTCCAGGTCCAGGGCACGCCCCGCCCCACCACACCCAGTGACCCCCTCCGCATGCCTGGCCTGTACCCCCCTCCCCCATCCAGGCTCTCCCCTCCCCTGCCTCAATCCCATGCACACAGCAGCATGAAAAGAGCCAGACTTTGGGACCAGACCTGGATTCGAATCCTGATTTCCAATCATCACTGGCTGAGTGACCTCGGGCAATTTAATTAACCTTTCCGAGTCCGGCTTCCCCCACGTGTGAAAATGGGAGTCATAATTTCTGCCCCACCGATGGCGAGGGCTCAAAAGGGCAAGCATATAAAATGCCCCATCCCCCGGGAGGCCCCTGAGAGAGGCTTCCTGCCCTTCCCCCCACTGCCCTTCACCTCTCAGTCTCACTCACGTCCCTAGCAGAAAGTCACCTGTGTGGTGCTGGGGGTCAGAGGAGGCCTGAACATGTCCCTACTTGCGCAGAATAATCGAAAAACCAAAATCCAGCCAGGACGTGGCATCCATGGGCTCCAGGCGGTGTCACTACTACGAGCTGCAGTCCAGCTTCATTTACGCAAATCTGAGCTGAGCTCCTGTGAGACAGAAAGGAGCCTGGAGCCTGGCAGCCCACGGTCCTGGGAATTATGTCTTAGGAACCAGCAGCTTCTCCCAGGTCAGGAGCCGGAGGGTGGGAGGGGCTTGGGGGAGAGTGGAGAGAGAGCCTGGATCTGGGTGGCAGGAGGGGAAGCACCCTGGCCTGGAGAAGCCCTGCCTGAACCCCTCCATCCCCCAAAAGAGGCAGCTGGGTTTCTCCCCTTGCAGAAGAGTCCAGATTCTTTCCCATGGAAACAGAGACCCTGGAGCTGGGCGCCGCTCCAAGGATGCAAGCTTTGCCGCCCCTGCTCGACCAGGATGGGCAGCCAACAGGCTGCTGTTGGCCCTCACTGGTCTCGCTCCTTCTCTGCCTACTTCTGTCTCCCGGGCTCTGTGTCTTGGTGAGTTTCCAATCCTCCTGCCTCGTCTCTACTCCTTTTCTCCATCACTGGCTTCAGCCACTAGGGAAAATAAATATTTCATCCTGCCAGGCCTGCGGGGTCCTCACACCTCCCCCATCCCGACGGGCAGTGCTAAAAGGCCTGTGATTTCAGGGAATAGTCTCTCTCCCTGGATCCCCTTTCTGCTGCCAGATCCCCCCTCTTTGTCCCCTCAGCTGTTTCATCACCCCTGGGCTCAGAGACAGCCCTTACTGGGAAGGTAGGCCAAGTGGGCCAGGAGACTGATGGATGGCCAACCCAGAGCTGGACATCCAGCGGCCAGCGCCGCAGCATAAACACCAGCCTGGTTCTGGCAGCTGAGGGCACTGGAGGTGCCCATCTTCAGCCTCTTCTTCGGACCCCCATAAACACACAAGGGCTCCTCAGCCCAAGGGGCCGGCTCTGCACAGCTTTGCTGCCCCCACCCCCATCCGCTCCCTCTCCCCTCTGCCCCTGCATGCACCTCTCATTCTGCCAGAGACCAGAGTCTCAGCTTCTCCAATGCCTTGATGACTGGGTCCCACTCAGGCTCTCCGAGCATCAGTTCTTTCATCTGTGAAATGGGCTCAGTGAGAGGTTTCCTGTCAGGGCCAGGGGTCAGGGTTGACTCATGTGCTGTGGGGACTGTGATGCCTTCTTTAAGCATCCCTGGATGTCATCACACACAGCTCTTCCGCAGGTGACCCTGTAAGTGACAAAGCTTTCCCACTAGCAGAGTCACTGGAGATCAGAGGCTTGTTTCGGGGACACAGAGAGTCACAAAGAAAACAGGAAAACAGAGGGATTTCCCTGGTGGTCCATTGGCTAATACTCCTCACTCCCAATGCAGGGGGCCCAGGCTCCATCCCTGGTCAGGGAACTAGATCCCACATGCTGTAACTGAGAGTTTACAGGCCCCAACTAAAGATCCTGTGTGCTGCAACTAAGACTCAACGCAGTCAAATAATTTTTTTTTTTTTTGAAAGAAAAAGAGAACAGGAAAACGGAGACCTGGCTCTGCACTCCTTAGCCATGTGACACAGAACAAGGATGCTCCTTGACCCTCCTGAGCCTTTAGTTCCCTGTCTGTGAAGTGGGATCGATCATCCTTATTGTCACCAGGTTTAGATGTCACATGGGATGGGAGTCAAAGCACCGTGTTGCAGGGGCACCTGGTGGGTTCACAACAAACGATGCTTCCTCTCCCTCCTTCCCGTCTTCCCCCGCCCCCCATAGAAATGAGAAGCCATTTTCGATAGTGAACATCGTGTCTTTCCATAGTGTTTTCTTAGACACCTGGAAAAGTTTGAGTGGAACTTATGACAAGCAAGTTTGCCCTTTATTGGATGCCAAGTACCATGCATCTCTGTTTCCTGTGGCTCAGACGGTAAAGAATCTGCCTGCAATGCAGGAGACCCGGGTTCGATCCCTGGGCTGGGAAGATCCCCTGGAGAAGGGAATGGCTACCCACTCCTGTATTCTTGCCTGGAGAATCCCATGGACAGAGAAACCTGGTGGGCTCCAGTCCATGGGATCCCAAAGAGTTGGACACAACTGAACAACTAACACTTTAGACACTTTCAAGTACCATGCAGGGCACACCCCACACAGCATCTTTTTCCGTTTTCTCCATACCACCACGAGGCAGGCATTATTACGTACTGATGATAAGGCCCAGAGATGGGGCAATGGCTTCCCTAAGGCCACACAGCAAGAGCCTGGGTTGGGAATCACTTCTGTTTGGAGGAGCCTGGAGACCCAGATGAGCTCCCTTCACCCAGATTCTCCCCTTTCCCAACCTCCCAGACAGGGACTTGGGTGTGGAGATACAGTATGTCACATGCACAAGGTGGGAGATGGTTTGCTGTTCCACTTCAGGGATGAGGAAACTGAGGCCAAACAAGGATAAGAGGCTCAGGCAAGGACTCGCAGATGGGAGAGGTGTAGACGCAGCTGGAACCACCAGCCTACCTCTGTACTCATCCTGCCCATCTGAGCCACTTGGCATTTAGAGGGTAAGACTATTTATTTGCTGGCCTCAAATCCCAAGCCCTAACCCAGCCATGACTAATGTTGTCTCCCTCCCCACCCATCCTCAGGGATGTGCCCCAGGACAGACCCTCCTTCAGGTCAGGTCCTGCAGAGGGTGCTACACAATTGACTGCTTTCACGTCTGACACTGCAGGTCAGATCTCACTACACCAAGAGCGATTGCAACAAAAGAGCCCGCCTGCCATTGCAGGAGGCACAAGAGACACAGGTTCAGTCCCTGGATCGGGAAGATTCCCTGGAGGAGGAAATGGCAACTCGCTCCAGTATTCTTCCTGGAGAATCCCATGGACAGAGGAGCCTGGTGGGCTACAGTCCATGGGGTCGCAAAGAGTCAGACATGACCTAGCAACTAAACAACAACAACCTATTTTTAATATCTTTTAAAATTTTTTATTTATTTATCTTTTGTGGCTGTGCTGGGTCTTTGTTGCTGGGCACAGGCGTTCTCCAGTGGCACAGGCGAGCAGGCGGTGCGGGCTTCTCACTGCCGTGAATTCTCACTGCCGTGGAGCCTGGGCTCTAGGGCACATGGGCCTCAGTAGTTGTGGCAGGTGCTCTCAGTAGTTGCAGAGTGTGGACTTAGTTGCCCGGAGGCAGGTAGAATCTTCCTGGACCAGGGATTGAACCTGTGTCCCCTGCATTGGCAGGTGGACTCTTAACCACTGGGCCACCAGGGAAATCCTTTTATATATATATATATATATATATATATTTGGCTTACCACCAGGCATGTGAGATATTAGTTCCCCAACCAGGGATCGAACCCATGCCCCTTGCAATAGGAGCACAGTCTTAACCACTGGACTGCCAGGGAAGTCCCTCTTTTCTTAGTCTTGGCTCTCTTCTCCCGCCCTGTCTCTCTCCAGTCTCTCTCGCCCCTTCCTGATCCTGCAGTCTCTCCGCCCTCCTCCTCTCGCCCTCCAGGAGGCCCAGCAGCATCTTCAGGGACAACTCTAATGCAGCCGCCCTTCCTTGCCCATCTCCACGAATCCCGCGGTCCGGGCCCCTCTGGGTCTCAGAGGAACTACTTCACTTCCCGCAACTTTAACTTCCGGGTGGAAGGGGACATCACTGATGGGCGGTGGGCAAGAAACCAGGAAGAACCAGTCCTGGGTCTGCATCTACTTCCTAACTCATCTGCTTCGCTCTCCCGTCTGCTCCGTCCGCTGCGGGCCTGACCTGTGGGCTTCCAGAACCTTCCTTGCTCGCCACACTCTCTCTGTTTCTATCTCCATGTCTCTCCCTCTCCCTTTCTGTTGCTGTGACTTCCTCGTGGAGAGAAGCGGGCACTGGCCCTAGCTCCGAAGGCTGCGGAAGCAAGGAGAGTAGCTCTGCCCTAGTAACACGCAGCAGAGACAACTCTTCTCGGGAATTAATGAGACCGCCAAGAACAAAAGAGGCGACGACCAGCAGAGGCCGGAGAGGCGGGGCCCAGCGAAGCCGTCCCCGCAGAACCGCGCGCCCTCAATAATAGAGTGAGGAAAAATGGAGTAGAGATCCCTGTGGTAAAAACTATTAGAGGAGGCGAATTATAAAACTATTAACCAGAATGTAACTCCCAATTAAAAGATGATTTAACACTGGAACCTGATGGATGAATTTTGATTAAATGGAGAACTATTAGGAGCCCAGGGATAAGGCTGCTCCTGCCAGTTCTAAAAGTTAAAAGGCAGTTTGATATAAAAATTTATAAATTAAGGTTAATTACTTTAAATAACATGGCTGCAAGCAATGAAAGGAAATTTGTCAGAATCTCCAGAGTTTGGGGCGAGATGGATACAGATGTCTCGGGTGGCCCTGGGGAGCTTGGGGGTCAGGGTAGGGACGGGTGAGGCCAGCAAGAGGGCAAGCGATGTCCGCACTCCAAATAGGCCCCCCGAGGAGCCAGGCTCGGCCTGAGGCACCGGGGGTGGGGGCGGTGCCCTCATTGCCCTCTGCTCCGAGGCCACAGCAAGACACACTGTTTCTGGGAGATGGGCAGGAAGGAGGCCTCAGGGCCCCAGAGCTGGTCTGATGCAGAGGACACTCTCCACCAGACTAGCTCTGATGGAGCTAGTCTCCTCTGCCTGGGGAGCCTTCCCCCGTTGGAGGGGTCACAGCAGGACCAGCTGTTTACTGAGCACTCAGCAGGGGTGGGGGATCCATCACCCACCCCAGTCCTGCCCCGGCTAGAGGAGTCACCAGCACCCCCATGCCTGACCTGCCTGGCTCTGCTCTGTACCCCCCGACCCCACCCCATGAGCCCTGATGGGCAGGACAGAGCCCTACAAGGGGATTCTGCAGGGTGCGGACTCTTCTTTTCCATCGCCCCGGGGTGGTGGACTCTAAAGCCACCCCATAGGCCACCCCTTCCCTGGGGCCCCAGAGCTTCCCTGGGTGGAAGGTCGTGCTTCCAGGAGGCGCAGACACTGCGCATGCCCAGGGCAGTCTGAACCCTCTACTGCCGGGCAGTCCTCTCCAGTGCGCTGCCCTGGGAAACCATCCCCTCCCCAGAGCCCTGCTCCTGCCCAGGGAGGATGTCCCCTGCATATCACGGCGAGGGGGTGGGGGGCGGCGGGGAGCACTTCATTTCTGGGAGGAAAGGACCACAATGGGACCACAGCAAGTCACATCCCCCACAGAGGACAGTGCTCAGCTCACAGCTAGGCGACATTAACACAAGGCTGTTCCCAAGGTGGGAACGTGGGCATTCAAGCCGGACTCCTCGGGTTCCAGCTCCACTTCCAACACTTACCAACCCACGTCTTCAGGATTTACCTCTCCAGGCCTCATCTCCTCATCTATAAAGTGGAGATGGGGACTTCCCTGGTGGTGTAGTGGTTAAGAAGCCACCTTCCAATGCTGTAGATGTGGGTTTGATCCCTGATCGGGGAGCTAAGATCCGAGTGGGTGGGGCAGAGTGCCCACGTGCTGCAGCAGGGATCACACTTGCCGCAGTCAGCACCGGAAGCAGCCAAATTAATAAATGGTTTTTTTTTAATAAATAAATAAAATGGAGATAATCTCTTCTTGCAGGACAGCCAGGCAAGATCAGAGGTAAAGCCCCAGCATACAGCAGGTGCTCATTAAATAGCCTTGATTCTCATCCCTTGTCCTCACTTCTCGTCTTGTAAGCGATATTATTGCCCAGCAGAGCTTTCCCCAGGCTTCCTGGCACAGGTGCATGTAGACACTTTGCACACACAGGTAAAGACACCTTGTTTAATCTTCCCATCACCCTTTGCAAGTCAGTCAAGTCATTACTCCCATTTCACAGACAAGGAAACTAAGGCAGAGAGGTTCTGTCACAAGCCCCAGGCCTCACAGCTGGCAGTGGCCAGTCTAGAGTCAGGTCTTTCAGCAACTTGATCCCCTCACCTCACACCGCCCCCCAGGACACTGTGTTAAGGCTTTTACACTCTCTCGCTGTGCCTCTTACTATAAACTTCAAATAAACTATACGGATGTAGAATCAACAAGAAAGGAAGGAGGGCTGGAGGAATAAAGGAAGTGGGTCAGAAGGAGGGAAGGAGGAAGGAAAGAAGGAAAAGGGAAAGGGATAAGTTGATGAGTTTGTTTAATTTTTTTTTTTTTTTTTTGGTGCACGTGGGCTTTCTTTAGCTGCAGCGAGCAGGGCCGACTCCTCGTTGCAGTGTGCAGGCTTCTCATTGCCGTGACTTCTCTTGTTGCAGTACACAGTCTCGAGGTGAGCGGGCCTTGGCAGTTGTGGCTCTCGGGCTTACTTAACCATGGCACGTGAGATCTTTCCAGGCCAGGGATTGAACCCAGGGCCCCTGAATTGGCAGGCAGATTCTTTTTTTTTCCAAGTTCATAATTTATTGTACAAATTGAATATCATGTGATGAGTTGACATTAGCTTCTTCAGGCATGGGAACTTAACAGATAATGTACAGTTCAGAATCTGTTTATGTTGCTTTCACAGTTGCAGTTTCTTTAGACCTTAACTTGAAGTATAAGACTATTAAAGCAATGCTTCTGTATGTGGCCAGCACACAATTCATTCTCCCTGTGAGAGTGTAAGAGTTGAAATATTTTTTGATACCAGTGAAATGGAACTGGGCATCAGTTTCTGGACCTGCCATGATTTCAATCTTTCAAAAGGTTCAAACTCCATGGCCTGTGTCCTTCACCATGCGCTGAGGCCCCTTAATCCCTCTGGCAGCGGGCGGCAGGCAGATTCTTAACCATGGGACCACCCGGGAAGTCCCAATGAGTTGTTTTTTGGTTTTGTTTTTTTAACAGACCTCCGTGGGGTTGGAAGTCAGGTGTTTAACCTTGGGTGAAGGGAGGAACCAGCAGGGAGGTTCTTTGGGGCAGGAGATGATCTGCTTCAGACACAGATGCTGCTTACACAGATGTTTTTACTTTGTAAAAAATTTATGATTCTGTGTGCTGATTTGTGCTCTTTATATAGAAAAATTATTATAATAAGCACCTTTTAAATGAATATGATAATATGTAAATTTTATTATATAGGAATACCATAACAAAACTGCTTTTTTTTTTAATACAGTATACCAAAAGCTATGACAAACCTAGACAGCATATTAAAAAGCAGAGACATTGTTTTGGCCGACAAAGGTCCATATAGTCAGAGCTATTGTTTTTCCAGTAGTCATGTATGGATGTGAGACTTGGACTATAAAGAAAGCTGAGCACTGAAGAATTGATGCTTTTGAACTGTGGTGTTGGAGAAGACTCTTGAGAGTCCCTTGGACGGCAAGGAGATCAAACCAGTCCATCCTAAAGGAAATCAACCCTGAATATTCATGGGAAGGTCTGATGCTGAAGCTGAAGCTCCTATACTTAGGCCACCTGATTCGAAGAGCTGACTCACTGGAAAAGACCCTGATAGTGGGAAAGGATCGAAGGCAGGAGGAGGAGGCGACAGAAGATGAGATGGTTGGATGGCATCACCGACTCAATGGACATGAGTTTGAGCAACCTCTGGGAGATGGTAAAAGACAGGGAAGCCTGGCGTGCAGCAGTCCATGGGGTTGCAAAGAGTCAAACACGACTTAGCGACTGAACAACAACATAACAGGAGACAGTCCTGACATCGCTTAGCGATGCATGATATAGACCAAGCATGATAAGACTGAGACAGAGCCAGAGAAGCTCGTGGTTGGCCCTGGGATGAGTCCATCATGGATGCTCAGAAGTGGGGTGTCCTGTGCAAGTGGGCTGTGGGAGAGGGGCAGGAGATAGGGGGTGCCCGTCTCACCATACACACTGGGCCACATGACTTCCCCTCTCCGAGCCTCCCTTATTTTTGTCAGGAACAAGGTGAGGAAGGGGAGGAAGGGGTGAGCAACCTAAAGGGCCTGGCCCAGGCAAAGGCTTAGAGGAAAGGAGTGAGGAGCCCCAGGCATGAGGAACAGACTGGAGCTGCCCTGAGCTCAAGGAAGGGGTCAGGGTGCTTAGATCTAGGGAGGATGCAGAAAAGTTTCCCAAAAATCCTGCACAGAAAAGTATCATTGCAACTGACACACAACTAACAAGATCATGATGATCTCTTTTGTGGCGTTACTGTTACTGCTACTGTCGTCACTATTGTTCTCAGGGAAGCAGTGGGGTAAAGTACTGTTTTTCTCAAAGTGAGTTCCAAGGAATGCTTTTCCCACAAGGTTCTTCCGGACAAACTATCTCACAGAGAAGTTCATACTAACTCTGCTCTGCTCTTAGAGCTTCCCAAGGCACACCAGCATAATAAAGGCTCTGAGAAGTCCTGAAGCAAATAATCTCTTAACTTTTTGAAAACAGCCTTCCCTAAACAGAGTTAATCATGGAACTCTTTTTTTACATAATGATTATTGACATCCCCCCCCCGCTCAGGAACTGAATCTCTGTGGATTGCAATCTGAGGGACAAGAGGGAATAGAAAGGGCATGCACTCCAAAATAGGCCAGACTAAGCTCCATGTCAGCCTGTTTCATGTGGCCTTGGGGGATTTGGTTTGCTCCTCTGTGCCTCAGCTTCCCCAGATGCTAATTGGAGCAATCTCAAAATGTAGTGGTTAGTTTTAAATTAAATGTGGCACGTAATGGAATTCCCTGGCAGTCCAGTGGTTAGGACTTGATGCTGTCGACGCTGGGGCCCAGGTTCAGTCTGTGGTGGGGACATGAAGGTCCTGCAAGCCATGCAGTGCAGTCAAAAGACAAAACAAAAAAATGTGTCACATAAGAGATGCTCAACAAATGTACGTCCACCCATTTTACAGATGAGCAAACTTGCCCAAGAGTACAGAAGCAAGGAGCAGTAGCCATGGGGTGCCCAATCTAGGTCTTCTGTTTGGGGAGGTGGCCACAAACCTCTGCCTGGTATTGATATGTGGGGCAAATGAGGTCCCTTTAGCTGAGGAGTCCTGCTCTGAAGCAAAAGGGATACAGGATTAGTTCCTGACAGGACAGCACAGGACAAGCCCCAGATCGTCTGAGCTTGAGTCATGACTCCACCACTTACAAGCTCTGTGACCTTGGGAAGGTCACTTTACTGCTCTGGTTTCTGCATCTGTAAAGTAGAGATTAAAACAGTACCCTCTCCATAGGGTTCCTCTGAGGCAGAAATGAGGTAAAGTGCTTAAAATAGAGATTGATATACAGGCCCTTGAGACACGAGCTATTATTTTTATTTTTTAATTTTTATGTATTTATTTGGCTGTGCCGGGTCTTAGTTTGCAGCAGGTGGGCTTTAGATCCCTGACCAGGGATCAAACCCAGGCCCCCTTCATTGAGAGCCTAGAGTCTTAGTCACTGGAGCACCAGGGAAGTCCCAAACTATTGTTTTTTTATTACTCTTATTGTTCATTGCTGGGCTGCGACTCAGTTGACAGAAAGAGGGGAGAATTCTTTCTCCCAAGGGATCCTGAAAAGCAGGGATGGCAGTTCCCCCTCTGCCAGGACCCCTCTTCTGCGTCTGTCCTCCCCCAGATCCCAGCCACGCCTGGGCCCCTTCCTGTCCCTGCAGAGATCTCACCCTGGATGCCCACCCTCGTGGGGTTGCAATGCCAGGGGGGACCTGTGATGCGCGGGCCCTCACGGGCTTCATCTCACTACAGTTACTGTGACCCCACCCTCACCCAGCTCCTGTGTGAACAGTGGACTCGACCTCTCGAATCACCGTCACATCCGTGGCACCTCTGAGATGAACAACATGAGTCTTGCATCCAGTTTATCGGTGGAGAAACTCAGGCACACAGCACAATGAAGGCACCCCCTGGAGCCCAATTGGAGGGCCATGAACCTAGATTTCCCTACCTCCAAGCCCTGGGTTTTCCTCCTGTACATTGCAGTAAACCAAACACTACCTTTCCAGGTGGCACTAGTGGTAAAGAATCCACCTGCCAATACAGGAGACCCAAGAGACATAGGTTCAATCCCTGGGTCGGAAAGATCCCCTGGAGGAGGCCATGGCAACCCATTCCAGCATTCTTGCCTGGAGAATCCCACGGACAGAGGAGCCTGGTGGGCTACAATCCATGGGGTCACAAAGAGTCGGACACATACACATAGACTTACTCTGAGTTGTAAGTTTGTCCCCTTACCAAAGAGGCTCTGCGTGCTAACAGGTGAAGCCCGGGGAAACAGTGAGCTGTGTCGTTTAATTGTCCTTGGCCTCAAGGCGCCCCCGCCCCTTTCTCTGCACACCCTCTGGAACACCTGCCACTCCCCCGTTTCAGGCCTCCCAGGACCACGCTCCCAAGCAGCGAATCACACTGTCGTCTGGACTGTGAAAGCCACAGAGGCCTGGGCCTGCGCCACCTTTGACCCCATAGATAGAGCTGAGCTATAGGTACATACAATCATGTTCCAGCCTAATGAGCCTCCTGGTCTCCCTAGCACAGAGTTCAAAGACCGTGGTGGCCCCATCCGAAGATACAGCTCTAGGGTTAGAGGCCCAGGGTTAGGGCCAGAGTCACCCCTTCTGCTCTCTTTCTCCCTCGTGGGTGCTAAGTCACTTCAGTCGTGTCCGACTCTTTATGACCCTGTAGACTGTAGCTCGCCAGGCTCCTCTGTCCATGGGATTCTCCAGGCAAGAATACTGGAGTGGGTTGCCATGTCCTCCTCCAGGGGATCTTCTCAACCCAGGGATCCAACCTGCATCTCTTATGTCTCCTCCATTGGCAGGTGGGTTCTTTACTGCTAGCACCACCACATATATGTGTGTGTATATATATATGTGATACACACACGCACACACATTCATAAGACAAAGTGACATTTATTTGAATCTTCTTTTCCCATCTCCCACTCCCTCCCACAGCTCATTCAAGGTGCCTCAACCTCCCCTGAAGCCCTCACCGAACCAGCCCCTGTGGGTGCCTACCTCTCCTTGCTCTCCCCTCTGCCTTTTATCCTTCTATCCCATCCAGCCAGGAGGGGCACTCTGTCTTTTCTGAAGGAAGATATTCTAAGGTTTCTGGGCTTCTTTCAACTTTCTTTCCAATCCACTATGCCCACCCAAGCTATTGAGGCACAAACAGGGCTAAACACAGAAATTTCCTTGGGGACAGAGGAAGGGTAAAGTCTGGGGACCCTTGAGTGTAAACTTTTGAGGAGCCTGTAATAAATAGGTAGATGTTATTACCAGGCTCATCAACACACAATTACTGCCAGTCACAGTTTGCACCTCAGGGAGCTTCCAGTCAATTTGAGGAAATAACCTGAAACAATTAGACAACATTGAAAAATCTTACCTGCCTGTAACAGACAGGCTGTCATGGGCTGGATGTTTGTTCCCCACAAAATTCATATGCCGAAACTCTAATGTCCAATGTGATGGGGTTTGGAGATGAGGACTTTGGGAAGTAATTAGATTTAATAAAGTCAGGAGGGTGGGGCCCCGTGGTGGAATTAGTGCCTTGTAAAAAGAGAAAGAGACCAGAGCTCTTCCTTTCTGTCCACCACATGAAGACCCCAAAGAGAAGGCAGCCATCTGCAGCCAGGAACGGGGACCCTCCAGGGAACCAAATAAGCCAGTGCCTTGACCTTGGACTTCCCAGAACTAGGCAAAATAGATTCCTATTGTATAAACCACCCAGTCTATCGTGATTTGTTATGGCAGCTCAAGCTGCCTAAGATACATGCCTTCTGAGAATTCCCTGGTAGTCCAGTGGTTAAGACTCTGCGCTTTCGTTGCAGAGGGCCCTGGTTCAACCTCTGGCAAGGCAACTAAGATCCCACTAGCCACAAAGCATGGCCAAAAAAAGAAAAAAAGGAAAAGATACATGCTTTCTGAAAGAAGTGGTCAGGAAAGGGGTTCCAGAGTGGGAAAGGTTTGAGCTGAGCCTACAAAGAAAGAAATGAGTCAGCCTTGACCAGGGGGCAGGAGAGGGCATTCCTGCAGGGCACTCTGTGTTTGCACAGGTGCAGATAAGAAGAGGCACAAGAACTGACCAATCAGGAGATGAGAAGTTGAGAGTCGCCGAGGCCGGAGAGGCAGGCTGTGATCACATCACAGTGGGGCTTGAGAGTAGGCTGGGAGTCAGAGCTGTGGACTCTTGGTCATGGGCCCACAATGGGACCACGATGGCTTTGGGGCACAGGAATGAAGCAGTCAAATCTCAGTTACAGGAAGCTAACAGGTGGCCAGGAGAAAAAGGTGGCGGAAGGAGAATTCTGGGGCGAGGAGCCAGGGAGAAAGGATGCAGAGGTCCAAGCGGGGGATACTGGAAAACCGGCCAAGGGCAGGAGCGGTGGGGCTGGAAGGAAGGGCTGGGTTCAGATATTGATAGCAACCAGACGGGTGGGGTGGGGGGAAGGGAGAGAGACGCGTGCTTCTAGTGAAGGCTGCTTCCCCAGCCCGCATCTCTTACTGCCCCTGCCCTCCCCCTTCCCACACCAGTCAATCCCACTCAAACGTCCTCTGCCTTTTCCCAGCCTTGACTGCCTAGTTTATCCAGGCCTGTGTGCTCCTCCACCCTCCATCCTTCTCTCTGGGGACCCCAGGCTCTGATCCACAGCTTCTCTCCTCACCAAACCCCCCACTTGCTCTTTCCTGCCCTTGAAATACCAGGGAATTGTTGCTGGTCAAGCGCTGCTCTAAGGAAGGAATCACCTGTGAAACGTTTAGCACAATGTCGGGTACACAGGAAGTACCCAGTAAGCACTGATTCATCTTTACGTAACAGGTCTAGGACTTCCCCGGTGGTCCTAGTGGTTAAGACTCTGCCTCTTGCCTAGAAAATCCCATGGACGGAGGAGCCTGATGCAGGCTATTGTCCGTGGGGTCGCAAAGAGTCGGAGATGACTGAGTGACTTCACTTCACTTTGCTTCACTTCCCAATGCAGAGGGCGAAATTTTGATCCCTGGTCGGGAAACTAAGGTCCCTCCCATGCTCCAGGGTGCTGTCCAAAATTGACTATTGGGGGTTCCCTGGCCGCTCAGTGGTGAAGAACCCACCTGTCAGTGCTGGAGACACAGGTTCCATCCCTGATCTGGGAGGATCCCATGCGCCACGGAGCAGCTAAGCCTGTGCACCACAGCTACTGAGGCTGAGCTCCGGAGCCCGGGAGCTGCAACCACTGAAGCCTGTGCCCTGGAGACTGTGCTCCTCGGTGAGCAAAGCCGTCAAAACTGGAGGGTAGCCTCCTCTCTGCAGCTAGAGAAAAGCCCATGCAACGACAAAGACCCAGCACAGCCAAAAACATATATAAATTAAAAAAATTTTTAATTAAATATATATATGAAACAGATCCTGTGCCGAACACTAGGGAGGCCAGACACAAACTTTAAGGAGGGGCCCCTGCTTCCAGAGTTAACCAGGTATGCAAAGAAATGAAGGCCTTTTGAATCGAAGAAGACAAAAGAAATAGAAGACACCTCCATACCCTCAGGGCAACCCCATCTTGTGGGGGGGAGGTTTTCAGGGGCTCAGTCTCTGCCTTTCAAAAGCTTAGAGTCTAAAGGAAGAAACACAGACACCCACCCTCTCACCCCCACCTTCCCAACCCCTCCACCCCATCCGCAATCCCACCCCCACCCCCACTATCTACCCCCAGGAGCTTCCTTTCTGCTGGACACATTGGACTTTGCAGGACAAGGGCTCCCTGCCTGGGCTGTCCTTTCTGTCTCGGTACTTGGAGAAGCACTTGTCTTTTTTTTTTAATATATATATTTTTTAATTTCAGCTGCACCAGGCCTTAATTGCAGCACACAAGATCCCAGTTGCTGCATGCAGGATCTCTAATTGCAGCAACTGAACTCTTAATTGCTGCATGTGGAATCTAGTTCCCTGACCCGGGATCAGACTCCGGCCTCCTGCTTTGGGAGGGCAGAGCCTTAACGGTTGGGCCACCAGCAGAGCCCCAAGAAGCCCTTTGTCTTCTTTCGTTTATCATCTCCTCTGAGAAGCCTTCCTGGGTCCCAAACTGACACAGGAGGGCTCCCATCCTTGATGTTCCCGGAGCGCTTTGCTTCCTCATGCATCAGATCATTCACACTCTGCACCAAAGGAGACTCGTGTGTGTGTGTGTGTGTGTGTGTGTGTGTGTGTGTGTGTGTGTGGTAGTCTGTCTCCAGATCACCTGCCCGTGGCCCACAAACCCCCCCACACACACCTGTGAAGGCGGAGGTCAGGGCTGCTCCACAGTAAGCATCTTGGCACACAGCTGATGTTGAACAAGTGAACACATGAATGGACTGGCTGAGGGTGAGGGAGACAGGCTGGAGACCTTGGTCTGCTGGAAAAGATGGACACTGGGTCAAGCCGTGGCCCTCTGACACAGACCTAGGATGATGATAACTTCCCAGAGGCCTCTGAGAAAATGCGGGCACCAAGAGCATCCTTGCCTGCCCTGTCTCTATATGCCAGCCTGCCCTCGTGACCCACTCTAGATAATCAATAGCAGTGCCCTCTGTCCCCGGGCCTGGCTGTCTTCCCCACCTGGGCAGCACGCCCTGGAAAAACCACCACAAATAAAACATACGTCCATTGCCAGACAAAAGAGCAGGAGCATATGACCAGAAAATCACAGAGTGTGTCCCAATGCCGTCTGGAACCAAGTCGGGGCTTTGCCCATCCCTGGGATGGTTCACACAGGCAGACCAATAGCAGCGTATATCTTCAAAACAAGTTGGACCAGTCAAGGTCGAGGACCCAGAGGACAGAGGGCGGGCTCCGCTCCCTTCCTCCTAAAGGTGTTTAGGAGGGTTCTCCCCAGAGCCCCAAGAGCAGCCCGTAGCAGTGCTGAATTCAAGATCTTATGTGACCTTGGATAAGACATTTGGCCTCTTTGAGCCTCAGCTTCCTCATCCAGAAAGTGGGTATGATGGCAGGTCGGCAGAGGGCTGCAACAAGAATAAATATGAGCTTGCATGGGGCAGAGCTTTGGAAAGGGCACAAAAAAGAGGCTTGGACCCTCTGGATTGTTTTAGTGTTACTATTATCAGAGCACGACAGCAGAGACTCAAACCAGGACCCCGAGGCAAGTGCTGCGACCCCGCCAAGGGGCCCCGGGCATCTGCTCTGAGCCAAATTTTCTGAAACGAGGTCCAACCAAGGCAGAGAACAATTGGGGAAAGGAGAGAGAGAGAAGGGCGTGTGTGTGCAAGTGTGTGTGTGTGTGCCCGTGTGAGTGTGGGTGCATAGGAGTGTGCGTGTGCCCTGGGATAGGGTGGGGAGGGGATGGAGGGGAGAAGGGGAGAATTGAGAAGAAAAGAAGAAAAGCACAGGGAAGAGAAGGACTGAGGTATTCGGTTACATGATCTAAATTCTAATCAAACATCATTTAAAGCATGTTTTATTTCAGCCTCGGGAGAGCCGGTCCCTCCTGGCTGCTCACCATGGCAACGGGCCGCTCATTTCAGAAGTGTCATGCCACATTATCGTCCTGCCGCCTCACACGCTCTCGCCGCCTGACAACTTCGCTCTGCCCCTTGCGACAACCATCCCCGCTCAGCCGGTTTATTTTTGGTGTCAGCCGGCCCCCCTCCCCTGCCTCCCCCTCATCATCAGTGGATTGAAAGACAACCTCAGCCCTCCAGCCGGTGAGCATCGCGGCCTATTTGGTGATAAGAGATAATTTGAGGAGATATTTGCTTACATGTGTATGAACAATTTGCTGCATTAAGACAATTCCACCTGGTGCGTGGATGGGGATGGGGGCGGGTGGCCAGTGCTCAAACTGACAACACCCCAGGCAAGAGGAGGGGGCGGGCACCCCTCATTTCTCGAGACCCCCCCAAAACTGGGAGCCCTGGGAGATTTCCCTCGGGTGGCCTTCCCCAGCATCATCACTCGCTATGTGACCTTGTGCAGGTTGCTCCCCTTCTCTGAGCTTCCTTGCCCTTATCTGTCAAACGGTGGGGCTAGAATCTGGGATCCCTACTAAGGACCAGGGTGGGGGAGCAGAGGGCCGAGGACCCAGAAAGAGGACAGACCCCTGGTCTGGTCTCCACTATGAAGCTTCACAAAGGGGAAAGAGGTCAGCCTGACACCGTCCACCTCCATCCAGGTGACCAACGCAGAAATGGGGGCAGGGGGGTTCCTGAAGTGACCCAGGATCAGACCCTGTCCTGGGAAGGGCCTTTCTGGGACCCCCTTCTTTGCTCTTCACAGAACAAGAAACACCTTTTCATCACATTCACACATAGGCTCCCCACTTGTCTCTCCTAGATCAAGGGCCACCTGGAGGGAAAGGCAGACTCAGAAGAAACTGGGAGAAAGATGTGTACCCTGAGACCCCAGTTTAGAAGATAAGACCTTGGCCCGAAAATAATGGGCTGAAAGGCAACGTGGCCCCACCCAATGCCTCCACCCACCAAATATCAAGAATAATAATGGTGTGTGTGTTAGTCACTCAGTCATGTCTGACTCTTTGTGACCCCATGGGCTGTAGCCTGCCAGGCTCCTCTGTCCTTGGGATTCTCCAGGCAATAATACCGGAGTACGGAGTATGTATCCATTCCCTTCTCCAGGGGATCTTCCCAACTTAGGGATCGAACCTGGGTCTCCTGCATTGCAGGCAGATTCTTTATAGTCTGAGCCATCAAGGAAGCCCTAATATTAGCAGACCTATGGCTGATTCACGTTGATGTATGGCAGGAACCTACACACTAATGTAAAGCAATTATCTCCAATTAAAAATAAGTAAACAAACGAAAGAATAATAAAGAAGCTACGTGTAGTGAGGGCTTCCAGGGGCCAGGCCCTATGCTGAGATTATAAGGGTTTGGAGACCCCTCTCCACGTGCTGTGTCCTCCTGCCCCACCCCCATAGGGGAGGAAGTAGGTCTAGGAAAGCTTGTTGGCCCAGGGGAGCTCCTGCCTCTATTTACTCATCTGTCAGATGGAGTTAATATAGTTCCTACTGCACATGGCGGCTGTCAGGATTAAGAGAAGGCTTAGCACAGTTTGAGGCACATAGTCAGTGTTCAATGATGACGGCTATTTGAAGTCATCATAGGAACTGGGGTCTGAGGAACCAGGGCTTTCTGAAAATGCTCCTCACTTCCCCAAAGCCTCAGCCTGTGTGCACCTGGGTCCCATGGCTGGTTTTGCTCCCACCAGGGCCCCGTCCTAGAAAGGATGAACCCCTGGGATGCCTACACCTGCCCCCCGGCCCCATGGAATTTCTCTAGTAGGGGTCTTCTGCCTCTCCAGGAGTAATTCAGACCATGGAAGGTGATCTCTCTCCCATCATTCGAGGCACCTTCCTCTGGAACCTGAGGATCCACAGCCACTCCCCCCACAACCCAGGGACCCTCTTCTGTCTGCCCAGGGTTGTGTGAAACTGTCAGCTGAGAACTCTGACCTCCACCTCCCACACCTGACTACTCTCTGCCCTGAACCTGCGGTCCCACCCAGACTCGGCAGGAGAACTGGCCCAAGGAAAACCACATGCGGGAGGCGAATGCCAGCCTCCTTTCCCATTGAGTGCTGCGTCATCTCCCCAAGGTCTCTGCAGTCCCCTTCCCAGTGAAAGAGAGCGGCCGCAGAAGCACCTCTCTACGGTCAGCGGGACTCAGGTCCAATCCCAGCTCCACCAACCTCTCAGCAGTGGAGTTTTAGATCGGGGCCCAGCCTCAGTGTTCATATCTATAAAATGGGGATAACAATATGCATTACGTAGGGTTGCTGGCATGATGAATGGTATACTGAACACTTAGTAGGCATCCAAGAAAAAGCAGCTGTTATGAATAAAAACAACCAAAACTGCCCCAAGTAGAGCCAGGGAACTGTTTCTTTCCACCCTCTGGGGGTCTCTCTGGCCCAGCCCTGGTGCCCTGGGCTTATTCCTCCCCGCCCCCCACCTCCTCCTGACTCTGCCTCTCTCTGCGACTTGAGCCTGGGAAATGATGCTGGGGCAGGGCAGGGGGCGGGGGCAGTCTGCAATGTCATGCCCCTACTCCAACAAGGCACACATGTCCCAGCCTGGGCCTCTTTTTCTCAGCAAAATAACAAAATGAATCAAATTACTCATCTCAACACTCCACTCACATGTGCTTGGCTCAGAACTGTGGGAGAGATTCAGGGGTCTCCGGGAAGGAAGCTTTGCCCAAAGGAGGGAGGGGTAGATGGGTCAAAAAGAAGGGTTATCAAATCACAGCCACATTTCTGTATTTTTTTTAATATGACGTGTTAGTGAAAGTGTTAGTCACTTCAGTCATGTCCGACTCTTTGCGACGCCATGGACTGTAGCCCACCAGGCTCCTCTGTCCATGGGGTTTCCCAGGCAAGAATACTGGAGTGGGTTGCCATGCCCTGCTCCAGGAGATCTTCCCGACCCAGAGATCGAACCCGGGTCTCCAGCATTTCAGATGGATTCTTTTCTGTCTCAGCCACCTGGGAACATGAAGAGCAGGAATTATTTTCATGATTATTTTCGTGTATTATTTTCAAAGCAGCAGGAGGTTGCTAGATGCTGACATTTCCTGCACCCACAAGCTCCCCCACACCCAGTACCCAGATCCCAGAGCTCTTGGAGGCAACCTGCTGGGGGTTTAGGGGGCTGAACTCAGGCTGGGGGTCCCGCAGACCTAGTCCCTCCCTGCTCGTCCCTCCCCAGATGGAGGGTCTGCAGCAGGTCACTTAACCTCCTGAGCCTCTGCTTCCACATTGGCACTGTGAGCAGAAGGCCGACCCGACCTCAGGACCGCTGTGAAGAGTTAAGGTGCCTCCCGCACCCCGTCCTGACCAGCAGAGGGTCCCTCGGGTCCTGGGGCTGCGGGCCTTCGCCTCTCAGATTCTCCCCTGAAGCAGCCTCGGGCCCCAGATCTCTTGACTTCCCCAGATAGGAACAGATCAGGAAAGAGATGCTGGGCGTCCGGCTTCCCTCCTCTGGCGCGGCTGCGGCCGCAAGGCCTCAGGGATTCAGCCAGGATCTCGGCGGATGCCCGCGACAGGCGGCCCACCCCCGCACCCCCCACCCCCGGGGCCTTGGGGGAAGGGAAGGGGCGGGAGCCTCCCGCTCACCTTCTGACGGTGAAATGTGGCCATTTACCTTCACGCTTCAATGCCAGCCCCTAAATCACTGTCTCCGCGCCCGCGCTCAAGGTTGCTCCCGGAGCCGGCCGCCAACAAAGCCGCCGCCGCCGCCCGGGACCCGGGCGCCGAGCACCCCCACCCCACCCCGCCCCGATCCCCGCGGCCGCGAAGACCGGGAAGGGCCCGCTCCCCGCCTCGTCCGCTGCGCCCCCGCCGCCTTCCTCTTTCCCTCTGTCTCTCCATTTTTTGTCCCAAGGCCCTATCTCCGGGACGAGGCATCCAGAGGCTCGCGGTCCAAACTCACCAAGAAACCTCAAGTTCACTCCCCTATGGTAAATGGACGGAGTGAGGAACACCGGCTTGAGTGAAGGAGGCTCTTACTGTGTAGCTACTTTACGCTTGGGTCCCTCTGCCCCGGGAGTCCCAGACTGCAGAGTTTGTGATGCAGGGACGGCCTCGCGAGTGTCACTGATAACCCCCGCGTGCGCATCTCACCAAGCCGCAAACACTTCCCCCATCTCTGTGGCTCTGCTGTGACATGGCTTCATTAGCCCCGCTCCCTTCCTTCCCCTCCGCGATCTTTCCCTCCCGATCTTTCTTTCCTGTCCTCCGGGATCTCCATTTGTCTTCCGTGCAAAGAGTCAAGGGAGGCGGGAGACGGAAGAGAGTCCAAGTCCTGGGCGCACAGGACACGAGGTGGGGGGGCGCTGTTTGGAAAACGGGGAGTTGTTGACGCAGGGAACCAGGACGGTGGCGATGTCTCTGTCCCCACCAAGGCCTGAAGTTCCCCCACCTGCCAGTCCCGGGAGAGGAAACAGCCCAGGGGGAAACGCGGACTGAGGGAAGGAGCAGCGGGGAGGTGACGACCCGTCCCCACCCCACCCCCGCCCCGCTAGGCCCCGCCCTAACCCGGAAGTGAGGAGCGGGGCGCACCAGGCCTGGGGCTCTGCCCTTGGGCTCCGAGCTCTTTGCAGTGCCCGTTCGCTCTGCCTCGATCTGACTCATTTGCACCCTTTTTCTTTTTTCTCTGTGTGGATCGGTTAGATTGGCGTCTCATCTGACTGACAGAGACTGTGCTTTCTCGTCAGACCAGAGGCACCCTCCCCCACCGCCAGGGCAGAGGCTATATTCCTCCCCACCCCCCACTCCCCGCCCCGCATTAGATTGCTTACTCCCCAGAATAAGGGAGCCTCCTTCATTTGCCTGAGAGCTTTCCTTTGGCAGGAGATCTGGCCCCCCATCAGATTTGGAGCTCCCCAGAATAGAGGCTTCTGCCCCCTACCATCAGACTAAGAACTCCCCCAAGTCAAGGGAGTCTCTCCTCTCCAGACTGGGAGTCCCCATCCCTCCCACCCAACCCCCCAAGATCCTGCTGGCCACAGCTGAGCTCACGTTCAAAAGCGCTGGGTCCTCCCTAGTTCTCAGGCACTGAGGCTCTAGGATGCTCTAGTCTTCAGGGATAGATTTCAAACCCAGCTTCATTGTGGTTTTGTTCTGTGACCTTGAACAAGTCACATGACCTCTGGGGCGCAGACTGCAAGTACTCAGGGTCTTGTGAGGCTTCAAGGAGACAGTATTCGGTGAAAGGGCCAAGGCCAGGGTCTGGCATACAGCAGGTGTTCAATAAATGCTGTCTCTCTTCCCCTCCCTAAGCTGAGAAGTACATCTAAAGCCAGCTCAGCCTGAGAGAACAGAGGGGAACCAGAGTTGGAAAAGAGTGCCGACAACACACACACACACACACACACACACAATCCCATCAAGCAACTGGGTAGTGGCCTCCTTCTTTAGGGGATGGGGCGGTGGCAAGGAGTTAAATGTATTAAGCAATTTACAATTAATATAGAAGTCATTCCAGAGATAGCTACTAGAAAGAGTACAACAGGGCAATTAACCCACTAATACACTAGGCTATTACATCGCTATGTCTCTTATTTTAGCCCGAGGTGATTTGAAACGCATTGGATTAAAGGATATTACAGGAGATAGCATGAAAAATAGCTTAATGTAATGAGCCATCCCGTGATGTCTGCTATTAAAGATGATTTGCAGTTGAAAACTACAACATACAGTAGTTCAGCTATTTGAGGACCGAGGGGGTGGGGGTGGGGCAGTGCTATTAACCCTTCCCTCCTTCCAGCTGCCCCTACCCCCACCAGGCCCTCCACTACCTTCATGCCAAGATTATCAAGTGCATCTTATTAGGCTACAATGGCTTCATTGGGAGATTGGAGACTGGGGCCTGAGGTTGATAAAGAACCAATAATCTGCTAATAACCTTTAAAAAATAGATTCCCCCAGGGAGCTGTACTAATGGGCTGAGGCTGGGGAGGGAGGCTGATTGGCAACTGGGTAGTTAATGTGGAAAAGGGTGGGGGGATCAGGGTTGGGGGAGGCTTCCCTAGGCGGGGCCAAGATCAACATGAACCCCAGCCCTGGCTCCCCTGACTGAGAGGGCAGGGAGGTGCATGGGTATGGACTGCTGCTTAGAAGGTGTGCCCAGGTGTACATGTGTGAATAAGTGCAACACACAAAAACAATTTTTCTTCTATTTAGCACATCTTTGTGTGATGCATTACAGCTTTTAAAGGGTATTTCACATGCATTAGTTCTCCAGAGTTGACAAGCATCCAGCAAGGCAGATGGTAGTAGACCTTCAGTGGACAAAGATATGTGAATCAGAGAGAGCAAGTAACTTACCAAAAGTTAATTCAGCCAATTGTGTCATAAAACAGGGATCAACAAGAGGTTTTCTTGTTTCAAAGCCTGTGCTTAAAGCCAGGCCAGTTTAGCTTATGAACATTCTACCCGCCTCCTCCAAGGTCACAAAGGTCTTCTCTTATGTTTCCTTCTTCTTCTTCTAAAGGTATTTATTTATTGGCTCTGCTGGGTCTTCACTGCTACGTGCAGATTTTCTCTCGTTGTGGTGAGTGGGGGCTACTGTCTAGTTGTGGAGCACAGGCTCTACGGAGCCTTGGTCGTTGCGGTGTGTGAGCTCTATAGTCATGACCCCCAGGCTTTGTTGCCCCCCGGCATGTGGGATCTTCCAGGACAGGGATCGAACCCGTGTTCCCTGCAATGGCACCAGATTACCAGGGAAAGTCCCTTCTCTTATGTTTTCTTCCAGAAGTTTTATTGTTTCCACATCTTACATTGAGGTCATTGATCCATTTTGAATTAACTTCTGGGCATGATCTGAGGTAAGAGTTGATGTTCATTTCTTTCAATTGGACCATGAGTGTGTTTGCACATCCATGTGTGTGGATAGGTGTGTCTGGAGTGGAGTACACACACATGTGCTGGCTGCCACACAGAGAAAGCTGCCTAATCTGAGGGCACACATGTAGAAGCTAAAGTGAAAGTGAAAGTTGCTCAGTCATGTCCAATGCTTTGTGACCCCATGGACTGTAGCCTGCCAGTCTCCTCTGTCCATGGAATTCTCCAGGCCAGAATACTGGAGTGGGTTGCCATTCCCTTCTCCAGGGGATCTTCCCAACCCAGGGATCAAACCAGGTCTCCCGCATTGCAGGAGGATTCTTTACCGACTGAGCCACCACGGAAGCCCAAGGCAGACACCTATAAAGACACGCTGAAGGTCGAGGATACGTGAGCACAATGGGCAGGAGAAGCCAGCAGGTACCCCAGAGAGGCTGAGACACAGGCTTGTTTAGGGGAGCATCGTGCGAGTATGTGCTGGCGTATGGCTGTGCCTGCCACTGTACTTGTGTTGGTAAATGGGTGTCCTTGGGCATAGATCAGACTATATGTATACTCACAGCTGTGGGTGTCACTTAGCATATGTGTGTGGTCAGCATTTGTGGGCATGCCATTGTTGTACTGAATCTGTTTGTGTGTGTGTGGGTGTCTATGTGTGTGTGTATATGAGGTTGTTGGCATGTCTGGCACTGTGTGTCTGTGTGTGTACCCCATTGTGCGTATGTGGTGGTGTGTGTGTGGGTGTATGTCTGTGCATGCACACCACTGTGTGTGTGTGCTGGCGTGTCTATGTGTGTGCACCATTGTGCGTGTGTGCTGGTGTGTCTGTGTGTGCACACCATTGTGCATGTGTATTAGTGTGTCTGTGCGTGCACACCACTGTGCATGTGTGCCAGTGTGTCTGTGTGAAAGCATCATTGTACATGTGTGCTGGTGTGTCTGTATGCATGCATCATCATGCATGTGTGCTGGTGTGTCTACATGCACCATTGTGTGTGTGTGCTGATGTGTCTGTGTGTGCACACCATTGTGCATGTGTGCTGGTGTGTCTGTGAGCATGCATCATTGTGCATCTGTGCTGGTGTGTCTGTGGGTGTGCATCATTGTGCATCTGTGCTGGTGTGTCTGCAAGCATCATTGTGTTTGCATGCTGCTGTATCTATAGGCATGCACCATTGTGCATGTGTGCTGGCGTGTCTGTGCATGCACACCAGTGTGTGTGTGTGCTGGTGGGTCTGCACACACCATTGTGCGTGTGTGCTGGTACCCCTGTCTGTGTGTGCACGTCACCGTGCCCATGTGTTGCTGTCTGCACGTCCCCTGGCGCTGCCACCTCCAACAGCTGCGAGGCCAGCCGGGAACAGCCCCCGTGCCCCCTCCCTGCTGTCTTTTATCATCATTTGCCATGAAAGGGAGCCCAGGAGAACGGTGATAAATAAGGGCCACTTAAAATATGAGACGACCACTCTGACTTTGGGGAATATTTCTTCTGTGGAGCAGCTGGTGCCGCCTCTGTCCTTGTGGAAAGGGGTCCCAGGGGCGGCAGCCCCTGCCCGGCTTCCTTGGGCTCCTTCCTCTCTACTCCCTCCCCCGCCCCTGCCCTCCCAGCTCTGGTCTTGGAGGGCTTGGGAGGTTTGGGAGGCCTGGGAAGGGAGTGGAGGGAACGCACCCCGAGGCCAGTGTCCCAGTGCCGTCAAGTCAGGATGGGCCTCAGCTTGCCCTTCCTCGATGCTCTGTGGAAGACTGGGTGTCAGGTGAGAGGGGATGGGGGAGTACCCGGCCTCTGTCTTGTGGGGTTCCCCTTCTAACTTCCTTTCCTTTCTAAGCTCAAGTGAGGGGACAATTGAGGGGCTCCAGGGAGCTGAGACATATGTAGAAACACATGTGGACCACATTACCCAGTCACATAATTTTCAGCACCTACTATGCGCCAAGCCCGAAGAGAAAGACACAATAGACACATATCCCATGCAGAGACAACCATGAACACACACACAATACTTGTTACATAAAGACACAAGCAGGTGAGCAGAAAGACTTGTATGTAAGACTTGTTCTGGGAAGACATGAGTTCTAGGAAGAGGAGAAGGAGGAGAAAAGGCTCGAAGAAGCCCAGAGAAGGAAAGAAATATTTAAAAATACAAAAACATGGATGTAAAGGATGTACAACTGCACCAGGATAGAGGTGGCCCCTAGGTGGGAGGGAGAGGCGGGGCTAGGGGTAGAGGACCGCCCTGTATGGGAGTGCAGGTTGTTGACTGCCCAAAGGGCAGGCAACAGCTAAAGTCCAGCCTGTGCTCTACTGACCAAGCCACACCCTGCTATGAGGCTGTGGTTCACAGAGAGCGCCCTCCCAGTCTTGCCCTGTACCCACAGGAAGCCTGTACCCTCTGGAAGGCTGGGCCCTCCCAGAGCAGTCACATTTTCCTAATTCTTACAGAGACGCCTCTTGGACCAGCCAGGCCCTGAGAGGTGGGGCTCCTTCAACTGTGCCTAGGAGGCACAGTTTTTGCTTTAAAAAAAAAAAAACAGACAGACTTCCCTGGTGGTCCAGTGGTTTAGAGTCCATGCTCTAATGTGAGGGACATGGGTTCAATCCCTGGTCGGGGAGCTGGGATCCCACATACCTCAGGGCAACTAAGCCCCCGCCACAACTACTGAGCCCACAACTCACAACCAAAGAGAGGCAAGTGCGCTGCAACAGAAGATCTTGCATGCCACAGCGAGAGCCTGGCATGGCCAAATCAATGAAAAGAAGCTTCGAAGAGTAATTTTAAAACAATAGAAAGATGAAGGAAAGTAGACACTGAGACAGAGGAGAAAAAGAAAATGAAGGAAAAGAAGGGAAGGAAGGAAGAAAGAAGAGGAAGAAGAGGGGCCTCAAACCACAGAGCTTTTCTAACCAAAGAACTTGTCACTGTCACTCTGCTAGTTGAGATGCCAGGACTAATCTGGGCCCGCCAGCATCCAGGGCTGGGGGTGAGTGGTGAATTAGAACTAACGGGTCACACACATACACACAGACACACACACACACCTCCCCTGCCCACCCTGTCTCCCTTCTCAGCCTATGCCAGGTGGCCAGGGACCTGTCACGTCTCATTTCCTTCTCCTAGACCCAGTGATGGGAGCTGTGGAGAGGTGGGGAGAGCCCCCCTGAGCTGACCTTTTCTCCTTCAATTTCCCTCCCAAGCTCCTCAGCCGTCAGCCACGGGTCTGCTGACACCCTCAGATTCCATAGCCCCCTGACATTCATAGAGCATGTCACCCCCCATTGGGGGCCGTCCGGGACGAGATGGGGCAGCTCAGAGATAGCTTCCTTTATCAGGGGCTTTCAATTCCCAAGCTTCCCCAGGTGGGCACTCTCGAGTCTACCCACAGCCCCCCACCACCACCCAGAGCTTCAGATCTTTAATCCCAACCCCACGGCACCCCACAACAACATCGTCCCCCCACCAGGCTTCCCAAACATTCTCCAAGGCCCTGGAACACCTTTCCAGTCTGCCCCCTCTATGGATGGGAAAGTGGAGGAGAGCTGACCTTTACTGAGTACCCAGTGGGGGCCAGGGACCCTGAGCCCCAACGCTACCATTTGATGCTCACAAGAACCCTTTGAGATTAGCATTAATTCAGAATCTCCAGTTTATAGATGGGAAAGCCTCGCAGCTTCCCCACGAAGCAGGAAAAGCAACCCTGGTCTCTCGACTTAAATCCTGCTCTTTCCACTACAGCATCAGACTCTCCTGGAAATCTCTCTCTCCCCAGTCTTCTCAGTCTGATCATTGAGGGCCTACCCTGTGCCAGGCACTGGGTTAAACAAATTACTGCATTATCTCATTCAACCCTACACTCACCCATAAGGAGCAGCTATTGGTATGCCCATTCCACAGATGAGGAAATCGAGGCTCAGAGCAGCTGAGCAACTCACCCGAGGTTACGCAGCATGGGAATGGCGGGGCCAGGACACAAACTGGGTCTCCTGACACCCAATGAACACGCTTTGCCCAGTGTGATGAAAACACGGATCCTGCCACTACTGCCTGCAGCCCAGAGCTGGCAGCAGGACTCCCAGGGCAGGCCCCTCCACTCCCCAGGGACAGCAGAGGGAGATGCGAGAGTCGGGGGCGTGGGGGGGGGTTGCCCAGACAAAGAGGAAGGAGGGATCAGGGTCGAGCACTGAGCGTCCTCTATCTTCCCAGGAGCGCCGGCCCCATTGTCCCCACAAGTGCCCTCAGATTGTCAGAGCCAGAGCCTCATCTGGCCCTCAGAATATATGGCCACAGAATAATATGACGGCAGGGGGAGGAGAGGTGGGAGGCTGGGCCGGAGGGGCAAATGAAGAAGGATCCACACAGCCCCCAGAAGAAAACTTAATAGTCTGGGGGCTCCCTTGGGTCCTTCTCATTAAAAAAAAAAAAATCTCTATTTAAATGCAAATTTGTGCTGAAGCTGGGATGGGTTGGCGGGAGGCAGAGAAGTATCCAGACGCTGATACAGACCCGCCATTGAACCTTCTCCCCAAGCTTACCTCGCAGTCTGGGGCCCTGTGCCCAGAAGTTAGCTTCATCCCCAAAGATCGCACCCTCCCCACTCCCCAGGAAAGCCTGGTTCAGCTTAATCCCTCACCACCTCCTTGTCTGTCTTTGTGTCTGTCTGTCACACACACACACACACTCCCTCTAAGATATAAATAGAAATATGTGGAACACAAGGAATTATACCTAATATCTTATAATAACATATAATGGAATATAATCTACAAAAAAATCTGAAATCACTATGCTGTACTCTTGAAACTAAACAGTACTGTATATCAATCATACTTCAATTTAAAAAAGAAAGAAATCTGTCATTGGAGAAAGGGTGGGCAAGCTGTAAGCCTAGATTACAGTTTTCTCCCTAAATCCAGGAAGGCGGGGATCCTCACCCTACCTCCCTCCTCCACACACTTTTCTCCAAGCAAAGAATCTCAGTTTGAAAAGCAGCAGCAGAACGTAAACACTTGCATCTAGTTGTGGTCCAACCCTCTACACCTCCCACGCTGTGCTGAGTTGCTGAGTCCTGTCTGACTGCAGCACCATGGACTGTAACCCACCAGGCTCCTCTGTCCTTGGGGATTCTCCTGGCAAGAATACTGGAGCGGGTTGTGATGCCCTCCTCCAGAGGATCTTGCCAACCCAGGGATCGAACCAGCATCTTCTGTGTCTCCTGCATTGCAGGTGGATTCTTTACCAACTGAGCCACCAAGGAAGGCCAAGAGTACTGGAGCGGGTAGCCTATCCCTTCTCAGGGGGAGCTCCCCGGCCCAGGAATCAAACCGGGGATCTCCTGCATTGCAGGCGGATTCTTTACCATCTGAGCTATCAAGGAAGCCCCTATGTCTCCTATCCCTCCCCAAACTAGAAAACCTTGAATCCCTCTCTCTCTCTCTCTCTCTCTCTCTCTCTCTCTCACACACACACACACACACACACACACACATATCAGGTTTCCAACTAGACAACAGAAGACAGACAAACCCAGCCCTCAAAACCAATTCTTGTGGGAAACACAGTCACGGGGGTAGGGGATGGAGGTTGGCAGCTGGGACCCCCACCTACCCAGCACCCACGTCCTGGCCCTGTCCCCCTCCCACAGAAAGGAAGATCCCTCTGCTCCCCCAGCGTCAGCAAACCCTTCACCCTGAGCTCCATCCCCACCCCCACCTCTCCAAGCCCATTACCTCCGGGGGATAATTATGTGGGTGATTCGCTGGCCCTGGAGGGCTCTTCAGCAGTAGGCATTAACTCCGGATGAGAGGGGGGTTGCCCCTGGCTACCACCCTGCTCTCCCCTCTTCCTCCACTAACCAATGAGGTTGTTAATTTAGGAGGAGATAAGGAGATGCTATGTAACTCCATCTAGAACACATTTACCTGCCCCTAAACTTTCTTTTTCACTTCCATTTCTGGCTTTATCAGGGGAAACTGAGTCAAGAGCCTCGTCCCAAGATAGACACAGGGGTAGAGACTCCCCCATGCTGCCTATGGGCCCGCCTCCTCCTTCCTGCTTCTCCCTCTCTGCCACCCCACCAGGCCCCCCACCCAGGCAGATCTTTGCTGCTCCATGTTGGCTGGGATGAGCTGTCCTTGCCCGATACTGCATGGAGGTGGCTCAGAGAAAGGTTTGGGATTAGGGTGGGGCATCCAGCAGACCCATTAAAGCTTCCCAGCCAGACCCAAATTTCAGGCTTGTCTGCTCAAGCCCTTGACAGTCAGCTGTTGAAAAGAGAGGACAGCCAAGGTCAGTCCAGAAAGAAAGTGAAAGTGTTAGTTGCTCAGTCGTGTCTGACCCTTTGTGACTCCATGGACTGTAGCCCCCGCCAGGCTCCACTGTCCATGGGATTCTCCAGGCAAGAATCCTGAAGTGGGTAGCCATGCCCTCCTCCAGGGGATCTCCCCGACCCAGGGATCAAACCCACGTTTCTTATACCTCCTGCATTGACTGGCATGTTCTTCACCATCTGAGCCAGCAGGGAAGCCCCTGGTGAGTTCACCCACTGCCTATTTCCCGTGCTTATGGCCCACACCGGGCTCCCCTCTAGACACCACGGGGCTCTTGGCGTAGGAGGAAAGGCCTCTGGGACCAAGAGTGGTCGGGGCAAGTGTGGGGACCTTGAATGCACAAGACACAGTAGAGCCTGGAGGTCAGGGATGGGCAGAGACCCCTCCTGCCTCCTTCTGAGAAAACACCCTGAATGAGAGAGAAGCGAACAGCCGCAAGGAGAGGAGGATTTACAGACAGCTGGGGCTCCAAGATCCCCTGCTGAGACAGAGAAGGGCCCAGAGAGGGAACGGCACTGCCTCTGTCACACAGCGTCACAGCTGGGAGGAGAAGGCGGGAACCTGGGCTCTTGACTCTGAAGCCACAGGCTGACTTCAATTTGATGGAAAGTTTTTTGGTTTAAGATTTTTTATGTGGACCAATTTTTTTTTAAGTCTTTATTGAAATGGTTACTATAGTGCTTCTGTGTTTATGTCCTGATTTTTAGGTCTGGTGGCATATGGGATTTTAGTTCTCTGAGCAGGGGTCAAACCTGCACCCCCTGCGCTGGAAAGCGAAGTCTTAGCCGCTGGACCACAAGGCAAGTCCCTGGAAAGAGTTCTCTATGTACAGTTTGCACACCCACAAGTGCAAGCAGCGCCCAGCATGTGCAGGAGCCTGGATGTATTCGCTCACACAATTGCTCGCACAACGGTGTCTGCACGTGGCAGTTTGTCTGCGTCTTCATGATGTTTGTGGGTGTGAGCCTGTCTGTGCACGTGGGGCTGGGTCACACTCACCGGTGTGTGCAGAGGGCGGGGCCCAGGCCCCCCCCCTGCAGGTTAGGGAGCAGCAGCCTCCTTGGCCCCACCGACAGGGGTCCCGTTACCCAGAGCTGCTCCCAGAGCTGCTCCCCGGGAGCTGGCTGGGCCTGGGCAGACCCCCGGCCCCAAGCTGTTCGGTTCAGCCGCTTTCTGCTGGAAGACCCTCCCGGAGGAGGCCAAGCTGCTGGTGCAATGGTAGAAACAATTAACTGGAAGAGACAGCTCATACCCAAAGGAAAACATTTCCAGATACGATATTACAGCCTCGCCCTCAAAAATGGGACTTTACCATGAGGAAAGACAGTTTATTAGAAGACACATTTTTTAATTTAATTATATAATCTTTGGGTTTTTTTTTTAAAGTGGTATGGAGTGGGGGAGGGGCTGAGATTTTGGAATCCATCCTTTGCTGCCAGTGTGTGACCCCTGGGACACAGCACGTGAGTGTGAATGAGGAGGTGACTGTGGACGTCCTGGGGAAGGGGCAGACCCAAATCCATCCTGGAGCCCTCAGTATAACACTGGGGACGCGGGGCAGGAGAGCTAGGAAGGGAAACCACAGGCTAAGTCCACTGCCACCTCGGGGGAGGGGGAGGGCCCCGGGCTCACACAGGCGACCCATATCACTGGCCAGATCAGGCTGTGGTACACTCCTCCTGCCCTCTGCTTGACACACATGTACACATAGACTCATACACACACACACACACACACACACACACTTATACTGTGGAGCAGCCAGGCAGTCCAGGCAATCACCCAGATTAGAGCCCCAACCACCTAAATAGTCCCAGGAGAAGAAGGAAAATGAGGCTCCTCCACTTCACCGAACAGACTTTTTGGCTTTGGACAAGTTGCTGACCCCTCCCAGGCTGCTGTTTCCCCATGTTTGGGGAAGGTAGGATAGATGGTTTCCAAGAGTCTTTCCAGTGTTAACCACCGTGCCTTGAATCACCACCCTTCATACATGCCTTCTTTCTCCTGGACTTTCCCAAGGGTGAGTAGCAGGCCCTGATATCAGGCAACCGTCAGCTCCAGGGCCCACCCACCACTTGCCAAGTGTGTGACTCCAGGCGAGGGACCTCGTGTCTCCATGCCACCACATGCCCAGCTGCAAAGTGGGGAGACAACTATGCCTTAAGATGCCAGCCAAACCTTCTGCCTATCGTTGAAGTGTGGGACTCAGGGTCTCCATCATGCCCACTGGTCCCCAGAAGAGACCATGAAAGGCCCAAGAATGTTCCCCAGGGATGAATATAGCCAATATTGGCAGGAAGCAGAGACATTAACAGGACTCCAGGAGGCACTAGTGGTAAAGAGCCCACTTGCCAATGCAGGAGACACAAGAGATGGGGGTTTAATCCCTAGGTCAGGAAGGTCTCCTGGAGGAGGGCATAGCAACCCACTCCAGTATTCTCGCCTGGAGAATCCCAAGGACAAAGGAGCCTGGCAGGCTACAGGCCATGGGGTCGCACAGAGTCAGACTGAAGCGACTTAGCACAGCACCCCTCTTTTGGGGGTCGCATTCCCTCTTCATCCGACTGCCAGGCTGTGGCCTCTTCCACCCTCAACCCCATGACCTCTGACCTTTCCCCCTGGCCAACTCTAACCCCCTCCTCCATCATCCAGCCTCCTCCCCGGGTCCAGGGTCCTCAAGGCACAGAAGCCCAGCGGCCTGTATCCTCAGCCCAAAGTGCAGGTGCTGCCCAGCTACAGGAGGGGGGCCCAGGGAGGGGGGGTGCCCAGGCATGGGGCATCTTTGGCGGCAGCAAATCTCCCCACTTAGGTATTAATGTAGTAAAGTCCTATCAAGTCACAGTGAAAAGGGGAGTAATTTTTGCAGAAAACAATGCAGGTGATGTATGCCAGAGACTGGCGCACAATAAAACTGTAGAGGAACGCAGAAAAAATGCGCCCAGTCAATACAATAAAATCAGCACAAATACACCCGTGTAAAGCAAATAAATCTCCCAATCCAAACGTTTTACAGCACGCGCACCACAAAGAGGAAGGCGGAGAAGTGAGTGTGTCTGCGCTGTTCAAGATTTTCCCAGAAACCTCTAGGGGAAGAAAACAAAATGACCAGTGAGTCCCCCTCCCCCGCCCCGCATCGCCCCAACCACTGTCCCCCAACCCCAGTAAATAAACAAACACATATGAAGGACTTGGAGGCTGGTTTGCATTTCTGGCCTCAACCGGTGAAGGCGACTGGGAGCTGGAGGCCCCCAAATTACCATTCATCTGGCCTTGTTGTGGAAATTTTCAAGGGATTTGCAGTAATTATATGACAAAATGCTTGCAAATCTCACTCATTGCTGAACAGAAACAGGCGGGTCAGGGATTGAACACTTTCAGCTGGGTAATTTGTAAATGTCAATCAGGCAACAGGGCAGAGAGAGAGAGAGAGAAAGAGAGAGAGAAAGAGGGGCCAGGAAAAGACTATAGCAACCACAGTGTAAGAGGCTTCTTCACCCTCCCCAAGCCAGGGATGGAAAGAGCCAGGCCAAAGTCAAGGCAGAAGGTTTGGGGTGGGGGGGACAGAGAGGGGAAAAGGAGAAGCCGGGAGAGGAAAGAGGAAAAGGACAGGGCCCAGAAACAGACACACACAAAAAAGAGGCTGGGATGAGAGGGGAGGGGGAAGTTGGAGATGGAGAGAAAAGAGAGTGAATCAGGAAAAACAGTTTAAATAAAACCAGGGGAGATTAAATTAACTGATACATACATTCCAAGAGGTAGGTCGTGGGAGCAGCCATAAATACCAGCTCCCTATCTCCCCTGCTCAAGACAGCGAGGAGAGCAAAATAAAATTAAAAGATATAACAATAAAAATTACAAATGCATCTTGAGGACCCTGTCCCCGAGGTCTGTAATGGAGGCACTGAGCAGGGTGAGCTTGGGGCACAGCCTTCACTCAAGCCAGGGGAGCTTCAAGGTGGAAGCCAGAGGAACATTTTCTGTGTGGCTGCTCATTCTGTGTCTCCAATTATATATGGCAGACATGCGGAGTGCACACTACATGCATGAGAAGGACCTAAATGATGGGGGTGATTGTCAGGACAACTGATGAGGCACTTGATAAGGTTTTTCCTGGTCATCGCCACCCCTGGAGGGAACTAGGTTTTTATTCCACCCATTTTACAGGTGAGGAAACTGAGGCTAGAGAGGCTGTCATTTTGGCTCAAGATGACTTGCTCCTTAACAAGAAGAGCATGGATCTGAACCTAGGCTCACTGACTCCACACCCTTTCCACCACTGCCCTCAGGGAGCTTATTCCTACCAGCTTCATTTGAGGAATTAAACACATTTTTCGAGCACACACCTGTCACACCACCACTACGTGGCGTGAATGGCAAACCTGACAATCTGTGAACAGAACAAGATACCGTTCTTTTGAAGCAGGGATGTCCAACTCTCCAGATTCCAAGGATCTTTTTTAGCATCTCAAAGTTATTTGACACCCCACCAACCACAGGCACTTGCAAGCGCACTGGATGGTTCTATTTCTAAACACCTGTAAATTGAGAAAAGCACCCAATGACTCAAAGCTACAATAAACCCAGGCACACTTTTAAAGGAATTTTAATTTTCATCACCATATTCTTGGGGGAAAAAAATTAAAACACAGGCAAAAAAGACAGAAGTCCTGCAGTTTACACTTTTGTCATGATCTCCAAAGGGGACTATGTTCACAGCCACAGGGTCACTCGAGCAGAGCCGGAAGGTGTTTCTCTTATCGCTTTAAACTGGAGTCTCACCGCCCGCACTGCCTGGAGTGCGCCACTCACTGCCCAGAGGAGCAGCAGAGATGCCCAGGCTCCTACCCCGCGCTGAGCACCGCTCTAGAGGCCAGAGTCACAGTGGCGAACAGAACAGAGGACCAAAAGCCTGCTGTCCTGGAGCCCACCTCGCATTCATCATTTTCTCCATCTTGAAATGATTTTGTGAGAGGCACAATTATATGCCTCATCTTTCATGAGTTAAAAGTGTTAACTTATGGAATGTAAATCACATAACCCTTCTGCAATCCTTTTTGGCGTTTCTTCCCTTTTAAATGCACTGGAGGGATTTCCCTGGTGGTCCAGGGGTTAAGAATCTGCTGTGCCATGCAGGGGACATGGGTTCGATCCCTGGTGGGGGAACTCAGATCCCACAGACTGAGGAGCAACTAAGTCCATGAACTCTAGAGCCCGCGCTTCACAGCTAGAGAGTCCAAGTGCTGTGACAAAAGATCCCACATGTTGTAACTCAGACCTGAGGTGGCCAGAGAAATAAATAAAATTTTCAAAAATTCATTTGAGTCAGTTCTAATGAGGTGGATGAACCTAGAGCCTATTATACAATGTGAAGTAAGTCAGAAAAGAGAAAGATAAATAGTGTATACTAACGTATATGTATGGAATCTAGAAAGGTGGTTCTGATGAATTTATTTTCAGGGCAGCAGTGGAGAGACTGACATAGAGAATAGACTTACAGACCGGGGTGGGGGGGGGGGAGAAAGAGGGCGAGATATATGAAGAGAGTAACATGGAAACTTACAATACCATATGGAAAATAGATAGCCAAAGGGAATTTGCTACATGACTCGGGGGAACTCAAACAGGGGCTCTGTAACAATCTGGAAGTGTAGGGTGGGGAGGGAGGTGGGAGGAAGGTTCAAGAAGCGGGGGACGTATGTACACCTACGGCTGATTCATGCTGATGTTTGACAGAAAACAACAAAATTCTGTAAAGCAATTATCCTTCAATTAAAAATAAATACATTTTTTAAAATTAAAAAAAAATTTTTTTAATGTATTGGAACCTCAGAAATAGCAGAGGCCTAGAGGGAGATTCTGGGCAGGGCAGGGGACTAGCCCTCAAAGTCATCCATCTCACAAAATGTAGCTGCTACCCTCCTGGATGCCAGAGGTGGCCAGGGTGACAGTCACCAGCCGGAAGGCGCTGACACCAGCCAACCTCTCCACTCACGGCTGACTCACCTCTTCCTCCCACTTTCCTTCCCCTCCTTCAGCCAACATCGTGGTTCTGGAATTAAGAGCCCCTGCTCTGATCAGTTCATCCTCCAGACTATTTGCTCTTCCTACCCACCACCTCTCAATAAAAAGAATTAGTGGAGAGGGAAGGCATCAGGAAAATTTGCGAATAATCCACTTAGCTATGACTGCATGGATAAGCTCACTGCAGAGTACAGAAGCCTTGAGTCTCTCCACCCCCGCATGGCCATAGAGGGTGCAAACCTGAGCAAATGTTTCCATCTCACTGCAACTCTTTTGCCTCATCTGTAAAATGGAGATAAACACTAGCAGCTGCTCTAGCAGGGCTGTTGTGAAGACTCAAGGACACAAGGCATGTGCTCGGGAAATGTTAAGTATTATGATTATTGCCTTCAAGAGAACATAAAATCCGGGGGCAGTAGAGAAACTGGGGGCAAAGCTACAGAGTATCCTAACCTGTTGCTGGCAGCAGAAAGTAGGAGACCAAGTCTCCATCTGCCAGTCCCTAGTTCTGTAACGGCCTCTCTCTCTGAGCCTCAGTTTCCCCATCTGTTCGATGAAGAAGTGGGGATATCTGGGCTGGAAGTGTCTCTGGTTCAAGAAATTAGTGTTGGAATGAGATAGGGCCCAGGACAAGACCAGACCAGCTACAGTCCTTGACCAAAGGTGGGATGTCCCTGGATGGGGCTTTGTCTCTCTGGCAGGCTCTCCTGGAAATGTCAGGTTCAGAGGAGTAAACTAAGCTGAAATGACCCCACAGACCCACCGCGATCAGAGGGCAGAAGGCGAATGCCTGAGGCAGGAGCAGGGAATGGGGGGCTGTGCCCTACCTTCTCACCTGCCATCTTGGAACCAGGCACCTGCTCCTTCCATTAGCTCCACCCTCAGCAGGATTTAATGAATCTGAGAAAAATTATGAAGTCCCATAAAGCCACAAGTATCATAAAAAGTATAATAAAATTGAGAAAAGCTATTAAGTTATAAATACAACCAATGCATGCAACATCACTCAGTCGGGGAGGAAGTCGCTATAAAATAAAGTCATTCCACAAGTGACTAAATCTCTTAATTCACAAGGCACAGGCGTCCCGTTACGGCACCCAGCTCGGTTGTCTCCGCCAGGAGTTTTGTGTCACGGGAACTTTCCGTGGCAGAGAACGGCGGGCGGGAAGACAAAGCCAAAACCGAGAGCAGATGACAGAATAATAGAGCGGGAGCGAAGGAGGGAACCCAGGCTGCGGGCAAGATCTAGGTAGGAGGCAAGACCTAGGGAAGTAGGAAGCCCTTCGGAGTCCGCACTGTGCTGTGGGCTGATCTCGATCCCAAATCCACCACTATTTACTCTGCCCAGCAGCCAAGGTGAAAGAAGGGAGGGAAATTTTTAGCTAGTGCTTTGATTTGTGGGCTCCGGGACCCCTTGATTCTGGCCGGAAGCCCACCCACCCTCCTAGCCCGGGACTAGCGGCAGCACCCCCGCCCCGCACACACACACCCGCCTCCCCTGGCGCCCAGTCCCGCAGGCGCATCTCCCTGGGGCGTCCCCCCTGCCGAGAGCCACCCCCGCGCTATGAATATTCATAGCTGTAATTAGAGAGCGCGCCCGGCGCCCGTGATGGTTATTGTGCGTCCAATGAAAACAAACACGCTAATGAGCAGCTTTAATACGGGGCTGGCGGCGCGGGTGGGGAGGACCCCAGCGCCCCCCTCGCGTGGCCCGGAGTGGGAACCGGGAGCACGACCAGGGCGCTGGGGACGGAAAGGAGCAACCCCCGAGAAGGGTGTGAGACGGGTGTAGGAGAGGGGCAGCAAAGGCGAGAGGGGGGCGCCCCACGGAAACCCGTCCCCGGAGGGCGGGCCGCTGTGTGCTTTCACACCGCGGAGACACCTTTGGGGAGGGAGTCCCCGCCTCGAGCAGCGGCTCCTGAAACCCCGGGAGTTAGGGCTACACAGGCCCGGCCCCAGGATGGGACACCGAAGCGGCCGGTGCGCCCCCGAGCTCCGGCCTCTCTGGACCCGTGGATTCCAAAAGACTGCATTTTTAAAGGTTTTTGCGGATTGCCCAGGGCCTATGTAGAGACACAGAGGGGCTTCCCAGGGGTCTCCATGGTAAAAAATCTGCCCGCCAATGCAAGAGCCTCAAGAGACGTGGATTCGATCCCTGGGTGGGGAAGATCCCCTGAAGAAGGAAATGGCTCCCCACTCCAGAATTCTTGCCTGGAGATTCTCAAGGACAGAGGAGCCTGGCGGGCTACAGTCCACGAGGTAGCTAAGAGTCGGACACAGACTGAAGCGACTTAGCATGCAGAGAGCCTAAGGCAGCCCCGGCCTTGTCCTCCTGGGAAGGGTGAGGCATGCCTGGAGCGCTCGGGCCCAGGACCCGGGTACCGGAGGCGGGCTGCTGAGGCAGTGGGGAGGAGGTGGGCATGGGCTCCAGGGAAGGAAGGCAGCCCCAGTGAAGAGCCGGATATAGAAACAAGAGGGACCTAAAGTCCACCAGCTGACCTCCCAGGTGCCCTTTTCAGTAAAAGGGGGCAGGGTAGCGGACAGGCCGCCCTAATAGCTGGCCACTAACGACAGTGACACAGTAACAGAAGTGACCAGGCGCCTTCTTACCCAGGCACGGAGCTGGCAGGCACATACATTAGCAACCCCCTAGGAGGGACTTCCCTGGTGGTCCAGTGGTTAAGACTCAGCTTCCACTGCAAGGGGCATGAGTTCAGTCCCCGGGCAGGGAACTAAACTCCCACAAGCCGTGTGACGTGGTCAAAAAATAGAAAATAAAAACATTTTTTAAAAGAAGGTAGAGACTGGAAACAGGGTACTTGATGTGGGAAGACGGACAGCCAAAGAATGATCTAGAAGACAGATGGGGGGATAAGCCTAGACCAGTGGTCCTTAAGTTTACATAATCAGAATCGGATAAGGATTTCTTACAGTTACGCACACAGAATTTTTTGGATCAAATTTCCATAGTATTACTGTGGGGAAATGAACAGGATGGCACCAGTCAGGCTCTCTCTCTCCATGCTCTCACGCCCTCTCACCCCATGTTCTGTAACCAATGACTTTGCACAGTTAGTAAACAGCTGAGCTCACTTGTAGCACTGCGCATGCGCGTCAGGAGGTAGCCGCTGGGCCACAGGCTACTTTGTGCGGTTCACCAAAGGTATGAGCTTCCCCATGGAAGCCCTGGCTGCTGGGGCATTGGAGCCAGACTGGAGCAACATCGTGGTTATGTTATATGAGGTTACGGCATGGCTATGTTATGGTTATGTTATATGAGGTTACGGCATGGCTATGTTATGGTTATGTTATATGAGGTTACGGCATGGCTATGTTATGGTTATGTTATATGAGGTTACGGCAGGGCTATGTTATGGTTATATTATGGCTGTGGCTCCTCGCCTTGCCTACCCTGGGTTCAGGAAATAGTGTGAACAGCAAGACAAATGGCGGCATGAACAGGATCAGCAGTACAATTATTATGATAGCCAAAAAGCAGAAACGACACAAATGGCTATCAAGTGATGAATGGATAAACAAAATGTGGCATACACATACAATGGAATACTATTTGGCAATAAAAAGGGCTAAGTTGCTTTTATACTGCTACCATATGTATGAACCTTGAAGACATCATGCGAAGTGAAAAAAACCAGTCACAGGGACCCACATGTTATATGAATCTATTATATATCATTCTGGAAATGTCCAGAATAGGCAACTCTACTGGAGTCAGAAAGTAGATTAGTACTTGCCTAGGGTTGGGGGATAAGAGAATTTGGAAGTGACAACAGCATTTCTTTCTGGGGTAATGAAAATGTTCTCAAATCAATGTTGTACATCTCTGCATATGTTACAAGCTATTGAACTGTACACTTCTTTTTTTCTTTACTGTACCTGACAGCATGTGGGATCTTAGCTCCCTAACCAGGGATCCAACCCTAGCCTCCAGCATTGGAAAGGTGGAGTCGTAACCACTGGACCATCAGGGAAGTCCTGAACTGTAGGATAAATGGGTAAACTGTATATTTCAACAGAGCTGTTAACAAAACTTTATGCTAAGTAAAAGAAGCTAGACTCAGAAGATCGTCCAAAATAAGCAAATCTATACAGACAGAAAGTAGATTAGTAGTTGCCCAAGGCTTGAGGGAGGGAGAGGATGAACTGTAAACAGACGTCAGGGATCTTATTGGGGTGATAGAAATGTTCTATAACTGGGTTGTGGCGATGGTTGCACAACTCAATAAATTTCCTAAAAAATCATTGAATAGCATGCTTTAAAAGGGTGAATTTTATGGTATGTGAATTATACCTCAATAAAGTTGTTTTTTTTTTAAAAACGTGGATTGCTGAAGCCTTCTCACAGTTTCTGATTTAGTAGGTTTGGGATGGTTGGAGAATCAGCCCTATTATCTGGTGACAGCTAAGGCGGTCCACCCCAGTGGGAGGAGGTCCCACCCCTGTGGGAGGACCGCTGGCCTACAGAGGTGAAAGGCCAGAGCCAGGCTGGGGAGGAGCCTGTTAAAACTACAACAACAACAGGAACAAGCGCACCACCCTGGGCGCACCTGTCACCCGGCCCACACCCGCGCCTCCAGGGTAACCCCGCGGACAATGGGCGGCAGGGAGCCGACCGCCCCCAGCGTCTAGCAGTCAGGCCTCCACGGCAGACAGCGGCAGAATTCATTTCAAGGCAGCCTCTTCACCATCAACAGAAATTGGCAGCGTAAATAGGAACCGCTGTTTATTTGCCACTTACCTCTGTCTTGTTCCGCTTAAATACTGAGGGGAAACCGGAGCCATTAGGGTCAGAAGAAAATTACAAGCACGCAGCGTCGCTGTGGGTGGGTGAAAATGATATTAGAGATTGGGGGGGGGTAATAAATAGAAGAAGGAAGGAGGGAGGGTGAGGAGAGGAGGGAAAACTGCCTTGCACCAACAGAGCATGAAATAAAATAAAATTAAATAAAGATCTGTTTGGTGGGTGGGGAATCTTCATCCTGGGAAATATGGGTGGAGTTTTCGGGGGAGAAGAGAGTTGTTGTTTTTTGGGGTTTTTTTGTAAAGCCAGACTGAGGATATGAAATTCTGATTTCTGTTGTCTGGCCTGATGAGCAAAGTTGAGCGTGACTCTTTTTTCCCTGGGTCACCAGGAAAGGGGCCCAGGGAGAGGACAAAAGCCAAAAGCAACCATGGCCCCCACCCTGGGATGGGGTAAGGTAATCTCCCCTGCCTCTGGGGTCTCGGCTCCCCTCCCAAGGGCTTCTCACGCACCCAGAGGCCGCCCCCTGCTCCCCCACCGGCCCCCACCCCCTGGAGGCATTAATTGGAGGCCCGAGCAGTACCACATTTATTACCTCCCCTCCTGCTCCACACTAAATCTTGTGGCAATGCTTCTAAAAGTCAATAAAATGAGAAGGAAGATACGATAAAATTAAGGTGGAAAGTGCGATGGGGAGAGGAAATGGGAATCTTCTTTTTAATTTAGCTTTAATTTTAATTTTTTGTCACCTCTCCAAACAGCCTGCGTGCTGCTGCAGTGGAGGGGTTGGGGGCTGGGGCAGAGGCTGGCCTGGCTTTTTAAGGCCAAGAAGAAGCTGTGCTGTAGGCTGGGTCTTGGAGGTGGGGGGTGAGGATAAGGAGGGGACTACCTATCGTGGGAGCTGCAGCTGGGAGCAGGCAGGAGTTGGGGGTGGGAGGCTGCCTGCCAAAACCTTATCCAAGATGCAATCCTTTGTTTGTGCTCCCAGAGCAGCCTGTCCAGACCTAAGGGCTTCCAGCAGCTGATTCTGTGCACCCTGAGTGTAGGACCTGGGTCTGGATGATTTTAATCATCCCTTTACCTGGTACCTGACACATAACCCCTGGTGGCTCAGACCATAAAGAGCCTGCCTGCATAGCTGGAGACCCGGATTCGATCCCTGGGTCAGGAAGATCCCCTGACTGGAGAATACTCACTCCAGTATTCTTGCCTGGAGAATCCCATGGACAGAGGAGCCCGGCGGGCTACAGTCCATAGGGTTGCAGAGAGTTGGACACAACTGAGCGATTAACACTATCACTACTTACCTGGTACCTGACACGTATATGATAATGAGGGTATCAGCATCATTGCTCCAGCATTGTCCTAAACACAATTCACACTTATACAATTTCATCTTATTCTTCCCATCAATGCTATGAGATAGGTACCATTATAAAATCCCATCTTACAGATAGGGAGATTGAGGACAGAGAGGTGAAGCTCCTTGACCGTGGTCACAGGGCTTGTGGGTGGCAGGAGTGTTATTCAGGAAACAGATGTGGATCATTCTTACATATCAAGTGGATAAGGACATCCCTCGTGGTCCAGTGGCTAAGACTCCACGCTCCCAATTCAGGGGGCCTGGGCTTCTATCCCTGGTCGCAGAACTAGTTCCTGCATGCCCCAACTAAAAGACCCAGCATGCTGCAACGAAGACCCAGGGCAGCCAAATAAATTAATTTTTCTTTTTTTTTAAGTGGGTGGATGAAGGCTTTCAGTGGTTTAAAAAAAAAAAAATGCACCTGCCAATTGCAGGAGACACTGGTTCGATCCCTGCTCCAGGAAGATCCCACATGCTGCGGAGGAAATAAGACCATGTGTCACAACTGCTGAGCCCATGCTTTGAAACAAAAGAAGCCACCGCAATGAGAAGTCCGCATACCGCAACTCGAGAAAGCCCTTGTGCAGCAACAAAGACCTGGCACAACCAAAAATAAATAATTTTTTTTTTAATGGATGAACTAATGAGTGAATGAAACTTTCAGAATGCTGACAAATTGCCAGTGGTCCTGGAGTACCCCCACACTGAGCCCATGAACATTAGGACCGCAGAGCAAGGCAGAGGCAGCTGACCTCAGAACTCGGTGGAGCCGAGGCTTCTCCGTGTTGGTGGGAAAGGCTTCGAGCTCAAGTCAACATTCGCTGTCGCATGATTTCAGTCGCATTTTTAGGAAGGATGGAATCACACTCGGTCTCTCATCTCTCTCAAACCAGAAGATGCTCTTCTCACAGAGGTCCAACTGGGAGACAGGCTCTGCGGCTCCGGCTGTAACCTCTTCCCGAGAACAGGAGCCCCGAGGCAGCAGCACAATTGAGCTTCCTGTCGCCTGGCACCAGCCAGGTGTCCGGAAGGGTCACAGCAGAGAAAAGTCAGGCCCAAGGGGAGGACGGGCTTCCCTTGGGTCAGACAGGTGGTCCCCTCTCCATAATTGGAGGTTTGCTCTGTCTTTTGTTATTTTGATGCGAGTCCCAGGGTCAGTATTCTTCCACATCCTAAGTTTTCTTGTGTCTCAGGCCATGGTAACAGCCCTCCAGGAGATGGGTAGGAGGTAGGGGCTGTTTCCTCTACACACAGATGGGGAAACTGAGGCTTATAAGGGCTCACATTGTCTCCAGGACCATGTACTAACCCTGGCATCAATGCCCAGTGAAGGATTCTGACTGTTGTCTATCCTCAACTGAGTATGAAAAAGAAATTATGTTTTCAGATGTTTTCCTCTATCAAGCTCAGGTTCTGAAGCAACCCTGTCCCCTCCTCGCCCCACTTCCTCGTCCACTGGGCACACTCACTGGGCCTGCCCCACTCCAGTATCGTCCTTCTGCATTTCTGAAAACTGGAGGAGGCCAGAAAGCATGGACTTCTTGCCCCAAATATTGTTTCCCTTATCAAAAAAACATACTCTCAAAGATTACTTGACAGCAGGGAGAAGCACATGAGAAGTGTTTATAAGTTAAGAAGAAATCAAGCTACCAAATGTCGTGCAGAGGATAATCCTATTATATTTCATTTTAAATATAGTTTATGGCTGTATTTGTGTCCCCAGGTAGCTCAGCTGGTAAAGAATCCGCCTGCAATGCAGGAGGTGCCGGTTTGATTCCTGGGTTAGGAAGTTCCTCTGGAGAAGGGACAGGCTTCCCACTCCAGTATTCTTGGGCTTCCCTGGTAGCTCAGTGGTAAAGAATCTGCCTGCAATGTGGGAGACATGGGTTCGATCCCTGGGTTGGGCAGATCACCTGGAATATCAACCTTCTCCAGTATTCTTGCCTGGAGAATCCCCATGGACAGAGGAGCCTGGCAGGCTCCAGTCCATGGAGTGGCAAAGAGTCAGACACAACTGAGCGACGAAGCGCAGAAGGCTAGAGGGATATACACCAAAACATTCATAGTGCTTTTGTTTCCTTCCTTAATATTTCTGTATTTTCCAAATGTTCTGTTGAGAACATGTGTTCAGTGAATTTTTAAATTTGCCTTATTAGGTTACATTTTTTAAAATATTGATGCCCTTTAGCTTGCTGGCTTCGTGGTCTCATAAGCATCAGTCAAGAACAGATCACATACGTGTGTGTGTGTGTGTGTGTGTGTGTATGTGTGTGTTGAGGGTCCCAACTCCCCCACCTTCTCCCAGTGGCTGCTGTTCATCATAACCAGGACAATTAACCATCCCTTATTATTCACACGTCATGATTACTAATCACCCTTATTAATATCCATGCTTTGCAAAACCATGAGGCAGCGTGACTGGGATGCTTAGAACTCCACAGGAGTCCAATCCTGACCCCAGGCATGTCCCTTCCTGCCTTGTGCCTTCACCTCCTCCTGAACTGGGACGACCTGCCCCTTCCTCATCCCTCTGCTGTGACCACTGCCCTCTGCTCATGGAGAGGCTCATGGGAGCCTCACACCCCAAGAGGACCACCTAAATTCCCAAACCCATTCGCCACCTGAACCACTGACCTTCCTCCCACTGGAGCTGAAATAAGGGTCTCTTCCTATAGTTGATCCCTTTTCCCATTCCACCCACTTTTTTCATAAAATGTATGCTCTACCCCTAAACAGACGTGTTAATGCTAAAGCCTAAACTTTATGGTTCTATCACTTACCCACTCTCAGCCTCTAAATCTTGCTACCTGTTTGGGAAAATGCATTAGCAATTTCTCATTAAGCTGGCTATTGATAACTTTGGCCATTTGGCTAACATTAAGTCCCATGGACAATGTTTGAAGTAGATTTATTCTCTGGGTCACTTCAGCTCTTGGTTTTTGATGTGGTGGTGGCTATTTAGTAGCGAAGTGGTCCCAGACCACCAGCACACAGGGAATTTACCCTGCTGGTAAATTACTGGTAATTTACCAATATACCAGTCCCCAAAGAGGTGGTGTAACCTCTTCTGGATGGAGGTGAGTTTAAATCCACAAGAGATGGTTGAGTGACTTCCCTGGTGGTCTAGTGGCTAAGACTCCAAGTTCCCAATGCAGGGGGCATGGGTTCGACCTCCGGTCAGGGAACTAGATCCCACTTGCTGCAACGAAAGATCTGGCATGTTACAACTAAAGATCCCATATGCCATAGTGAGGAGCGAAGATCCTGAGAGTACCACAACTGAAACTAGGTGCAGTCAAAATTTGAGTAAGGAGAAAGAGAAAAAAAGAGGTGGTGGGGGCCTCCTCTGCATTGATCATGCTCTAAGTCAAGATACCGAGGACTGAAACCCCTACTTGGCGACTGAGCTATGGAACCCTACCTGAACCTCTCATGGAACACGCCGGGGATGAAGAGGATAGTGGGAGCAATTTGAGCAAAATCCTCACAGCAACTGCATTTATTAGAGTAAGAAATTAGACACCTCTCACATACCCAGCAATGAGGGAGGGACCAAAAGAGGCAGCATCCATCAAAGTGATGGAATACCATGTGGCCGTGAAAATGACCACGTTTCAGACTCTGCCACCCTGAGAACACCTGTGTGCCTGGACGTTAAGTGAAAGCAGGAAATCCAGAGGGCACACAGCCCCCAGGAAGAGTGCCCTGCACCAGCGCAGGGGAGAACTGGGTTCCAACCCAGCCTCATTGCTTAATGCTGTTCATGAGCCTCGATCGTTCCATTGGTAAAAGGTAATCAACGACCCTGTTTGTGGTGCTGTGGGAGCGTTAAATCAGATTCCAAAGCTCCAAACTTTGGGGGTAACAAAAAACACCCCTCGAAGGCAGTAAAAATCTAGAAAGAACTGACCAAACTGTGAACATTTAGAAATGAAGGTTCTTGGAATTCCCTGGCAGTCCAGTGGTTAGGACTGCATGCTCTTACTTCTGGGGGCGGGGTGGGCCCAGGTTCAGTACCTGGCCCCTGGCGGGGGAACAAAGATCGCACAAGCTATGGTGCAGCCAAAAACAAAAAAAAATTCTTTAGATCCTTTTTGGAATAAGTCCATTTAAGAAAAAACACAGGGATTAAAAAAAGAAAGAAAGAAAAAAGACAAGACATGGTTTGAGAGGATGGGCTCCAGAGCTTTGAAGCTTCCCCATGGAGGGCAGGAGACCCAGGAGGGATTGGCTGGGCTCTGGAAGAAAGAGGGAGAGGGACTTCCCAGGCGGGCCAGTGGTTGAGAGTCCACCTGCTAAGGCAGGAGACACAGGTTCGTTCCCTAGTTCGGGAAGATTCCACACGCTGAGCCCGTGGGCCACCACTCCTGAGCCCATGCTCTGAAACAAGAGAAGCCTGGGCACAGCAACGGGGAGCAGCCACACCTAGAGAAATCCCACACGCAGCAATGAAGACCCAACACAGCCCAAAAAAAATGATAAATGAAATTTTAAAAAGGAAGGGAATAAAGCAGGGGAAAGAAGTGTGGGCTCTCCACCTACCCCGCTCCTGGGGCCCTGAGAGAGGACCAAAGCCACACTCCGTGGCTGGGCATGAGAAATCTGTCCATCTAAAATGAGAAGGAACAAAAATCACCCAGAGGGATGGGATGGAGAGGGAGGCGGGACGGGGGATCGGGATGGGGAACACATATAAATCCGTGGCTGATTCATGTCAATGTATGGCAAAAAACCACTACAATGTTGTAAAGTAATTAGCCTCCAACTAATAAAAATGAATGGGAAAGGAAAAAAAAAAAACATGATATAGTTGGTGCAAGTATAAAAAAAAAAATCATTCCTACCCATCTCAGCCCTCTCGGGAGATGAGAGGGAGTGAAAAGCAGCGGGAGGGGAGGGGCTAGAGCTGGAAGCAGGAGGGAGGAGGGCCCAAGTGTCTCCTCCTGTAGCTTGCGTCCTGCCCCCATCAGGGGCGTCAGGGATGGGTTCTGCCCGCTGGCTCCAGAAAGGAGAAATAAAGAAGCACCTCTGCTAGTTGGGGCTTCCCTTGTGGCTCAGCTGATAAAGAATCTGCCTGCCATGCGGGAGACCTGGGTTGGATCCCCGAGTTGGGAAGGTCCCCTGGGGAAGGGAAAGGCTACCCACTCCAGTATTCTGGCCTGGAGAATTCCATGGACAAGTCCATGGGGTTGCAAAGAGTCAGACACGACTGAGTGACTTTCACTTCACCCTGCTAGCTGGCCAACGCCTCCTCCTTCCCTGGGTATCGATTTGAAGAATGAAGAGGCTAGTAAGCCCCGTTTGATGTAAATCGCTCGACCTGTGTATTTCTGGCAGAGAACAGGGTCCTCCCCAATGTGTATCTGCCCTGGGGACTTAAGAAAGACATGGGACCCCAGACAGCCCCAAGGCTAGCCTGCCCCTCTTTATTACCCTTGCACAGCCTGGGGACCACTTGCCCTCTTGTCTGAACTTCCTCACACACCACGTTCTTTCTTCAAGGAGTGGGAACAGGGTCAGAGACAGAAGGTGAAGTTGAAGGACGGGAGGATGAAGAAGGGAAAGTGATGCTCTTTCAGGGGAGGTAGTGGAGAAACGTTTTCCTCCACTGCTGTATTTTAAGGGGAAAGGGAAAAACGCGGGTCACCTTGAGGGAGCAGATTCCTCAAATGTAGGAACTGACAGCATTTTAGTAAGGATCCAAGTGATTCAGCCTCCTCCTCTCTTCCCAGTGCACTCTAGTTTTTTATTTGTGTTTTCAGTTCTTTATTTTTGGCTGCGCTGGGTCTTCATTACTGTGTGGGCTTCCTCTAGTTGTGGCAATTGGAGACTGCTCTGTTGCTCTGCAGCATGTGGGATCTTCCCGGGCCAGGGATCGAACCCGTGTCCACTATATTGGCAGGCTGAGTCTTGACTACCAGACCACCAGGGAAGTCTCACTTCTAATAAGCCAGGAACTGGGTCAAGGCCCTTTCAGCCTCATCTCACTCGCCCTCCACTCTAGGAAAGCAGCCTCTTTGCACTTTGGTGCATGTGTCCCCAGCATTTCCACCTCTAGGCTCTGCTCCTGCTAATTCCTTCCACCAGGCACCCCTTCCCTTCCCCACCAGTCAGAGTCTCATAGCACCCCCTCCTTCACAAGGCCAGGCAGTCTCTCAACTAGAAATGCTCCTTTTTGTCCCTGCTGTCTGGGAAAGGAATGACACTCTGGGATTTTCTGCTCACACCCCGATCCCCCAACTGAATGGCATCTTGCTCATTCCCTGTGTTGCCTTTCACCTAATCAATCAATCAACAAGCTAAGAAAAGTAGTTGTGGTGGGGGACGGGAGGCCACAAAATTGCCCAAATCCCAGGTAACTGATCCCATCAATGAAGTTTGGATTCACAGTCCAAGGCACATCACACACGTCAACCCTGGAAGTCACATCTCCACCCTACAGAGTAGATCCTATTGCCATCCCATCCTGCCCAGGATCTGCCCCTCACCCCCAGCTGGTAAAGGACTGGAACCCCAGGCTGGCTAACCCCAAGACCCATGTTCTTCCTATTCCATCACACTGCCTCTTACAGGTCTTTTCTGGGGGAAGAGGGAGCTGCCCCCGATCCGAATTCTCCCAGAAGGGAGACAATTCCTCTTTGCTTCTTCAGTCTCGTCCAAGCTGATCTCTGACCAGCTCCACCACTCAGCCAGCTGTTGAGCAGGTGGGGTGGGTGGGGGTTGGGGAGTCCCGGGCATTAACAACATTAATGGAAGTGACCAAGCACCTTCTTATAGGCACAAGGAGCTAGGAGGCACAGACATCAAAAGCCTCTGGGAAGGACTTTCCTGGTAGTCTGGTGGTTTAGACTCCATGCTTTCAATGCAGGGGCACAGGTTCGATCCCTGATCAGGGAGCTGAGATCCCTCATGTTGCATGGCCAAAAAAATCTTCTGGGATAGAGCCCCACTGTATTACTTATTCCTGGGTCAGTCTACAGTTTAGCAGCAGGAATTAGCCTGGAGGGAGAGGCTGCTGGGGGAGGAGGCTCATGCAGAAGGAGATGTTCACAGAGGGGAGGAAGGAGCCCCTGACCTCGGCAGGCATCCCCGCCAGCCCCTCATCCTGAGCTGGGATGGGGAGAGGGGTTGATCCCAACTCAGTCTCTGAAATTTCTCTCTTGACTTGCTGTGTGTGCTCAGTCGCTCAGTCATGTCCGATTCTCTGAGACCCCCATGGACTGGGACCCCTCCAGGCTCCTCTGTCCATGGGATTCTCCAGGCAAGAATACTGGAGTGGGTTTCCACTTTCTACTCCAGAGGATCTTCCCAACCCAGGGATTGAACCCGCGTCTCTTGTATCTCTTGTGTTAGAGGGTGGATTCTTTACCACTGCACCACCTGGAAAGCCCTTGACTTCCTAGGCCTTTAGAGAAATGCTACAATTCTCCCCTGGGGCCTTATCTTCACATCTCGGCCTGCGTTCCAGTCCCAGCCCCAAAGCTCCAGAACAGACATGCTGATGTGAATTGCCAGGCACCACATAGCCATCTGAAGGCTTACCTGAACTCAGGTAGCCTGCAGGATAGATGTAGCACAATGCTGGCATCTCTGTTACACACACACACACAATTTAAACTGACCCTTCCCCGTGCATTATCTTACTTGGTTTAAACCTCAGAACAGGGTCCTGGGAGGTGGGCAGGGCAGATGTCTTGAACCCATTTCTTAGATGAGGAACCTGAGATTCAAGGAAGGTAAGCAACTGAATCAAGGTCACACTGTCCAGAGCTAGTGACCACGTTACTGACAACCCCATAGCCATTCTCTGCCCGGATCAGCACTGAGCACTTTCCACTCATCTGACATTCATTCAGCCCCATGGGGGGAGATGTTTTTATCATCCCCATCTCCCCATTTCACAGACAACAAAACACGCACTTAGAGTTGCTAGGTGATTTGGGGAAGCCACTTGGAGCCAAGCCTCAAACCGCCTGGCTCCATGGACCCTCCCCAGGGTGGGCTCCCGAGTCCCCAGCACCTGTGACAGTGTGTGACCCACTAAGGGACTCATTGAACATCTGAAGCACCTTTGTCCACTGAGTTGTCCCCCACTTGCTTGATCTTGCTTCTCCTTCAGGACCATCCCTGCCTTCTCTCTCCTGACTCCTTACACAGCTCCAGCCAGACATTTGACATATCTCCCCCAGGAGTTCAGGGTCACAGAACCCCCAGCCCCCCTAAGGAGGCTGGAAAGACAATCTGCCACCTCCCTCCCCGCACCTACCAGCTTTCCGGGGTTTGTGGTTTGATGCAATGACACCCCTTGCCTCAGTTTCCCCACCTGTACCAGAGCTGTAGGCAAGCAGGCTGCTGGAAAAGAGGCCCTCTACCTCCTTCCACCCCAGGGGGTGCTGGGGTCCTCTTTCTCTCTCGAGCCCCACAGAACCCCAGACATGCAGTGAGGGACCGGCAAGGGCAGAGACCAGGATAGGTATGAGGACTGGTCAGGCCCACCTCCAGAGTGTGCATTCCTAAACAGGGAAGACGCTACATCTAAGGACAGGGGTCTCTCGGGGAAGATCCCCCACAGGCTGAGGTTAGAAGGTCCCTTTGGAACACTGCCAACTCCAGCTGCCCCAACCCCAGGCGTTAATCAACCAACACCACTGAGAGTTCACTGGGCCTGCAGGCAAAGAAAGGGTGAAGATGCCACTCCTGCCAACCCCCAGCCAAGAGAGATGCTTCACTTGGGCACGCTGAGTTCTCTGGGCACACTCTTGTTTAAGCTTGCCAGCACTGTGAGGATTATGTCCAGATCACAGAGGTCTCAGTGGCCTGCCCCTTGTCACATGGCTGGGGGCGGGGGGTGTGCAGGGGGTTGGTTGCTCAGTCATGTCTGACTCTTTGCCACCCCATGAACTGTAGCACCCAGGCTCCTCTGTCCATGGGACTTTCCAGGCCAGAATACTGGAGTGGGTAGCCATCGCCTTCTCCAGGGGATCTTCCCAACCCAGGGATGGAACCTGGGTATCCCACACTGCAGGCGGATTCTTTACCATCTGAGCCACCAGGGGAGCCCCAGTCACAGGGCTGGGACATGTCTCTAGCTAAACTAGAGACAAAGGCAAGGCTTTTGGGGCCTGTGCCCGCGTCTTGTTCTGAAAACAAAGCTGTTCCCTCACCAACATCTCCCAAGCCTCCCTTTTTTAAAGATTTGTATTTACTTATTTTTGGCTGCACTGGGTCTTCATTGCTTTGTGCAGGCTTTCTCTAGCGGCCTTGAGCAGGGACTACACTCTAGTTGCAGTTCACAGGCTTTCATTACAGTGGCTTCTCTTGTTGCAGAGAATAGGCTCTAGAGTGTGGGCTCAGTAGTTGGGGCACATGGGCCTCTTTGTCCTATGGCAAGTAGAATCTTCTGGGTCAGGGATCGAACCCATGTCCCCTGCATCGGCAGGCAGGTTCTTAACCACTGGACCACGAGGGACGTCCCCCAAGGCTTCCTTTGATAGAGGCTGGATGCCTTACACATTCCTCCTCCCCGCCAGCCTCTTACCTGTCCTGGGGTCCAAGAGCAGATGAGGTAGGCCCTGGATTTAGAACCCTGGGCTTTAGGGGTCAATGACATAACTGGAGGAGACTCTTGAGAGTCCCTTGGACTGCAAGGAGATCAAACCAGTCAATCCTAAAGGAAATCAACCCTGAATAGTCATTGGAAGGACTGAGGCTGAAGCTCCAATACTTTGGCCACCTGATGCCAAGAGCTGACTCATTGGAAAAGACTCTGATGCTGGGAAAGATTGAAGGCAGGAGGAGAAGGGGGCGGCCGAGGATAAGATGGCTGGATGGCATCACTGACTCAGTGGACGTGAGTTTGAGCAAACTCCAGGAGACAGTGAAGGACAGGAAACCCTGGTGTGCTGCAGTCCATGGGGTCGCAGAGAGTCAGACACAACTGAGCAGCTGAAAACAGGTCACTTGGCTCAGGACTCCCACCCCGACATTCACCCCCACGCAGCACGTGTCTCTCTGCGCTTCCCACGGCCACCCTTCCAGTCCCCACTGCCTGCAGCCCCGAGGACGACCAGGAGACCACAGTGGGAGGAACAGAACTCCTGACGCCCAGCCTGGCTGTGACCTCTGCAGTGCCTGTCACCTAGCCCCCGCCGGCCGTCAGGTCCAGCGAGACCCGCTCCCCCTCCAAGTCACCCTGCCGTGCCCTCCGGCCAGGCCCCGCCAGGCGCGCCGAGGATTGACCGATGTCAGAGCGCCACCTACTGTGCGGTGGGCGCCCCGCACCCTGCCCAGGGCTCGCCGGCTTCACTTCTCTAGGGCGGGTCAAACACCAGGAAGAGTCTACCCTGGCTGGGACTCGCATCCAAAGAGCCCCACATCCTACCTGCTGACGTTCTGCGCTGTGAAAGTATTCCTCCAGTCCCAGAGAGACCCTGGAACCTAGTGAGGGCGGTCCCCTCACAGTTCAAAAGCTTTGCCCCATCACGGGACAGTGCTGCCCGAAAAGCCCTGGCTTCATACTGCCTGTAAGACTTAAAGTGACCCTTCCAGTAGTTTAATCAAATTGCATGATTTTGTGTCCATTGGTGAAAAGCAAATTTCCCTCAATTTTGGTAAACCCTCTTAGTGTGTGCTCAGTCGTGTCCTCTTGGTGACCCCATGGACTGAAGGCCACCAGGCTCCTCTGTCCATAGAATTTTCCAGGCAAGAACAGTGGAGTGACTTGATGTCGCACAAGAGCCTCAAACAATGAACAGTGTGTGGAGCCTGTGCTCCATCCCACCCCCACCTCCAAACACAGTCAGATGAGCACAGCGCATGGGCAGGGAGGTCAGGCAAACGTCCAGGTTTGAAGCCTTGCTCCATACCAGCTGTGTGACCTTGAAAACTTCACTTAACAACGCTCTGGGGGGTGACCTAATCGGGAAGGAAATCCAAAAAAGAGGGAATATATGTGTACACATGGCTGATTCACTTTGCTGTAGCAGAAACTAATACAACATTGTAAGGCAACTATACTCCAGTAAAAAAAAAAAAAATTAAAGAAAAACTCACCTAGGCTTTCTGAGCCTCACTTTTCCCACCTGTAAGATGGGGTTGTAATGAGCATCATATGAGATAACAAACGTGGCCTTCAGCAGTGCCAGCTACTTACCCAAGTCTCTGTAACAGCCAGATTTGTTTTCCTTGTCTCCCGCGGGGACTCCACAGCACCTCAAGCCGGTCTCTGCCGTTTTCTCGGTCTCGGAGCACACATCACAGGCATGTTGCCTCTGTTTTCTGTGGACATGTCCATCTACCCACCCCGGCGCCACACCAACGGCGAATGTGTAACCAGCCGCTGGAGTGAATGTTCCCAGGCCAAACGGCCACACCTGTGGGCAGAGCCCATTCTTCAGTTCAGAGGTGAAACCAATCCAGCTTTCCAGTCCTGTCCAAACAAACACACCCTGTCCCAGAGCCTCAGGCTTCTCCCCTTCTGAAGTGGTGTTGAAGTTCCTGACTTGCACAGTGTGTTAGGACATAAAGAAGACATATTTGAAGACCCTGGTATAACACCCAGCAAGTAGAATAACAGGTAGAATGTATTACGCTGATTGCTGGGAGGCCCAGTTGGTTTTCAAAGCAATGTCAAAGGAGGGACTTCTCAGGTGATCCAGTGGTTGAGAATCTGCTTTCCAATGCAGGGGATGCACTTTCGATCCCCGGTCGGGGAACTAAGAGCCCACATACCACAGGGCAACGGAGACTTCGAGCCACAACTACTGAACCCACGCGCTCTAGAGCCTGCTTGCCACAACACAAGGTCCCATGTGCTGCAACCTGGCACAGCCAAAAAGAAAATAAATAATTGAATTTTTTTAAAGCTACATCAAAGGGAAACAGGAAGAGGTGTGTCATCTCAATTGTGCACCAGAGACATCAGGGCAAGGAAGCCGAGGGCAAGCCAGACCTGCATGAGAAATGCTTGAAACAGGCAAAAATGAAAGCCCAGTCAGGGTCTCGGTCAACAGCTGATCTACAGAGAAGACATCCCATAGGCCAGGAGCAACTGGGTGGGGGAGGCCTCTCTTTCCCCCAGGCTGGGGATGGGGAATGGGCCAGTGCAGTGGGGGAGGAGGGGGTGAACAGCCTCTTTATTAACACAATTATTTTATTTGCCAAAAGGTAATTATCCTAAGTGAGGTCAGCGGCTGGCCCGAGTTGCCATGGCAACAGAACCCGATCACTTCCAGCAGCAGCAAGGGCTGGAGGCTCCTGAGGAACAAGCCCCCCAGGCCTCTCTTCTCTCCCCCAGAGAAGGGCTGGACTACACCTGCGGGTGTCTGCGTTCCCCCTCCCAGCCCCAAGTGGAAGACCAAGAGTCCTTGGGAAAACACCCCAGCCCAGGTTCACAGGGGGTCCATCTTACGGGAGAGGGACCTTGGCATCCGTCATCCCTTTTCACCCCATAATAACCCTGCCATGAAGTGACTGAGAACCGCCTGACCATTTCACAGACCACTGTGGCTCAGAGGGGTTAGTGACCTGTCCACAGGCACACAGAACTTGGAGGTTTCGGGGCCGGAGCCTGAAGCACCACTCGCAGTTGCCCCAGAGCCCGGGGCTGTGAGATTGACAGGGAGGGACCAGACCGGGATCTTGAATCACCACGAAACTGGTGTGGAGGAAAAGTTGCTAACTTAAAATCAGAGATGCCTGGGTTTGAGTCCCAGTCCCCGCCTCGCAGGCCACATTACCCACAGCAAATGTGCTCTGAGCCTCCATTTACCCAAAGCATTCTGCATCTGTGACTGGTCAGACTCTGCAAGTTCAAGCAATGACCAAGACGTGTTTCTCCATCTGTAAAATGGGCCAATAAAGGCCTGTCCTGGGGACCCAGGCAAACTTGCCCCAGTGGACACAAATGTAAGACAAGTTCCGTTGTTCTGGTTGTTTAGTCATTAAGTCAGGTTAGCGACTCTTTACAACCCCGTGGATGGTGGCCCACCAGGCTCCTGTCCATGAGGTTCTCCAGGCCAGAATACAGGAGTTGGCATTTCCTTTTCCAGGGGATCTTCCCAACCCAGGGATCAAATCCGAGTCTCCTGCTTAGCAGGCAGATTCTTTACCACTGAGCTGCCGATTGACACCTAGTTTATTTTCATCCAAATCTCAAAGTGTTAACTCTGCAGAGAAGAGTTAACGCCAACTGTGAGCGGTGCTTCCGGCTCTGGCCCGAAACCTCCAAGTTCTGTGTGTCTGCGGACAGGTCACTAACCCCTCTGAGCCACAGTGGTCTGTGAAATGGTCAGGCGATGCACCCTGACCCCAAATCCTCCAGCCTTGAAGTCCAGGAGACAACACAGCAGAGGCAGGTCCGAGGCCAGGTACAGCCAGGCTGTTGGGGGTCCCCTTGGCTTGTGCCCATAAGGCGAAGAGGAACTAAAGAGCCTCTTGATGAAGGTAAAAGGAGAGGGTGAAAAAGCTGGCTTAAAACTCAACATTCAAAAAACTAAGATCATGGCATCTGGTCCCATCAGTTCATGGCAAATAGATGGGGAAACAATGGAAACAGTGACAAGCTTTATTTTCTCGGGTTCCAAGATCACTGCAGCTGTTGAGTGCAGCCATGAAATTAAAAGATACTCACTCCTTGGAAGAAAAGCTATAACAAACCTAGACAGTGTATTAAAAAGCAGAGACATCACTTTGCCAACAAAGGTCTGTGTAGTCAAAGCCATGTTTTTTCCAGTAGTCATGTACAGATGTGAGAGTTGGACCATAAAGAAGGCTGAGCACTGAAGAATTGATGCTTTTGAACTGTGGTGTTGGAGAAGACTCTTGAGAGTCCCTTGAACTGCAAGGAGATCAAACCAGTCAATCCTAAAGGAAATCAGTCCTGAATACTCATTGGAAGGACTGATGCTGAAGCTGAAGCTCCAATACTTTGGCCACCTGACACAAAGAGCCGACTCATTGGAAAAGATTCTGCTGCTGGGAAAGATTGAGGGCAGGAAGAGAAGGGGACGAAATGGTTGGATGGCATCACCAACTCAATGACATGAGTTTGAGCAAGCTCTGGGAGATGCTGAGGGACAGGGAAGCCTGGCATGCTGCAGTCCACGGGGTCACAAAGAGTCGGATGCAACTGAGCAACTGAACAACAACCACATAGCATCTACTGTGCCCTGGTAGAGAAGTGTGACACAGGTACAAGAAAGTGAAAGTGTTAGACGCTCAGTCGTGTCCAGACTCTTTGACACCCCATGGACTACAGGCTGCCAGGCTCCTCTGACCGTGGAATTTTAAAGGCAAGAATACTGGAGGGGGTAGCCATTCCCTTCTCCAGGGGATCTTCCCGACCTAGGGATCACTTCCAGGTCTCCCGCATTACAGACAGAATCTCTGCTGTCTGAACCACCAAGGGACAACTGCAACCAGGAGGAATTCGGATGGGGTGGCGGAGGGGCTGACGGGTTCTCAGGGAGCACCTGGGCAGGCTTTGTGGGGAGAGGGGCAGTGAGACTTGAGCTGCTCTCCTAGGAGGTGGACTTGGGGATGAGATCAGGAGGGAAGACATTTCTGGCAGTGGAAACTACCCCCAATAAAAGCCTTCAAAGTGTCAGGTGCAGCAGGGGTTTGGGGGGAAGAGGGTTTGAGTAGGGATTGAGAGCAGAGTGAAGATCTTCAAGGGACCCAGGAGGATGTAGGAGCCAGATTGGGGCAGACTGTGGATAGCTTTGACCTTGAGGCTAAGAAATCTGCACTTTATCTTGGAGGCAACAGGAGCCATTGAAGTTTTCTGAGCTGGGACAGGAAAGATCTGATTTGCACTTTAGGATTACCCTTTGGAGAGGGAGTGGAGGTTTAAAAAGGCTATCGGAGGACTTCCCTGGTGATCCCATGGTTAAGAATCCACCTGCCAATGCAGGGGACATGGGCTTGATCCTGGTCCAGGAAGATTCCACATGCCATGGAGCAGCTAAGCCCATGCTCCACAACAAAAGAAGCCACCACAATGAGCCCCTGCTTGTCCCAACTAGAGAAAGCCCAGTGCAGCCATAAATAAACAATTTTTATGGGAGCCACCTCCCTCCATCAACAAAAGGAACAGCTCATGGCCTGACTGGAGACCTTTTGTTGTTGTTCAGTCGCTAAGTTGGATCCAATTCTTTGCAACCTGACGAACTGCGGTACCGCAGGCTCCCCTGTCCTTTACCATCTCCTGGAGTTTGCTCAGATTCATGCCCATTGAGTCAGTGATGCTATCTGACCATCTCATCCTCGGCTGCATTCTTCTCCTTTTGCCTTCAGTCTTCCCCAGCATCAGGGTCTTTTCCAATGAGTTAGCTCTTTGCATCAGGTGGCCAAAGTATTGGAGCTTCAGCCTCAGTCCTTCCAATGACTATTCAGGGCTGATTTCCTTTAGGATTGACTGGTTTGATCTCTTTGCAATCCAAAGGACTCTCAAGAGTCTTCTCCAGCACCACAATTCAAAGGGATCAATTCTTGTAAGGAGACCTTACAAGCCCTTTTTTAACCACTGCACACAGGCCTCAAGCTGTGTGGGTTCCCAGCCTGAAGACAGGCGCTGGGGACAGTGAAACTCCAGGCGCTGGAGTTCCCGCACTGGCCTCCTCAGACAGGGCCCCAACATTGCCTGGGGAAGTGTGTAAGTCCCCCGAAAGGTGAAGGGGCAGGGGATCAGAAGGGGGCCGGGAGGGAGCCCCTTTCCTGAGGGTCAGCTTAGTCCTCACCCTTTACCCCAGGTCCTGGTGACCATGGGGGTAAGTGCCCTGAAACAATTATCTCTGTTCCAAAGCAGGACACCAAGGCCTGAGGTGGTTAGGAACAGCCCAGGAACCCCAGGGCCAGGATACAAGCCCAGGTGGGTCTGACCTCAAAGCTCCTCAGACCACAAGCAGGAAGAGAAACTGAGACATCAAGGAAGCAAACCTCTCTCCCCCGGGAAGGAGGACCACTCTGGCCCAGACACCAAGGGGAGGCATCCTGGAGGCCCCGTCCCCCTGCCCCTGCCGTCTCTCCACCAGCCCCATCAGGGTCCCAGCCTCCCAGGACACATGCGCACACACACTCATGCTTCAAGTTCTTAATGCATGAAAGACGTTCACAGAGAACATCACAGTTCACCCAACTTCCCAGTTTAGATTCACCAACCTCATCTGAGGATGCCAACTAGAGTCCCTGGGCTGTGCCAGGTGACGTTAAGTAAAGGCAGGAGAAGCAGAGGGGGTACCCAGGATGGGGTCCACGCCCCACCAGCCCTGAGGCACCACCCCAGGGTCGGGGGGACATGGCAGACAGGAGAAGTTCTGAGGGAGGGGTGGGCCCCTGAACGCGGACAAGGACAGCAGGTTAGAGGGGACCACCTGGGCAGGAGACAGAGGCAGGGCGCGAGGCAGAGAGGAAGCAGACGGTTCTGGTTCACAGCTGAGCCTTCAGTGACGCCCAGGCTGCTGGCCACACACCAGCCCAGTAATAGTGCCAGTTCAGGCCTGAACTTGAATCAATGCATCTGAGGCTTGGCCGCAATCAGCTACAAGGAAGATTAGCAAAGACCAGGGAGGGAAAGCGGGGGGGGGGGTGCCTGGCCAAGGAATGATGTGCATGGAATCTATCTTGGGGGGGAAAGGGGGTTCAGCACCCCTTCCCATAAGATATAGAGCGGGAAGTGGAGGTAGGAGGCAGACTGAGTTATGTCAGTTTTGGAGGGCACAGATCTGACCCACTGAGGCTGAGTCAGACCCTAAAACTCTGCCTCCAATACGTCTCTTCCTCAACCTCAACAAGCTCAAGTGAGACACCGAGAAGAACTTTCCAACCCCAGTGAGACCCCAGAATGCCTGAGAGCTCGAGCTGTTCATGCCATCCTTGGCAGGGGAGGGCAGTCTCAGCAGGGCATCTCTGGTGCCCCCATGGTCCCCTTCAGGCCAGGTTTCACCCGGAATGACCGAATGGGCTACATTCCTGCCCCACAAATGCCCTGGAGACAGAGTGGAAAGTAGGAGGCTACAAATGGAATCAGCTGCCCAGCATAACGTATTAGCATCTAGGCGAGATTAATCAAGCCCAGAAACCTCGAGCAGACCCCTAATTAGTTGCTGCTGATAACTATATTTGTCATGCTCTCCAATTATTCCACTGTAAATTTCAGAGTTTAATTGCACCTTGTTCTTCATTGAAGTGTCACTGTTTGCACATGCTCCCCTAATTCTTTAGCAAATTTGACAAAATTCAGCATTAAATATAGATTATCTTTAGATTTCCATAATTAACACAACCAAACTGTCTCAGGCCTAAATATTTCTCCCAGCACCATAAATCTAGCCTGTCCCCGGAACCCAGAGAGCTGCTCCCAGCTCCCCCGGCAGAGGCCGCAGTGAGAACACGCACGCACATCCTGTGCTTCAGAGAGGGCACGCATCCAGGGACCGGCCCTCCCCCGAACGTGCGGGAGACCCCACTGGGGCTGCTTGCCGGGGCGTCTCAGCCCTGTCCCAGGGCTTAGAAGGCCAGTCCAGCATCCTGGCTGACCTCCGTCCCTGGCAGGTGGTGATTTTGTGTGTTAGTCGCTCAGTCGTGTCCTACTTGTTGCAACCCCATGGACTGTAGCCCACCAGGCTTCTCTCTCCCTGGGATTCTCTAGGCAAGAATACTAGAGTGGGTTGCCATTTCCTCTTCTAGGGGATCTTCCCAACCCAGGGATCGAACCCAGGTCTCCCACATTGTAAGTAGATTCTTTAATGTCTGAACCACCAGAGAAGCCCCCTGCAGCCAGGCCATAAGCCACTCCACACCATGAAAGCCAAAGGGCCCATGTGACCTCTATCCGCATTAAGGCAGTCCTGGATTCTGCTAGGAAGGTGGCTCTGCTGGACAGGAACGCTCTGTGTGCCCACCTTCTCTCTGGCGTCCTCACTGACCAACCTTCTCTCCAGACTCACCAGGCGCACATGCGGTCGTTGTTCAGCCGCTAAGTCATGTCCGGCCCTTTACAGCCCCATGGGCTGCAGCTCACCAGGCCCCTCTGTCCTTCACTGTCCCCCAGAGTTTGCTCAGGGGAATGCATGTCCATTCCACTCTAAACATACTCACCTGGGGCTCTTAGTTCAGACCAGAGGGGAGGGAGGAATTCACACCCACACTCAGGCTGCAAATCTTTTCCACCAGTTCCCCCAAAACCCAATTTTTTGTTGGGAAACAACAAAACCAGCAAGGTGTCCCATTTCCAAGATGACAACAGGACAACAGGGATAGACGGGAGAGGACAGGGATGCCTATGCCCCCTCCAGAGCCCTCCCAGTCCATGGCCCCTGGGAACGGATCCATTGGTTTATCCCAAGCAGGGCTTCCCAGGTGGCACTAGTGGTAAAGAACCTGCCTACCAATGCAGGAGATGGAAGAGATGTGGGTTCAATCCCTGGATCAGGAAGATCCCCTGGAGGAGGACATGGCAACCCACTCCAGTATTCTTGCCGGGAGAATCCCATGGACAGAGGAGCCTGGCAGGCTACAGTCCATAGGGTCACACAGAGTCAGACATGACTGAAGTGACTTAGCACGCACATGCACACACCCCAAGTCAAGTCTGGCTGGTCCATGGGTAGTAGAACATCCAGAGTTCAACTTCCTGCCAAGCCCCATCCCCCATACTACAGTCATGCAAGCGTGCACACACACACACACACAGATGTGCACACAGATACAGAGACAAATGGACTCAGATACACAGAGACACACCATCAACACCCAGGGACACACACATAGACACATAGTCACACACTGACATGCAAAGACAGACATACACAAACAGAAACACACCCACTCCTCTGCCCAAACCTGGAAGGTGGGGTCAGCCAGATAGGAGAATACTGACTCCCCAGAAACCAGGGGCGTATCTAGAATCTTGCTGCACTGAAGGGCCACTGGGCTAGGGGCTCCAGAAGACAGCTCCCCAGCCCTCATTCTCTTAAGAAGCCTCAGAGTATACTCGCTGCAAATTTGGAGGAAAATCCATGACCTTTAATGAGATTTGAGTTTTTGCCCCAGTGAGGGGTGCTGAGCTGGGAGTGATGTGGGAGCTCTCTGGGTGCAGCGTGCTAGGAGGTGGGGACAGACACAGCTTACAGGGCAGGGAGGGACTGGGCAATCAGTAGCGGGGAGGCTCCAGGGCCAGCAGCCTCTGGGACAGGCCAAGATAGAGGACCAACAGATAGATCAGGTTGCCACCCACCCCATCCTGCTGGGCTGAGAGGGCCCCTGAGCCAAATCAGGTGTCTGCCTGGGCCAGGCTGCATTCTGGATCCGGGACTCTGGACTCCCGACCTCAGAAGGAAGGGCGGGGGGCTGCTGAGGTCCACCTAGATCAGAGGGGCTGCTCATGGCCAAGAAGAACAGGAAGCAGCAACAGAGGGTGGGGGTTGTACAGCCCACTCAAGGTCATTGGCTTTGGAGGGTGATGAGGGGCAGTTACTGAGCAGCTGCCTGGCTCCAAGCACCTGTTCTCATCATTCTGCAGAAAACCCTGCAAGAGACACAATGGCCCCCTTGCTCGGATGAGGAGAGTGAGGATCAGAGAAGTTGAAGAAATTGCTCACAGCCGCCCAGATGGCAAGTGCCCGAGGCAGCACCTGAACCAAGGTCTGCCAGGCCCTGAAGTCTGTGTTTCCCCCATTCTGCTGGCAAGCAGCACCTCGCAGGCCATGAAGCTGCCACATCTTCACCTGTCTTCTCTTCCAGATACTTGGGCCATCTGGGTCAGAGCTTGGGTTCAGGATCCAGGGTGACTGACAGGAACTCAGGGGATCTTCTCCACAACTCAACCCCAAATTACAAGATGTCCCCCAGGCACAAAAGAGAGGACATTTGTCAGCTGAAATCCTGTCTAACCTACTCCACCCCACTGGCTGAAGTTTGAGTTCCCTCCTCCCCTACTGAATAACAAAAAGGATCAGAAGCCATCATCCCAATCTTAATCTCATGTGCCTGAAGCCCCTGGCAATATCCTGCCTGAGTGGTCATCTGAGTGCTTGCATTCCTCCAGTGACAGGGAGCTCACTACCTACAAAGTACCACCCTCCCCCATTCACTCTTTGGAATCCTGTTAAGACTGAGCTGCTATCTGACTCCCTGGGCCTTCCACTGGGCCTATCCTGCCCTCTGGATTATCAGTCAGCCCATGAAAAGCTCTTCTGTAATTGGAATACCATGCTCTGCCCCTGCCAGAAGGCATCTGGCCCTTCTCGCTGTTTTCACAGCACAGAACGCTCAGAGGGCTCACTCCTTCCCTTTCTCTGGCTCTTTGCGTACAGGTCATCTTTTTTTTTTTTCAGGTCATCTTTTCAAGGGGGCCAGTCTCTGACCACACTATTCAAAGTGGTGCCTCTCCCAGACTGCACGCGCACCCGCCTCTTCCTGCTCCACTTCTTGCGTAACACACTATATAATTTTACTTACTGATTTTTGCTGACTCCTACACTGCTGTATCCCCGGCTGACCCATACTAGATGCTCAATAAATACTTGTCCAATGACAGCACAAGCTAAGCCTCGGCAGTCTGTCCCCAGAGGACCTCTGCCATGCCCTCTACTCCCATCTGAGTGGCAGGGCCATGCATCTGGACAGACTCCCACTCCCAGGTCCCGGCAGGAGAGGCCAGAGCCCCGGGCCTTGCAGCTCCGGGCTCCTCAACTGCCTCCCCATCAGCCTGGGCACCGATCCTGTCCATCAATACTGGCCTCCAGCAGCCGCACTTGGATGCCCACCCCAATCGATAACCGGCGGCTGCCATCGATCAGCCCCACGGGGTGGAGCCAGAGGAGAGGCAAAGAGAGGGACATCCCGTGTGTGGAGACGCAGCCCGGAGAGAGAACAGCAGCAGGGCCCCCCGGTGACAGCAGACAGGATGGAGAACATGGGGACACAGAGGCAGAGCGGAGGAGGAGAGGAGGCGAGAGAATCCCCCTTGAAGACCTAGCTCATGCCACGGGCATCTGCTTCCAAGCCCCAGCACACCCCCAGGAGAAAGCCAGTCTCAGTTCAGGTCAGTCGCTCAGTCGCGTCCAGCTCTTTGCGACCCCATGGACTGCAGCACACCAGGCCTCCCTGTCCATCACTAACTCCTGGAGTTTGCTCAAACTCATGTCCATTGAGTCGGTGATGCCATCCAACCATCTCATCCTCTGTCGTCCCCTTCTCCTCCCGCCTTCAATCTTTCCCAGCATCGGGGTCTTTTCCAATAAGTCAGCCCTTCGCATCAGGTGGCCAAAGTATTGGAGTTTCAGCTTCAACATCAGTCCTTTCAATGAATATTCAAAGCCAGTTTGGGCACCATCTCACTTTTCTGATGTGTACCATTTTTAAAATCATTGTTGGATTTGTTACAATATTGCTTCTGTTCTGTGTTGGTTTTTGTGGCCACGAGTCATGTGGATCTTAGCCCCCCCTGTCAGGAATCGAACCCGCGCCCCCTGCCTCGGAAGGCGAGGCCCTAGCCATTGGACCACTAGGGAAGTCCCGTGGGCACCATTTCACAGGGAGAAAACTAAGGGAGAGGCTCAGAAACTCAGCCCAGGTCCGAGGCTCTGGATGCCAGAGCAGGGGAAGGATTTACACCCAAGTCTGGGCTTCTCTAGGAGACAAGCCACCCACTGCAGCCCACCCCCAGCCTAACACCCACAGCTGAGTGGGGAGCCGGTGGAAGTGCCCCTGCACAGGGGTGCCCCACTGTGAGCTTGTCGGGGTAGTCGGGGAGAGGCGGAGTGGGGAGACAGGGTGGGACGCTGCATGGGCGGAGGGGCTTGGTGTTGGGGGTGGGGAGGGTGGCAGCGTGACCCTGCAGCTTGGCCTCCCCGGCGGCAGCCTCCGAGGGGATGCTTGGGCTGCAGGTCCTCTCCTGCCCACCCTGGTTCCCCGCCCTCTCCTCTTCCTTCCTTCCTACATCCTTCTGACTGCCCCACCATGACCTTGGGCAAGTTCTTCAACCCCTCCGTGCCCGTTTGCTATCTAAAACAAAGGTAGCAACGGTGGCCGCCCCAAAAGCATCGAAAGGATCCAAGGAGACGAGGCACATAAAACTGCTAGCGCACGGCACGTACATAATAAACATTAGTACTATCACCACCGTCATCATCATTATCATTCCCATCATCAACATCATCGCCCTGCTGCCAGCTTCCGGGTCCCATACCCACCATGGTGAGGGTGGGGTGTGTGTGTTGGTCTCAGGGCTCCGATTTAAGCAAGATCCAGCCCCATGGCTAGTACCCCCATCAAGGGGAGGGGCTTCCATGCCGGGACTGGGTGCCGATGGATCTCAGGGAGGCGAAGGGCTGAGGGCTTCTGCAGAGCGTCCCTTCAGCCTTCCATGAGCTCCTTTGTTTCAGAGAATCGAGAGCAGCTGTGGCTGGGAGATTATTTGCATCTTGTCTCCTCTGAAAAGTGGAGGGTCAGGGCCAGCTGGAAACATGCTGAGAGATTTGCCCCCCACAACCCACCCCACCGAAAAGCAGGAGGCAATTAGTCTCCGACCTCAGGACCTATTTGCTTGTTCACTCATGGGTTATAAACTAGCCCCGTCTCCCGGTAAGTACCTGGCCCTGTGTGGGGGGCCTAGGAAGCTATTAATAATTCCTGCCCCAAAGACTCAAGGATGGGGTGGTCCTTCCTGGGGGTGGGGGGTGCTTAGGGTCTTCAGAGGACTCTGGGGGCCGAGAGACTGGGGAAGGGCCTTAAGGCTGCTAGCAAGGAGGCAAGCCCCCCCACCCCCACCCCGTTACTGCCTCCCTTGTTTGCTGACTTCTCATTTTCTTCTTTCTGAAGCAAACTGTTGAGCCCACTGACATGTTTTTGAGTTGACAGACAAACCACAAAAGGTACCACTTTCCATACTCTCCCTTCTGACATCCACAAGCCTCAGCAAAAAGCAGGGCATCAGAGTGGGGCCGGGAGGGTGAGGTGGCAGGAGAAAGCAGAAGGGGTCAAGTTCAGCTAGACTGCCTGATTGTTGGGGGGGGGGGAGCGGAGAGGGGCTCGGGCCCAGCCCCCACTCCAACCCAGCCCCTCCTCCCCCGGGGCCACCGCAGCTGGTGAAGAGCGGCCTCAGAAATGGACCATTGTGAGTGAGAGGGCAGTGGGGGGCGAAGGACAGGCATTTCCATAAGAAGCCTTCTTGGAGTGTAGTGGAGAGGAACCTTGTTTAGAAGCAGCCTTCCCAGAGCCCGAGGAATAAATCTCCTGGTCCCAGTTCATTGACCAGCCCCACTCCCTCTCCCAGTCTGCGGACGGAGCTGGAACAATTCATCGGGGCAAAGCTCATGCCCTCTCCTGCTTCCTTGAAACTGACACGTCCTTGGGACTCTGGCTCCCCGACCCCCCAGCTGGCTAAACCAAGTCCTGGGGTGTAGAGTGATTGTTCTGAGAGCAGTTGTCACTCCCTGTAAAATCACAACAGCCGCCCATTGTGGAGAGCTGACCGATTCAGCAGGCCATGGGCTTCCAGGCTGTGGGCATCGTGTCCCCATTTTACAGAATTGGATAGATGTCCTGGAGGAAAGCGATTTGCCTTTGGTCATCAAGCTAGGAAGTGGTGGGTCAGGATGAGAACCCAGGACCACGCTGTGTTCATACAGTCACAGAGATCCAAAAGGAAGGAAGAAGTGGCTGGGCTGGGTGGGACGCTCTGGGGAGGAGAGGCTGGCTGGGGAGCAAGGGGCAGCTTCAGGTGCTAGACCCCCTGACCAGGCCCCCAGGAGACTGGCAGGGGGCACAGACAGCCTCCGGGCCAGCGGCCGCCACTCTCCCACATAAAACCCTGTCCACAGGGATCTGAGCACAGACCTAGCAGCGTGAAGCAGCGAGCTCTGGGCTGGGGAGGAGGCCCTTGGAAGTTTCCGGAGCACCTCCCCCAGCAGGATGAGCTGAAGACCACCAGGGAGGTGTTAATGAAACAGAGAAGCTGCGAACAGACCCAGGAGGGATTCCAATCTGACACCTCCACCCCAGCCCCCGCCAGTAATGAGCTGGGACCTGCCCTTCTCCCCAGAGGGGCGCAGGGGTGGGGCAGCAGGAGGAGACTCCCCAAACATCCTGGAGCTCAGAGACCTCCTTTCCTATCATCATCATCATCACCATTATCATTACTTCTGCTGCCCTGAAAGTGTTTACATTTATTGAGCACCTACTGTGTCCCCGGAACCATGCTGAGTCCTTTTTATACATCCCATCGTTAATGCCCACAACGACCCCTATGATAGGTACTGTTCCTATCTCCACTTCACAGATGAAGAAACTGAGATTAAATCAGGTTAAGGGATGGGCCTGAGGCTGACCCAGTATTTGGACCCAGGACTGTCTGACTCAGAAGTGTGTGTGTGTGTGTGTGTGTGTGTGTTAATAATCATTTATTTGGCTGAGTGGGGTCTTAGCTGCTGCCCATGGGATCTCTGCAGGTCTGCGGGCAGTGGACAAGTTCTCTAGTTGTGGCACGTGGACTCCAGAGCACACAGGCTCAGCAGTCGTGGGCAATGCCTTAGCTGCCCAGCAGCATGTGGTGGCTCAGTGATAAAAGAACCCGCCTGCCAGTAGGAGACTTGCAGGAGACTTGGTCGACCCCTGGGTTGGAAAGATCCCCTGGAGAGGGAAATGGCAACCCACTCCAGTATTCTTCCCTGGGAAATCCCATGGACAGAGGAGCCTAGCGGGCTACAGTCCATGTGGTTGCACAGAGTCAGACATGACTGAGAGACTTAACAACAAAACAAAACAAAGTGGGATATTAGTCCCCTGACCAGGGATGGAACCCACGTCCCCCGCATTAGAAGGCAGATCCTTAACCACTGGACCACCAGGCAAGCCCCCTAGAAGTGTGCTCCTGATGCTTTAGCTACTTTGCCTGTGAGAGGACCCAGGCAGTCCTCAGCAGGGTTGGAAATGCCCCGTCTGGGGAGAGGCCTCAGGGCGCCGGGGCCCGGCCCACCCCTCCAGGAAGGGAGGCGTGTGTGCCTCAGGGCCAGCGCTGGGCTGGTGATTGAAAGCAACACCGCATGTCCCGTGAGTTCCAGAACTGGGGGGAACAGAGAGCAAGGCCCCAGCCCCGCAGCCTCTGGGCTCCCTGCGCTCACTCTCACGGGGCCTCTGCTCTACCCGAGTGCAGTGAGGACTGGGCCCAGGGCTCTGGAAAGATCTCCAGCTCTGCTCGCTGCCTGGGGCAGGGGATGGAAGACGGGTTGGGTGGGGAGGCCTGAAGTGGTGGGCTACGTGGGGTGGGTGGGCGGCGGTGCTCAGAAGACCCCTGCCTCCTGGCCCCGGAGTGGGGCGCTGAGCGGCTCTGAGAGCAGGGTCCTGTGTTTGTAAACATCATTAATCAGGGATTAGCAGATGGGCATGCTAATTGCACCTGTGGAAGTCAGAGACCTCAGGGTTGATTACATTTACAAACTGTGGGGCTCCCTGGCGCCCACCCTCCCTGTAGTAGGGGGGCTCTAGTTGAGGATCCCAGCCTGGGGGAGGGAACTGGCAATTTAGCCTTCTGCAGGAAAAAAAAAAAAAAAGATGCCAGCCCTGGAGGGGGCGGGGTGCTATGGGAACCCCAACCTCCTAGGAAAGTGATTTCAGCCCCGCCTCTCCCAGCTCCCTCTGTTCTCCCTGGTAAACCATTGTGTGTTGCAGCTAAAAGGGGTCCTAGAGCCTCTGGGGAAGTTGAGGCCAGGGTGGTGGGAGGGCAGGGCCATGTCCTGACCTCTAGGTTGGCCCCCCATATCGGCTGAGAGAGCATCTCGAAGTCCAAGGACACAGGGCCGGGGGCTTTACGGGCACGATCCCCCCCACGTGGACACTGTTGCAGTGCCTACTCACAGACGGGGAAAGCCAAGGCTTGGCACGACCACCAAGTGTCAGAGGACACTTGAGGACACGACCACCAAGTGTCAGAGCTGGAACTCACAGCGCACACGGCTTACAGCCAAGGTCTGGCCTCAGCCACCGCCGCGCTCTCCTCTGGCCGCCCCCTGACCCTGCTGCCCTTCCTACCCACGGCCGCAGCCGCCCCAGATCCCGGTGTTTCACCACACCAGCTGAGCTGAGCAGCCTCCATGTACCTGGCACCTGAGGTCACGTGCAGAGAAGCAGGCCTCATCCTCGGCCTCGGGTGCGTTTTCTTCATTTGGAGAGTGTATGGGTTGCAAGACACTACCACGTATCTGTATGTCCTGGGCAGGTAGTTACAGCTGCAATTCCCTCTGGTTCAAGTGAACCTGTCCTCCCGAGGCCAGCCAGCCTGCTGCCTGGAGGGATGAAGCAGGAAGGAGCCACCTGGGCCTGGCTGTTTCCCCAGGGAGTGGCCCTGGGGGTGACCCAGACCCCTGGGACTCAGAAAGCTGACGGACAGCAGACTCAAGGTTAGAGAGGGGTCCGGACACCACAGAGGGGTCGGTGGGCAGGAGAGGGCTCTGGACCCCAAGAACACCCACCCCGACTTCTAGGCTCCATGCTAGCTTTAGTTCTGGAGAGCACAGCTCAACTCTGTACCCCAGTATGGGGGGGAGCACCAGGACACCTCAACCTGTTTCCACCAGATCGATTAGTCTGGGATCTCCAGAGAAGGAGAACCTCTCTCTCTCTCTCTCTCTCTCTCTCTCTCTATATATATATATATATATATATATATATATATATTTGACTTCCCAGGGGTACAGTGGTAAAGAATCTGCCAATGCAGGAGATATAAGATGCAGGTTTGATCTCTGGGTGAGGAAGATCCCCTGGAGAAGGAAATGACTACTCACTCCAGTATCCTTGCCTGAAAAATCCCATGGACAGAGGAGTCTGGTGGGCTAGTCCACGGGGTTGCAAAGAGTCAGACATGACCAAGCATGCATGCATGTTTGTGCACACACACACACATATGCATACCCACATATACACACACACTATATATGTTATAAGGAGTTGGGTCATGTGATTACAGAGGCTGATAAGCCCCAAGTTCTGCAGGGTAGGGCTGGAAACCCCAGGAGAGCTGATGACATTTTAACCATCTAAGGGCCAGCAGGCCTGAGACCTAGGAAGAGGCCATGTTTCACTTCCAAAAGGCAGGCAGAATATTCTCACTTGGGGAAGAGTCAGCCTTTCTGTTCTACTGGGGTCCTCAATGGATTGGACAAGGCCCACCACATAGGCGAGTGCCATCTGCTTTACTCAGCCCAGCAATGCTAATCTCATCCAAAAATACCCTCAGAACCACCCGGGATAATGTTTGGCCAAGTATCTGGGTGCCTTCGGGTTGACAAGCCCACTCGGGTTAACACATTGACCTGAACCCTCACATCCAGGTTTGAATTATGCTGTGCCAGTCCTGGGCACACAGTCGTGTAGTTTACACAACACTTTTTAATCTTTACAACTTCCCTGTTGGGGAGAGGGTAGCTGGAGCAGGTGTAGATGGCACTATCCCCATTGTACACATGAGGAGACCGAGACACCGCCCAGGGAGGAAGCCAGAGTCAGGGCTGGATCCAGAATCTTCTGAAGAACCTTGGGGACAGGTAAAAGCTTGCTTGGCCCAAACTTTCAGATATGCACTCAAAAGCATGGGTATGAACGGTATGGAAGCAGTTGGACAGATGAGGTAGTTTGACAGCCAGTGATTCTCCAACTGGCTGTATACTGGCCATCAGCTGGATAGTTCTTTTAAAAAATGCTGGTGTCTGGCTTCTTCCCAAGAGATGCTGATTCAGTGAGCCTGGTACCTCTGCATACCTGGACCATTCAACTAACCCTCCCATTCCCTGACCCCATGATGCTAAGGCATAGCCACAGTCAAAAACCACGTGAGGGGGACCACCCTGGTGGGCAGAGGTTAAGACTCAGCACTTCCACTACAGCAGGCATGGGCTTGATCCCTGGTAGGGGAACTAAGATCTCACTTACCTTGTGGCACAGCCAGAAAAAAATAAGAAAAACAAAAACACACTGGCCTCTTCGCCGAGAGTGCAGAGGTGATGCGGGAGGTGGTGTCATACACCCGAGATGGATGGAGGTCACATCTGTGTGGCAGTCAGGGGACAGCGCTCAGGGGAAACCTGTGTGGTGGAGATCTATGGAGTGTATGAAGGAGGGGTTCCTCCTCCTTTTTGAGAGGAAAAGCTCTGACTTTAAAGCCATCTTTGTCCCTTTTATTTATAATTTACTTTTTAATTGGAGGATTCCCTAGTGGTTCAGACGACAGTCTGCCTGCAATGCAGAGACCCGGGTTCAATCCCTGGTCAGGAAAATCCCCTGGAGCAGGACACGGCCACCCACTCCAGGATCCTTGCCGGAAAACCCCACGGGGACAATGTCGTGTTGTTTCCTGCCGTTCAACAACCCAAATCAGCTGGAATTATACTATTTAAAAAAAATTTTTTTTTTTTGGCTGTACCAGGTCTTAGCTTCAGCACATGGGATCTTTAGGCGTGGCACCTGGGATCTAGTTCTGTGACTAGGGATCAAACCCAGGCCCTCTGCCTTGGGAGCACAGCCTTAAGTACTGGATCGCCAGGGAAGTCCCATCTTTGGCCTTTTTTAAAATTGAAGTTCAGTGTCTTTCTAAATTGGCATCACCATTAGAATTCAAGATGAATCCATCCCACAGAGAACAGGGCAGTACTACTTACCAAGCACCTACAACCTGTAAGGCCCCGAGTTCCTCTCCCCCCATCTCCCCTCCCCGCCACCCAGGGAGGCAGGAATACCCCCGCCCACTGAGGAGCAGGCCGGTGAGGAACTGGCTGAGGTCACAGCATCAGGACCACGCTCCCAGGCAGCACAGCTCAAGGGCTGATTCCATCCCCCTGAAGATGTTTTCGGCTGTCACAACTCAGGGGGGAGAGGGTGCTTACCGTCACCTTGTAGGCAGAGGCCAGAGATGCTGCTAAACACCCTACAATGTACAGGACAGGCCTTCACAAGTTACCCAGCCCAGAACATCAGTAGAAACAATGGTTCCTGGCCTGGGCTGAGACCCACCTGGGGGAGCTTTAAATATTCGATGTTCGGAATTTCCCTGGTGTCTCAGTGGTAAAGAATCCACCTGCCAATGCAGAGGACGAGGGTTCGATCCCTGATCCGGGAAGACCCCACATGCCATGGGGCAACTAAGTCCATTCATCGCATCTGAGCCTGTGCTCAGAGCCGGGAGCTGCAGCCACTGAGCGCTTGTACAACCACTGAAGCCCGGGCAGGGCAGCTAGATTAGCCTCTGCTCTCCCCAACCAAAGAGCCCGAGCAGCAAAGACCCAGCACGGCCAAAAAAGAAAACAGACAGATAGTCCTTTAAAAAAAGTTGGATGTTCATGCCGCACGCTGACCAAGTCCATCAGGCTGAGAGGGGTGTCAGCTGCTTCTCAAAGCTTGCCACATGGTTCCAGTGAGCAGCCAAGACTGCTCTAAGCTACTTATCCTAGTGGCCTCTGCTCCACTCATGGGAGCCTGGAAGAGGAGGACCGAATCTATCTGGGTTGTACAATAAACGGCAGATCTGCAAGGTCCTCACCACCTCCCAGAATCAAAGGCCAGAACTCTGGTTCAGCAGGTCCTTCCATGGAGGCCGACTAACTGGTGACTCACCCATGGCGGGTGCTGGAGGGCCAGTGAGTTGGTAGGTATTTGCTAATCTTTCCCCTGCCTCTCTGGGGTGGGTCACAGCCAGGAACCACCCCGGGTGGCTGCGAAAGCTTCCCAAAGAGACTGGACCAAAGAGCAAGGCTGCCACCTAGTGGAGGAACCAGAAAGAAGGGGTGCCTGCCGGTTATCAAGTGATGTCTTACTGGATCCTCAAAACAGCCCTGGGGGAGAGGCGCAGACGAGGGCCATGAGACACAGAGAGATGAAGCCGTGTGCTCACAGGGTTTGAGCCTGGATTTGCACCTATCTGGCTCACAGGAGTGCCCCGGGCTTCCTTCTGCCTTCTCACACCCGTCCAAGAGGAAGAGGACCCTGGATGGGGTTGCCTGATTCCCTTCTGACGTCCAAAATGCCCTCTCACTTCCAGTTGGGACCTGGGAAGAAAGAGACCCTCGGTCCCAGCGCAGCATAGAAATGAACAGGCTGCCCTCTCCAACCGCGAGTCCAAAAAAAAATGGGAAACTGAACTTCCTGTGGTCTCTACCACAAAGCCCCTGGCTCCCCAGGACAGCGGTTTATAAACAGAGGCCTGATGCACACTCATAAGAAGACAAGAGACTCCAGCACATTAGAGGGTGTGGGTGCAGAGGCTCCCTGGCAGACACCGTGGACAGTCCCGGTTAGCCCCCGTCTTGTCTCTTCTCTTCTGATCCTGAGGACAGTCCTGGGTGCCGAGCCACGCTGGCTGCTTCAGATGCGGCCGAGGGGTGCTGGGGGTCTTGGGGAAGTTGCTCTCTGTCTCCTTCCACTGGGAACCCCTTCCTCTGGCTGCAAATGGAGTGAAGAAGGATTCCTGCACAGACAGACAGATGGAAAAGAGGAGGGACCATGGGCCAGGCCCTTCCTCACTTCATCCTCAAGAGGCTGGAGGGGACTCCCCTGGTGGTCCAGTGGTTAAGAAGCTGCCTGCCAATGCAGGGGACATGGGTTCCATCCCTGGTTTGGGAAGATTCCACATGCTCTGCAGGGCAACAAAGTCCATACACCACGCACACAAACGAGAAGCCACTGCAATGAGAAGCCTGCAACTAGAGAGTGGCCCCTGCTCACCTTTACCAGAGAAAGCCCTTGGGCAGCAATGATGACCCAGAGCAGTCAAAAGTAATTAATTTTTTAAAAGGTGTAGACATTTTCCTCATTTGGCACATATAAGCAATTCAGACAGAAAAATTGAGAAAGGTATCTAGGGTGAATTGAAGCAGCTATATGCGTGTGATCAGAGGGAGAGAAGGAAGGGGAGAGGAAACTCACCTGCGGCCACGGAGACGTTTAAGGACTCGAGTCCAGGAGGCAGCTGCCGGCCGGGCAGGATGGTGAGGAGAAGCTGGCAGGAGGCCTGCACTTCCCGGGAAAGACCAGAGCCCTCGTTCCCTGCAGAGCAGGGGGCCGGAGGGTTACAGAGGCCCCAGCTGGGCAGGAAGGCACTCAGGAAGCTTGCATCTCGGCAAACAGCAGGGACATCTACCTACCCAGCACGAGGAGGGTCGGCCGGTCCCATAAGAACTCCAAGCAGCTAGTGATGGGGATCTTGGAGGACGGGGTGATCTCAGGCCCCGGGCAGCCCACCGTGCCAGCCACGAGCCAGCCCTGCCGGGCTCTGGCCTGAAAGGTGGGGAGGAGAAATCAGTCCTTCAGTGGAGCACTGGCCGGGAGGAGCCCGGCCTTGCCCATCTAGTCATTCCCTCGTTGAGCCGCTGGATTCAGTCAGTAGTGATCAAGCACCTAGAGTGGACAGGCTCTGTGCTCGGCACTGGGGATAAGGTGATGAACCAAAGAGGCCCAAACCCCAGCCTCACAGTAGGGTGATCAGGGAAGCCTCACTGAAGTGTAGACCTGCGGGAGGTGAGGGGAGGGAGCACCACATAAACACCTGGGGGAGGAGATACTCTAGGCAGAGATCAGCAACTGCAAAGGCCAAGAGGTGGGTGCTTACCAGGCAAGTGTGACGAACAGAGAACAGCCAAGTGGCCAGTGGGAAGGGAGCCGCTGAGACTGGAAAGGAAAAAAGAGGCCACGGGAGGTAGGACCTCAAAGGCAACTGGAAGGCCTTTGGCTTTCACTCTGAGAGAGACAAAACCTTTGAAGGGTTTTGGGTGGAGAAGCTGTGACATGGTCTGACTTACGTCTCTACAGAATCACTCTGTCTATGTTGAGAGCAGAAACAAGCAGACCAGTTAGGTTTCTGCAGTGACACAGGCAGAGATGCTGGTGGCTTGGACCACAGTGGTAACAGTGGAGATGGTCAGAAATGGTCAGAATGTGGAAATAAGGTCAAGGTAAAAATGAAAGGAGGTGCCTTAACAATATCCATTTATTTTAAATCCTTTTCTAATCTCTGGGGCAAACCTGAACTACCTGTACCTTTGTCGTCAGCTGCATGTGCAGGACTGGACAATCACATCCTTGTAAGACAGGTGGGATGTGGGGAGAGAGAGCAGGAAGAACCAAGGAGGATGCCAAGGCCTCAATAACTGAAGGCAGGGGGAGCTGCCATCAGCAGAGCTGGCTAAATCTGCAAAAGGAACAGGACCATTTGGAAATCTTGTTTGAAACGCCCATTAGATAGAAAAACGAGCTGTTGAGTAGGCAACTAGATATGTGAATCTGAGGTTCAGGAGCAAAATCCAGAAGGATATGTATTTGGGAGGCATTCGTATCTAAACGGCAATTTAAAACCATCAGATTGCATGTGACAAACAAGAAATGAGTATGTACAGAAGAGGGACCCAAGGACTGAGGAGCCCTGGGGGATGGTCAGGGAAACTGCTAAGTAAAGGGCAATACTGCCCCCTTGTGTCCAGCAAGGGAGGCGCAGCGGGAGACAAATGCCGCTGGACCAGGGATTTTGCTAAGGTTGCACAGAGCCAGGCACGACTGAAGCGACTTAGCAGCGGCGGCAGCAGCCCCTTCCTTCGTAAACATCAAAGTGGGTTTTTTTGGTGGTGATGATGTTGCTGGTGGTAGTGGCTTGAGGGGTTTGTTTTGTTTCTTCGTGGTGGGAGGGACCAGGGGAAAAGGATAGATCAGTCCTTGTCCAAAGAGCCTTTCAAACTGCTTCCCTACAGGAGGAAGCAGGACACACTGGTTTCTCACGAGTGAACATTTATTGAAGACCTACTTACTAGATGGGCTTCCCTGGCAGCTCAGATGGTAAAGAACCTGCCTGCAAAGCAGGAACCCTGGGTTTGATCCCCTGGGTTGAGAAGATCCCCTGGAGAAAGGAATGGCTACCCACTCCATTATTCTTGCCTGAAGAATTCCAGGGACAGAGGAGCCTGGTGGGCTACAGTCCATGGGGTCCCAAAGAGTTGGACATACTGAGCAACCAACATTTTACTTACTAGGCAGTGAACTGAAAGTCACTCAGTCATGTCGACTCTTTGCGACTCCATGGACCCATAGTCCATGGAATTCTCCAGGACAGAATACTGGAATGGGTAGCCTATCCCTTCTTCAGCGGATCTTCCCGACCCAGGAATTGAACCGAGGTCTCCTGCATTGCAGGCAGATTCTGTACCAACTAGCTCTCAGGAAGCCCTAGCCAGTGAAGCACTGAGTAACCTGCATGAGGAGCAACAGGTGTGCCTCTGAAAGGAGTGCAGTGAGTCCCTAACATCAGATTCTGCTCCAGGTACGCTTTTTAGAACTCCAGATCCTTCTCTCCTCAAAGCGATTTAGATGGCTGGATGAATCACAGGCTGGAATCAAGACTGCCAGGAGAAATATCATCAACCTCAGATATGCAGATGATACCACTCTAATGGCAGAAACTAAGAGGAACTAAAGAGCTTCTTGAGGAGGGTGAAAGAGTGAAAAAGCTGGCTTAAGACTCAACATTCAAAAAACCAAGATCATGGCATCTGGGCTCATTACATCCTGACAAATAGAAGGGGGAAAAGTGGAAACAGTGACAGGTTTTATTTTGGAGGCTCCAAAATCACTGCAAATGTTGACTTTAACTATGAAATTAAAAGATGCTTGCTCCTTGGAAGAAAAGCTATGACCAACCTAGACAGCGTATTAAAAAGCAGAGACATCACTTTGCCAACAAAGGTCCATATAGCCAAAGCTACAGTTTTTCCAGTAGTCATGTATGGATGTGAGAGTTGGACCATAAAGAAGGCTGAGCTCCGAAAACTTAATGCCTTCAAATTGTGGGGCTGGAGAAGACTCTTGAGAGTCCCTTGGACTGCAAGGAGATCAAACCAGTCCATCCCAAAGGAAACCAATCCTAAATATTCACTGGAAGGACTAATGCTGAAGCTCCAATGGCCACAATACTTTGGACAGGGAAGCCTGGCGTGCTGCAGTCCGTGAGGTCGCAGAGTGGTCAAGACTTAGTGACTAAACAAACAAGGAAGGGATACCAACACACCCCCCACCCCCTCCCTTTCCTCCCTCAGCTGCTGGCCGGGAGGCCCTTGGAGAGACTGAGCTTGGCTCATTTCTTCTCCTTTACTGACACACCCCCGCTTCCCCCTCGCCATTACCTGTAAAAAACCGGCCAGGTCATCAGTGGAGAACACGTCCATCACCTCCATAGCCCCGGCGCTGGCCTTGCTGACTACTGGAGTGAGCGGGCAGCTGCAAGGTTTCCCCATGCCACCATATGAAGCCGGGTAACCTCAGGCCCGGTGCTGTGCCCTCCCCCATACCCCACGAGTTAGGGGGTAAGAATTCTGGCGTCGGGGAGGCCTGGTTGAGGGACCACCCAAGGGTCAAGGTGCTTAGGAACTCGGCTGTGCCTCCAGATGGGGACGCACGGGGAATAAGGGGCGTCCGTGCCTGTTTCTCCGGCTGGTGATGACCTTATCCACTCCGAGGAAGTGAGCGGAGCGCAGCACGGCCCCAAGATTCCGGGGATCCTGCAGCCCCTCTAGGACGAGCCACAGCTGCTGGGGGTCGTCTCCTGGTCGGGCCTTCTCGGCCTCGGCCTCGGCCCAGGGCCGGGGCCTCAGGGGGCTCACTTCCATGCAGACGCCCTGGTGAACCTGGTGGCGGCACAGGACGTCCAACTCCCGCCGCCGGGGCCGCAACACCGGGATGGTCCGCGCCTCGGCCGCGCGCAGCAGCTCAGCCCGCTGCCCCTCCAGCCCGGACCTGCCGGCCTGGATTAGGAGCCGGGCGACACGGCGGCGGGCGGCCCGCAGCGCCAGGAGGCACGGGGACAGGCCAAACAGAAGCTCCAGGCCCCCGGCCGGCCGCGGCACCGACCCCAGGTCATCCAGGAGCAGGCGGCCGAGCTCCTCCCCGCCTGGCCGCGCCCCGCGCCGCGTCGCTTGGGAGAAAGGACGCGTGAAGTGGCCGCAGCAGCGCCAGGTCGCGGCCCCGGCGGCCGGGGCCAGCGCCATGGTCGATGCCCGGGCTGCGTCCCCAGGGGCAGTCACTCTCGCCGGCGCCGTCCCCCACGTGAGCCGCTCCGCTTCCGCGTCCCGACGCCCCGCCCCCGCCCGGGAGCCGCAAGGCGCATGTGCGGCGGCCAGGCCGTCTCTACAGCGCCCCCTTCAGGGCAGGCAGAGCGACCACCATCCACCGCCGAGGCGCCGGGGCGAGGGGGTGCTCGCCGCTGAACTGACCCGACGGCAGGCCGGGCGGCGTCGTGCACCGTCCAAGGCCCCGGGAGACTGGAGGACCTTTCAGCCCGGCGCCAGCAAAGGACACTTAAAGGCGATGTGTTGGGTTTCCTCTCCAACCTGGCTGGGCGTGGTGACGCCCTCCGCCACAGGGTGCTGGCAGTATTCCTCCGGAGCTGCTTCTGCATCCAACCTCTCCGCGACACCTCCACTGCCTGTCAAACCTTAGCACCGGTCAGCAGAAACCCCACCGATGACTTCCGATCCCATGGCCCTGATTCTCTGAGTGACAGGTCTGGCCTACTGACAAACCAGCTGATGCTCTAGGCCCCACAGGTTAAGGGCCAGACTCCTTGCTCAGGAATCAGACCCCGCCCCCGACCCCGGGATCCAGGCAGGAGCTACTTTTTCAGCCTCACCGTAAATCCTGCACCAAGTTCTGTGCTATTCCAGCACTGCATGCTCTTCGAGGCCCCCCTGCCTGGCGCGCCCTGCTGTCCTCTTTTTCTGGCCGGAAATTCCTACCCATTTTCCAGACCCAACCAAAAGGTAATTAACACTCCAGGAAGGATGTCCCCAATCCACCCACCCTCCCTCTCTCGGGCAAGAAACTCTGAGACACAATCATTCCTCATCACAGGAAGGGGGAAGAACTGAAAGACACTCCTGCAGCCAAGATTTTTTAATGCAATTTTCCTTTTTTTAATGATCACAGTGAAACCCACATGGGAGGCAGGCCCTGGTATTCTGCTGCCATAGTCAGAGTCGAGTGAGGACCCCACCAGGGGTGGAGAAGCCGCAGTGGGACTAGAGAACTGAGATGGGGCAAAGAAGGGACAGTGGGGGAGGGAGAGAAGGAAGCCTGGAGCCCTGATAAGCATTCAGATGGAAGGTGAGGGCTTCTCTCCGCCGCCTCATCCTCAAGGGATGGTGGAAGTGGGGTTCAGGAAGATAGGGGAAAGCCCCACTTTTGGCCACAGTCCCTTCCCCAGGCCAAAGGGAAGAAGGCAAGGGCAGCAGACAAAGGCCAGGGAGCCCAAGAAGGGGACCAAGAAAGAAGGAGCAGGTAAAACAATCAGGGGACACCACCTCCTCTCCCCCCACCCATTCATGGTGGAAACAAGTTGACATATAAAAACCTCAACTTTTCTAGCCCCTGGTGGGGGTGGGGAAAGGAAGTGGAATCCAGGGGTTCAGAAATCAACACCCCCAGTCCAGGGGCAGTTGCCCAGCTGTGAGGGGTTGCAGGGAGGAGCTCCCCACAGGGCACTAGGTCACTTGCTCCGTGGGCCTCATCTGGATGTCTCCGATCTGCAGAAGGTACAAGGCTTGAGGAAGCTGGCATGCTCTCCCCACCCTCTTAAGGCCTCCCCACTCTCCGCCGCTGGGCTGGCTGGGCTCCTCCAGGGGACAGACAGCCAAGGCCAGACTCACCTGAACATGTGGGGGCATGCTGAGGACATAGATGACAGCCTCGGCCACGTCCTCAGGTTTGAGACACTGGGAGCACCGGGGGAAAGGGGTGAGGTGAGGACAGAATGGATCCGAGTCCTCCCCCCACCAAGGAGGTCCTCCCCCCACTAGGGAGGTCCTCTCCAGCATCCACGTTCCCCCACCCCACCCTCCAGGAGAGGCGATGGGCTGGCTGGAAGGGCGAGGTCTGAAGGCCAGGGCTCCTCTGCCTTCATTTAGGGAGTGGGTGGCTTCACTGGGCCCCACCTTCATGTGTCCATAGGTGGCGGCTGCCTTCTCGGGGTCCTTGTCGTGGAGTTTGAAGGCGAACTGTGTCTCCACCACTCCTGGAGAAATGCACTGTGCCAACAGAGACAGCCTGCTCAGGAGCTGAGCCCCGGGGCCAGAGGTCAGGCCCGGGGCGGGGGGCTGGGAGGGAAAGGACGGAGGCCACAGGGCCCCAGCCTCACAGGGACGGCCACCCGAGGTCCAGCGGCCACCTCCGCCCTCCAGAGCTGCCACGGGGGGGTCATCAGAATGATTCCTACCAGCTACAGAGCCGTTACTAAAAGCCAGGTCAGCTTTACAAAGTGGCTTCCCTTAAACCCTCATAACCTGCTAGGTGTTCTCATCTCCATCTTAAAGCTGGGAAGACTGAGGCGTGGAAAGGCTGAGCAAGCCACGCAAGCTCAGGCAGCCGTCCCGGGGAGAGCCCCAGTCCTGCTTTCCGGCCGTGGCTTCCCTCGGTCCCTTGTGCTCCCTCAGCCTCGCCCCTCCGCCCCGGCCCCCTCCTCCTAGGATCAAGTCAGCCCCTCTCCCGCCTCAAAAGCAGAGACACGCGGGGACTGTGCCCAGGACGGACGCCGGGCTCTCAGCGGCGCACCGGGCCGCGAGTGTGTGCGGCGGGGAGGGGCCGGGGTCAGGGCGCCCCTCACCGTGGCTCGGATGTGGCTCTGGGCCTCCCGGAGCTCTTGCCTCAGCCCCTCCGTCAGCGCGGTGACGGCGTACTTGGTAGCGCTGTAGAAATGGGTCTCGGCCGGGGGAGGCACCCGGTGGCCACTCATGCTGGGCGGAGGGAGGGAAGGGGAAGGAGAGAGTGATGCCAGGCCTGCTGCCCCCGCCGCGCATCCGGCTCATCCACATCAACGGCTCCTCCGGGCCCCCTCCTCCTCCAAGGCCTCCCTCCGTGGACCCCGGGATTCTCTCTTCAGTCCACGCAGGCGGTCAAAGCGTTCTCCCTTTCACCCGCGTGGTTCACTGAGAGGGTCCTCACGAGGGTCTAGGGCACGGAGGCCATGTCTCCGAGGGCGCCCCCAGACAGACCCTGAGCCACAGGGTGAGGTTCCTGCTGCGGCCTGAGGAACGGGGAACCCCGGTCCTGGGAGGCCCCCCAGGCCTCAGCCGCCAAGGGGCCAAGCTACCCCTTCCAGCCAACGAAGGGCTGGCGTTTGCACGTACTCTTCGTCCCCTGCTGGAGGAGGGCATGGCAGCCCACTCCAGTTTTCTTGCCTGGAGAATCCCATGAACAGAGGAGCCTGGCGGGCTATAGTCCATGGGGGTCGCAAAAGAGTCAGACACGACTGAGCAACTAAACCACAGTAACATTCTTCCCTGCTGCCCCGGTTGTGCCATCTGGGTGTTAACTGGGGGTGAAATCCCTATTCTACCACCCCGGGGACACTGAGGTACAAAGAGGTCAAAGGAGCCGCGGCAGGTCACTCTGCTGGGAGGGTGGGGGGCAGCCTGAGCCCCAGCCCCCACCCGCCTCACCTGTTGATGTTGATGATGTGTCCATCATCCACCTTCCGCTCCCTCATAGACTGGAAGGCTTCCCGCGTGCAGATGCTGAGGGCCAGCACGTTCACCTGCGGGCCGGGGTGGGGGGCAATGCGCATCTGCATCTTTGGGCCCGTCTGAGCAGGTGATGGAGCCCAGAGCACCCCGAGGGGGGGGCACCCCAAACAGGGCCCGGGTCCTACCTGAGACCAAGGACAGGCCAGGGCTGCGGGCCTCACGTGCCCTCCCCGTCCAGCCACCAGCCCCAGAGGACAGCAGAGGCGGCTCCCTCGCTGGGTGATGCCCTCAAGTTCCTCAAGTGTATTCGGGAACAGACACCACCCCTTCCCCAGAACCCACCCAGGACCCAGGAGCGCTCCCTGTCTTGGCTGTCTCCTCTGCCTCAGAGAATTCACCCCCTTTTCTTCCCCAAATGCCCTGCTCTTCTCTGGGACAGAGTCACTGGCTCTCCTCGCTCTGAAACAGCCTAAAATCCTTCCTTTAAAAATCTCTCTCCTCGGCACCGCGCTCAGCCTTTCACCCCGCTGCTCTCTATGCCTTTCCTGTCCCTCCCTCGAGACTAGAGTGGACAAGAGAAGGCTGGCCCTCCATCCTTCCACGCCTTCCAACCTCCATCCCATTTACAGACTGGGGGTGCGGTCACATGTCACTGCGTGGCAAGGGGCCTCCCAAGGGCATGAAGGCTTCCTGCCTTCCGTGGACCCCGCCCACTCCTGCTCCTCTGGCAGAGGTGACCCCCAGACCCCAGCCTGCGGGGAACAGACACCCGACGGAAGCATCTCTGCTCTAAAGCGCCCGCCCAGCCCCACCGCTTAGGCTGGCCCAGGAGGACAAGCAGATATAAAACTTTCAGCAGGCCTTCACTCTCTCCTCTGGGGAAGAGAGGAGACCAGCTGGGAAGTCAGATGTTTCTCTTTATCAGGTGTCAGCACCAGGCATTGGGGACAGAACACTCCCAGTGTGAAGCTGGCCCGGCGTTCACTGCAGGACACAGGTGGTTTCCAGCCCTGCTTTTGGTCCTCTTAACAATGCAGGTTTGTGGGGCAGAGAACTCAGCTTCTGGGGACGGAGGGATGAAGGAGGAGAAACTACGAGAAAGATTGCCTCGGGCCAGGGGAGCGAACCTCCTAGATCTGGGGGTCAAAGGTTCCCTCTGTGATCACTGACGTGGTTCTCTTGGGAGATGCCTCATAAGACAAGCCTAAGAGAATGACATAATGTTCCAGCTGAAATGGGTCTTAGGGATTTCATGTACGTGCCTCGCTTTACAGTCGGGCAAGCTGAGGTCTAGGTTTAGAGACGCCCTGACTGCAGGTGAGGTCCACAACTTGGATCTGCCAGAAGGTTCTCTGAGAGCAATGGCAGGGCTGCATATCCCTGTTCAATGTTTCAATGTTCGTTGCTCATTTCTGGGCCCAAGCACCTGTCAGGTGCTACTGTGAGCACATATGAAAAGCTCTTGGGGGGAGATAGAAACATTCCATTTACACACTGCTTTCCACTTCTCAGAATTAGTTTCATACCCTGAAGGTATTGCCCCATATTACAATCTAGAGGTTGAAAACCCATGCCCTGAAGCCTGTGCTTGGTCTACACGTGGTTTTAAAACATTCTAAAATTAATTTCCAATCTGTATTAGAAGGTTTCATTCATTCAAAAAATATCTATGGAGTGTCTACAGGCTGAGGCTATGACAGAATAAAATAGACAAAAGTCCTTGCATTCCTGGAGCTGAGGTTTTGGTGAATGGGGTGGGTGGGGGTCTCCACGGAAATCGATGCCCCCCGCTGCTCTCAGAGAAGTCACACGATCTGGCCACACCAGCCCGCGCTTGCTCGGAATGCAGCAGGGGCCCCCTCCAAGGCCAAGTGCTTCCCCGTGTGACCCGCCCACTCTTTGGGTTCCTACCTGGCCTCAGGGGACACTGGAATTTGTGATCCCAGACATTGATGGCCTAGGTGCAGTTCATCCCAATTAACAGGTGAGAAGACTGAAGCTCAGAGAGGGTGACACCTGCCCGAAGCCACATGCTTACTGGAGGGGCTGAATGAGACCATCATCTTCATCATCTCCTGCCTCTGGATTCCTTTTCTTCCCATAATACCATGTCCCAAGCACAAAACTGACACCTGGGGACATCTGACCAAAGGCAGTTTCCTTTCCTACCAATCTCCCTTCCAACAGAAGGAAACCAGCTTATAAACACTGCCCCCAGGGGCTCAGAGGAAAGAAGAATGGAAAAGATTTGGCCATTCCTCCACTCCCTCTCCCTCTGGGGAGGAGAAGTAGGGGAGACTCAAAGTGCTTCAGGTAGAAACCTGAAGCCTCCTCTCCCTAGAAGTTTATTTTCCTGCTTTCCTCCTGGCCATAGATGTCTATCTTCCTGCTTTCCTCCCGGCAGCTGTGACCTGCGTCCCCCCCACAGACCCCCGCCCCCCACCCTTACGTTGAACATTTCCTTCCAGCCGCTGGTGCTGCCTGAAAGCAGGGTGTCAGGCCGGGCCAGGCCGGCGTTGTTGATGCAGATGTCCACGCCACTGTGCTGAGAGCGGACCGCCGAGAACATGGAGAGGATGTCCTCCTCGTTCGACAGGTCACATCTGTAGGGGATCAAAGTCCCGGGGTAGCCTGCACTCTTACATTCGGCAGCCAGCTCCTATGAAACCCAACAGGGGTCTAACTGGGATGAGCTGCTCACTCCACACACAACCCACCCCGCGCCCTCAGACCCCACCTCCCGCCGCTGTCACCGCTCACAGAGCTGGCGCCTCTGGTGGCACCTGGGCCTGTCCCCACAGCCTGACCTCTTGGGTCAAAGTCCAGAGGTGACAGCAGTCCCAAGCGAGGGTGGGGGAGGCTGAGATCATCAGTGGAGGAGCCTCCCAAATAAACTCCAGTCTTCCGTTCAAGAAGGGAGAAGTTTCTGGGGCTCTGGGGTGAGGTGGGGGGTCAGAGAAGGGGCCTGGGGATCCTGGGAATGGAGCGAAGCCTCTTTTCTGACTCTTTCCCATCAGGAACACACCTCCGCTCATAGCCGCCCTCCACCCCATGTCTCTTGCACCAGCGCCGAGTCACCAGGACCTCGATTCACTTCTCTCCCATCACTCTCCCAACCCCTCTCAGGAGGGCTTGTATCTAAATGACCGCTGTCCCTCCACAAGCTGCAGCCAGCTGGCTCAGAACCCTCACACAGACTTCTCACTTTTCAGTTGAGCTCAGTGGCCGGTCTCCCCTCGCCCTGCCTATAGACATGGTCAGAAAGTCCCACGGGACACCACCCTCCACCCCAGTTTCTCTGGAGACTGTGAGCCAAGTCAGGCAGCAGGTGACACTGGGCATCCCCTGGGCACTGCCAGGGCCCTCAAGACACTAAGGATCCCTGAGAGAGGAAGGCCACTGAGAGACGGCTGAGGTGAGCGGCCATTCAGAAGCAGGAAGAAAACCAGCTGTGGTCGCTTTGGAGGCCAGTGACCCGGCACCTGAGCCTCCTCAAGGTGACTATGGACACGTGTGGGTGGGCCAGGGGTGCCAGGGCAAGGAGCCCTAGAAGAGGGCCAGCTTGTTCTCCTGTCCTGGAACGCCATCCTACCCCTAAACCAAGCTGGGAATCAAGGACTCGGTCAGGTGACCTAGGAAATTCTTTTCTGCTTTAGCTTTCCATGAGTTTAAGCGGTACAGTCCTCTGGGACTCAGAAGTCCCCCTTCCCCCAATTTCACCTACTCAACGACCCCCTCGGGAAACAGGGCTTCTCATTGTAGGAGATCGGAAATCAAATTCTGTTTGAGTATCAATGAATGAATCCATCAACCAATCAAGAAAAGCAGATGGTAGGCAAAACAGCCTGGAATTCTTCCCTCTCCTGGCACACAACTTCATTCCTCCTCCAGACTCAAAGCCCTGCAGCAAAGCCACAATGGAGGGACAGATAATACATGTCTCTGTCGCTGTCTTCTCGTTGCCCTACCTGTCCGCATCTAGCCTCAAAAAGGACCTGAAATCCTGTCAGTCCCCTCACAGCTGAGCCATCCCTCCTCATTAAAGGAGTCCTCCTGGGGGGCGAGGGACCAGTCGGGGGCTCTCCTCAGGGTTCAGGGACCCTTTTCCTGGCTGGTTTGTGGTGGGGGTGGGAGCAGGAAGAGAAGGCAAGAGTGGCTTTAGAATCAGAGAATCAAGTGGCCTAATCCCTGGTCTGATCCTCTAGGCTCCGGAGTGGAGGCAGGCCCTGGGCACCTCAGAATAGGAGAAAGGGAGGGGCAGTGTGGGGCAAGGGTATAGCCAGGTGACCTTGGGACCATCTAGGAGCCATAAAGCGTACCTTTGGTCGGCAGCAGGGGAGGGGACAGGCCTCCCTCCGGTACCTTCCTGCTCGGCCCCACCCAAGGCCTCCTCGCCCTCTCCCTGCCCCGGGGACTTTGAGCAAGGGTGGAGGTCAAGCTCAGCACCAGCCTAAACCCTGATGGGGGGTCCTGCCAGGGGTAAATCCAAAGTGCTCCTAAGATGGAAACTGCTCATCCTTCTTCCTCCCTGCTCCAACACAGCCAACTTCATTTCCTTTTTCTCTGAGCTCTTGTTGCTCACAACCCTTGGGGCTCCCAACCCACATTAAGAGAAAAACCAAGGGGTTCAGTTCCACATTGCTTTGTCCCCCAGAGCGCACAGGTTCAATGCCCTAGTTTACCTGCTCATTCCCACCTGTGACAGTGAAACTGAAAAAAAGGTCTAGTTTATATATACGTCCCAATTGTCCCTCATGTCCATCGAGGAGGGGTTAACCCTCACCTTCAGGGGAAGGTGGAGCTGAGCCTTTTCAGAAAAGCTCCACTCCCACTCCAACCCCACTCTCAGTCCTGGGTGAAAAATGAGCAGGATCAAGTCCTCTAGCTCCTGCTCGCTTTGTTTGACTTTGTGGGCTAGGTCTGGGAACCAGAGGAAGCAATCCAGTAGCCAGCTTAGCCACTGAGGCCAGAAAGCTTTCTTCCCTTTTCCCTGGCTTCTCCTTTTCTCAGCCAACCTGAGCAGGCAGGTAGGGAAGCAAGAGAAAAGATGCCAGGGACTCAGAGAATTGGTATACTAGAGCAGAGGCTGTCAGGAAAAAAGCTCCCTAACGGACAAGACTTTAAAAAGCAAAGATCGAGTCCTGCCCTGAGGGATCCAAAAGCCTCCTCCACCAACTAGGCGTCCACCTCTCTGGCCCCTGAGCCCGCTGCAAGTGGCCCTGGGGTGGCGGGCAAGAGGGCAGCGTGACACCTTGGCTCCGACCGCTCCCCATCCCCCACCTGGACCCAAGCCCGGCGGAAACGACGCCACCCGGAGCCACTCGCTCCCCAGCAGGGCCTTACCTCGATGTTGCCCACGGTGCGGGCACAACCCACCACCTTCAGACCCTGCTGGACCAGGGCCCGGGCCACGGCCGCGCCGATGCCCCCCGAGGCTCCCGTCACCAGTGCCAGCCGGTCACGCCACCGCTCCATGCCGGCTCTGGCCAGGGTCCCGAGTCGCCCGCCCACTTCGCTCTGGGAGCAGAGCACTTGGATCGCCGAGCTCCGCCCTAGGTCATAGGGGGCCGGCCGCTCTCTTGTCACCCCCGCGGCGCCTGCCGTCGACCTGCCCGCGTCAGAGGTACGCCAGGACCTGCCTCCACTCTGGCCGGCCTCCGCCCCCTGCTCCACCCTCCGCTCCTCGGCGATCGGCCACATCCCGGCTGGAGGACGATGCTGGCCGGCGGCCCCGCCCCGCCCCGCCCCGCCCCGCCCCTGCCGCGCGGGCACGGCCCCGCCCCATCCGGCCCTCGCCCTGTCCCCGACCCCGCCCCGTCCCCTCAAGCACTGCCCCGCCCCTTCCGGCCCTCGCCTGGTCCCCGCCCCGCCCCTTCCGGCCCTCGCCTTGTCCCCGCCCAGAGGAAACCGCTTCTCGCGGGACTGGGCGGAAGGGTCCCGGGAGTTGGTAGTTCAGCTTCCCTGCTGTGAGCTCTTAGCCTTGGAGAACGAGGCTCGGCGCGGACTCGCACCAGGCCTGAGGACTCGCGTACTCGCCTCTTGCTCTGTCCGCCTTGCCTATCCTGACCCAAAGGCCAGGAAGAGAAATTACGGGGCACTTAAGGTGACGCTACCGCCTTCCTCAACCAGCCGGTGGCTGATGGGAACGGTTCAGCTCAGAGAAGGTTGAGCGTCTCAGCGGTCAACGCTGGGTGACCTTGGGACGGGCTTTCAACCCTGCCTGATCTCTTGGCGTTTCTAACCTTGGAGAACTCATGGTTAAAAATACAAACACTCCCAAGTACACGTGTATTGGGGTGGAGGGGATTGTATCCCTAATGACCTACAGTCTACAACTTCGCTAAGCCCCCCTACTCCTACTGGAGCAAATATATACCACGGTGTACGCGAAATACTAAAGCAATAGCTAACATTTATTGAGCGCCTGCTGTGACGGGCATAGTAAAATATATTTTAAGCACCTCAAATATATTAATGTGCACAAGAGCCCTATGAGATAGAACCTATTAACAGTCATTTTATAGGATATACCGAGACAGATGAGGAGCCTGGCTTGGATGGCAAGCAGTCCAGTATTAGGCCAGGGTATGTGTTCTGAAACAGCCTTCACTGTGTCCTCCCTTGTCTCTCCTTAGGTTGTTGGTTCTGCTCAAGGTAGAAGTCACTCTGCTGACCACTAAGGATATTCCATCAAAACACTGAATACTGCCTCACTTCTGCATTCTTTATATAGCCAGCCTTTCAAAGAGAAAACATCTCTGCTGGAACCCCACCACTGAACCAACGGAATAAGCCATGAATGTGGCTGGTGTACTCACTCAGCAAGCACTCCTGTGTTGCTCCAAGGGCAAAGATTAAAACAAAACCAGCCCTTGCTTAATTTAGGAATCTCAGGAGAAAACTTCGCTGCAACAGGTGGTGAAAAGAGGATTGGGCTCAGAGCCAAGGGCTGTGGGAGAACTCTTACTAGTCATTTTTTTATGGATTCCAGGATGAAAGCAGACAAGGGTCAGAAAGGAATTACTCATTTTATCTCTGCCTCAGTCCCTGTACAACACTTTGATTTGAAAAGACAACTCAGGGGGTGGCTCAAAAAAATACCAACTACAAAAGTTAAAATCTCACTAAGCTTCTGCTGTTGCCCACTTGAAATCTGATTAGAAATCTGATTAAGTGGTAGAAAATTCACAAGTTTCACTCCACCCCCACTGCAGAGAGGTACTGACCATCCCACCATTTGTCTGCTGCCCACCAAGTATTATCTGCATGTAGACACAAAGCTCTAAGCACATGATTTTACTGAACTATTGACTCAACCATTTAAATGGCAGCCAAATGCTACTCCCAGGGGAATCTCACCTTCAGTACTCACAGACAGCTTGTGAAAACAGTGAAGTGTAAAGCCAGAGTGACTTTATTGTTGGAAACCAGATAAGGAACAGACACACAGACCGCAGTGTGGTCAGCTCTCAGGGTAGCCTTCTGCTCCCAGTTCTCTTCGTGCTGAGTAACTACTGACCAGGCAACCCCTGGTTGAAATTCTGCCAAGTTTTGCTTTTACTCTTCTAGTTCAATCTAAACCTCTGAATTTAAGGTGCTTTGTTAATGTTATCGGGGAGCATTATAAATAACAGCAGTTAAAAATCTCACAAGGAAATAGGATGCTAGTCAGTATTTAAAGGTATCGCAGCAAAGTTATTCTTTCAGAACAAAAGACTGGAATCTGCTTTTCTCAGCTGTGAACTCTGAAGAAGGGAAGAATTTTTGTCTTCAACAACCTGTATCTCTCTCCTCATTTGCTCTTCATCCTAACATCATCACTGGTCAAGTAACAAGACCACAGGTGGCTAATTAAAATACTGCCACACATTAAGTAGAAACATGTACACCAAATTTTACTATGCGTATTAATAAATATTCTTTATTTTAAATTTTGCACATTGCGCTTTAACATTACATCCAAACATTTCGCAAGTGGATGTCTACTTTGTAAAACCATATATTCAGCTCATTGTCATTTCTGTACAGAAGTATAAGTACAACATTACTTTTTGCCACTAAGTTGCTTTTTAGTAAGTCTCACAGGAAGAGAAACATTTAATGAAAAGAGATGGCTTAAATCATATGGCAGGCCTGCGCAGCCACACAACTAAAGACACAAGCCTGAAGAAAGAACAAACTAATGAGGTTACCTCCACCGTCTCCCAAAACAAGAAAGAATCACATTGATTTAAGATAAAATTTTGCCATAAGTCACTAAAATTAAAGAGTTTTTCTGAAAGAGAAGGCGCAGTAGTCATCTTGAGTGTTTCATTGAAAGACAGAGCTATTTTATTTATTTAATTTGCTCCAGCCGTTGTCAACCAGCCACTACAAATGGGCCTCTTGTGATCATTTAAGCGGCAGTATTTATTAAATTTCTCCTTCAGATGCTGTCGGTATTGTTCTCTATTGCTGTAGAAAGACTGGTTATTAGCCATAAATGACTGTATTTCATCTTGTGAGATAAAGATTTCCTCATCTGAAGTACATTCAGACTCATCCTGCAAATTAAAGCAGTAGTTAAGACTATGACTTAAATGAAGAATGCAAAATGCTATGCTAATAGAAGACAGCTAAAAGTTAAAGCAGGCTAGTTTTTAGTTTTAATTCAGTCACATAAAGCCTTTAAATAGAATGTTTACAGGATAAGCAAAATGTCATTCTGTCTTGGAAAGTACTAAGTAAGAATAAAATGCAACTCAACTTGATTTAAAACTCGATCTATAATTTGTCCTAGAAGCCTACAAGCAGACTACTAACACACCTTAGCCTTTAAAAGTGATTAGAGATGGTTATAAATAGCTACCAAATTTTAAATAATTTGACTTTTCTCTGGCTGGCTCTATTTATCTCCACAAGTTAGGTAAAATATAACCTTTTAAAAACTTATGAATATACAGTATCACCAATAAACTTTACAACTATATAAAAAAGAAAAAAGCTACTATTCTAAAGGATCTGTTTCCCTTGGAATCCTATAATGACTATAGAAAAGATGCCACCCTTTTCTTTCCTTGCCCCCCCCCCCCCAAATTCCACACAAACTATGCCCCACGTTGCTTGGTATAATTCATCTAAAGTATAAAGACTGCAAATCAATTATACAAGATGCCCCAAGTTCAGTTATGCTTTTATCCTATATGACATGAAGGTTACATGAAGGAAGTAATCCAGAAAATGGGCTCTAGTTCAGATTCTATATACTTTCCTGGTCTGGAAGGTTAGCTACCATTAATTACCACTCAGAAAGGCAGCTTGCTTATAATTACCCCCACCAAGGAGTCAGACTCTTGGACTTGATGCTAACTCTCTGTGCCTCTCCCAACTAGTCTCTTCTACCTTTGAGACAAAGGAAGACAGGAAATGTGCTCCAGAACAGTTACATGGTGGAAGAGCAGGAATGCAGTCACCAAAAAAATAATGAGATACTGCTTAAAAGCCTCCTCCCATTCCCAATGTTAAACCCTCAAATACTGTCTCCTCCCACATCTACCCCATGAGCAATCAGTTATCCACAAAAAGATATCATGGCTTACTTACAAGGAGTTCAACTAAGCTCTTGGCACCTTTTCCAGAATCAGGACCAAACGATGTTTCTGTAGGTTCTGCAAACTGTGGTACATTTTTCCTATGCTCAAACCAAGGCAGTGGCTGCCCACCCTTTTCAGAGCTGCAACAGCTTTCAGGATGTGCATCTTTGGTCTTGTCACGGTGAAACACTGTGTGCACGGTATTTCCTGAGGTCTCTCGATTACCTGGATCTGTGATACAGCTTCCAAGCTTTTGGATCTGAAACCACAGCAAAAGTATCTCTCAGGTAAAAAGGCAGGTGGTGGTTGTTTAGTTGCCAAGTCGTGTCTGACTCTTTGCGCCCCCATGGACTGTAGCCAGCCAGGCTAGCTCTGTCCATGGGATTTCCCAGACAAGAATACTGGAGCAGGCTGCCATTTCCTGAAGATTCTCCAGGGGAATCTTCCTAATCCAGGGATCGAACCCGAGTCTCCTGTTTGGCAGGCAGGTTCTTTACCACTGAGCCAAGGAAGCCCCAAGAGGCAGAGCATAATAGCAATGATTATTGTTTAAAGAAAAATAAATGCCCTGAGAGTACGTTAGATCTTACCAGGAACAGCAGCAGCACCTGGCAGTTACTCGGCACTTACTGCGCAGCTAACACTCTGCTTCCAGGTGGCTCAGTGGTAAAGAATCTGCCAGCCAACACAAGAAACACGAGAGAAAAGGGTTCGATCCTTCCGTGGGGAAGAGCCCCTGGAGTAGAAAATGCCAACCCACTCCAGTACTCTTGCTCGGAAAATTCCATTAACAGAGGAGCCTGGTGGGCTACAGTCCAGGGGGGTCACAAAAAGTCAGACCCAACTGAGCATGCATACACAAACACTACGCTAACCCATCAATATAATCTCATTTCATCTTCACAGAATCTGATCTGACACTATTATCTCCACTTTACAGCAGGGAAAACAATTCAAGCAAACTGCTCAAGATTACAGAGATAACAGATTAAAAACTACTGTGAAAAAGTGAACTGGATTTATGTCTCACACGGACTGTTGGACAAATGACCACACATCAGACACACATGCCTATAAAAATCACAAGATGAGCAACCAATGGAACTGCATAGGTATTCATTCTAAAAAAAAAAAAGGCCTAGTGACTAAGGTGTGTAGTGACTAAGCCACTCCAAGGAAAAGGGCCAAAGTTTAAGAATGACACTTTATGACACTTACATGTTCATCACATTTCAACATCTTGCTTTTCTTTTTCTTCTTTTTATTTTTTCCTTTGGTGGTGTTCTCTTCAGAATTTGCCCAACATTCAACACAACTATCGCCATCATCCTCTTTGTCTTCACAGTGATGAACACAGGAGTCATCACCTGCAGAAATCAGTAGTTTCTTATTTATGTGCTTAACTCAGCCATGTAGCAGAAATAATTGGGAAGCTTGATCTGAACCTACCGTGCTCGTCATGATTACAAATGCCTTCCGTGCAGGCGACATCTGAGCCCTCCCGAGAGCCTGTCTCACTCCCTTCCATGCTAGATGAGTATCCACAGTCACTGCCATTACAGTGTGGCGACAAGCCTGAGAACAAACCAACCGAGTTGCTATTAACATGCCAATGAATATACTGAGACAAAGGATAACCCAAATGGGGACTACATCAGAATTTCAAAACTGATGGCTTACTGAAAGTAAAAAGTACATTAAACAATGAAAATATGACTGGAGACTTACATTTTTTTATTTTATTATTGTTTAACAAACCAAACACTGTAAGTGTTTGACTACATTATACGGTATTCTTGGGTCTATAAAGCAGTTCCTAACCTCTAGGTTACAGGCTCTCTAAAAGCTCTTATACTTAAAAGAAAGAAAGAATAAACTTAAGAGTTAATATTTTTTAAACTATTTACTTACCTTTCTTTATTTTAGGGGACCCCAAAAGATTGCCACTGCTAGGACAGGTACAGGATGTACTTTCATTGGTAACAATTACTTCTACACAACTATTACCATCTTCAGTGCTGCCACAGGCTTTGCAGCTGTTTTCTATGAAGTCTGTTTCCTTTAAGGATCAATATTAAGAGACAGTAAAAATCTTTACCTCCATAATGGCTATATTTTAATTTCCTCAACATTAACTAATTAGATAACGATAAAAATTAAAGAAAAAAAAAAACTATTTTCATGAAGATCATTAATTCATTTAAAAACCAGGAACCAACTAGAACCAAGTCAAGACCTTAATGGTATCAGGAAAGTCTAGGACAACTGTTCTCAAAAGTCTGGTCTGCTGGCTCCAGGGGATCCCTAGGTCAAAACCATTTTCATCCTAACACTAAGATGTGATTTGCCTTTTTCATTGTCTTGACACTTACACTGATGGTATAAAAGCAGTGGTGGGAAAAGCTGCTGGTGCTTTAGCACAAACCAAGACAGAAGCAACCAAAGTGTGTACCAACAGTCTCTGTATTCTTCACTTGTCAAGCATTCTCATCGGAAATAAACAGAGATAAAAGGATATTTCACTTATAAATGTCTTTCATGCAGCACTAAAAATATTCATTTTATTAAATACCAACTCATGAAGTAGAGGTCTTTTTATTAGTCTGTGAGAAATGAGAAGAATGCTTAAAGCATTTTTGATGGATACCAATGTATGACTGTCTCAAGAAGTACTTGTGCAATAGTTTAAGTTGCAAACTCAAACTAGCTAGTTCTAAACTAGCTAGAACACCAACTTCACTTAAAAGAGAGGATAAGAGACAAACTATGGTTATTCAGACTTGAATATTTAAGACATTTTCTCAAAAATAAATGAAGTCAGTCCAGCTCTTAAAAGAAAAAAAGACAGTATTTGTTGTCACTGATAAAATTTAAACTTTCAAACTACAATTAGAATTTTGAAAACTTGTACATACAAGCACAATGAGATTGAAGCTCAAGACCTTTCTAATGGGATGAACAGTGGTTTTAACATGACTGTCTGATACTATGTAATGAAATGTCAATATCTGGGGAGATGTGCATAACTCAGTGAACCATTATGTTTTCAAATGACCAGTGCATGATGTTATAGAATAATGCATGAATAAAATCTATTCAAAGTGCTAATGGATTTTAATTTAAAAGTATGAAAGGTCACTTTAAGGTGTCAGGTTCCACACTATAGAAAATCTTTATGAAATTACCACCTGTCAAGTTACAATGCCAAAGAAGAATATCTACAACTATCTAAAAAGGTTTATATTAAAATATTCCTCTCCCCTTTTCCTACTATATGAGTGAAGTCAGACTTTATTCATATGCTTTAACCAAGCAACATATGCAAACAGACTGAATGCAGAAGCAGATAATGAGAATCTATCTGATTCCTTAAGCCAAATATTAAAGAGATTTGTAAAAATATAAAATAAAGCCACCCTTCTCAAATTTTCCTAGAAAGCAATTCTTTTTCAAAATATGTTATTCATGTTAACATTTAATAGGCTTATTATTTTTAAAAGAATTAACAAATAACTTTAAATTTCTCCACTTTAATTTCTAATACAATAAATGCTGATACGTATAATTCACATAAACAAAAGCTCACGGGGCACCCTAATTTTTAAGAATGCAAAGTGACCCTGAGACCAAAAGTTGAGAACTGCTCTAGGTCATGCATGGAGATAACTTTTCACATTTGGGCTTTGATCTAACAGAATACTAAGGTCAGGTAGTAAGATACTACTAATTACTGAACATTGCCTTTATAAAATAAATGACATTAAAGAGATTATTATACAGACTACTGTAAGAAAAAAAGCCAACATACAAGCCAGAGGAACCCAGGTTCTGAGAAAGCACAGTGAAAGTGCTGCAATCGAGAAAAAAAGCCATATATTGTCAAGTCAATATCAAAAAATACTACCTTCTCTTGGCTTACTTCCTTTTCATCTGCTGTTTGTAAGGGAGTAGGGATATCACATACACATTTGTTTTTTCGTCTATTCTTCCGTTTCTGGCGCTTCTTTTCTTGTTTGAGTTCTCTTACTCGTTCCTCTTCTGAAAATTCTTCACAAAGTTGTTCCAATCGACTAATACCCTGTACTTTTTCCACAGTCATCTATTATAAAAACAAAGCTGAGACTGAATACTGGCTCAAACTTCCCTCTCCAAGGAAATTCTCACTTGTTAATTTTAAATGATATCAGACACACAGAAACTAGCATTTCAAACTGCAATTTTGTCCAGCAGTCCTCAAAAAGAATTTTAAATTTTAATACCTTAAATGATGACAGTCTTAAAATTACAGGAAATGAATGTACAACTAACTCCTATGGGAAAGGGAGACTTACACATACTCCAGTTTCAATCCAGAAATATTCTAGTTTCAAATTTCAGAATTTTAACAAAGTAAAGTAAACATTCATCCTATTTCTTCATACAATGAGAACACTATTTAACCTGATTAAATGATCTAGTTTCTGAAGACATAAATATACAAAGAGAAAAAAAGGAATAAGAAATCTTTTCGACAAGAACAAACACACATTTCAGACTCCCCAGAACAATGTTTAAAGTCCAAGGATGGACTTTTGAAAAAGTTTATAGACCTCATACCATTCTCAAAAGGGACAGGTGACCAGTTAAACAGTTATGACCATGCCCTAGAACATAACAGAATATTCACTAGCCAAAAATTTATATTCTACAGAGCATAACTGAAAAAAGACATTACTAAATCACAAGCACAAAACCCAATACCAGCATTATGAAGAGCCTTCAGTGTGCTTCTAAAAAGTAGCTCTCACATCATGGCATTCAGACAGCATTTACTTCATACTATTGGAAAGAAGCAGGCAAACTGGGACTCATTAAATGTTTCTAATTTTTATGCTTATTTTTGGGCTGCTTTTAACTTGTCAATAGTTATGTTTTATAGCAGCTTCTCATTAAATAATCATTAATTTCAGTTCTCTACTCTGAAAATATCTAAAAATCAAGGCTGGCAGTGTGACAGGTTTAAAAAACAAAGAAAAATCCACAAACTTTGACCAGTGGATCACAGTTCTAAGGCACGGTGAGAGCAGTGATTAACATTAAGATTCAGTCCACAGTTCACAACTTCCATGGTGGTCCAGTGGATAAGGATCTGCCTGCTAATGCACTGGACAAGGGTTTGATCCCTGGTCTGGGAAGATTCCAAACGCGGCGAGGCAGATAAGCCCATGCAGCACAACTACTGAGCCCGCGCTCTAGAGACCCAGAGGCCCAACCACTGACCCTGCGGGCTGCAACTCCTGAGGCCCGCGCGCCGAGAGCCTGTGCTCTGCGGTGAGAAGGCCACACGCAGTCAGCCCCGCTCTCCACAACTGGAGAGAAAAGCCCGTGTGTAGCAAGGAGACCCGGTACAATCAACAAAAATGGAAAGATTCCATCTAATAACTAAGCAGTCCAGACACTGAAGCAGTCCACTGTTCTTACCTCAAAACTCTTGCGTAAAGCATCAACACCAAGATAGAAAAGCATCTGCCATGTCTGCTCTTCTGCCCGTAGCTTTTGCCAGATTCGATGCAGTCTTTCATAAAGATGAATTCCCAAGCAGGTCAGAACTTCTTCTTGAGCTATATCTATTGTCTTAGCATGCCTTTCTCTTCTCCTATAAAGGAGAATAAATCACACATGTTTCCTACAACTCTTAAGCTGAAACATTAAGACATCGATAACACCTCTCTGCAGGTTCAGGTTTTAACCATAATCTGCATATCTAGTAAACAAACTAATATCAAGATGTTTATACATTCAAACTCAACATATATATAAATACACAAGTACACATGTATATTACCAATGCAAAATACACATGCAGGTAGAACTTAGTTCTAATATTGCTAAAGAGAAGGTAATTCAGGAACTGGCCCTAAAGAGATGTTTTTGGGGGCACAGAGAGGTCACATATTTAAGTGTCCAGCTCATGGCAGGCATGACAGTTCATCTTCCAATGATAACAAACGCCTACTTGGTTTTTGTTCTTTTTGATGGGGGACGGAGGAAGACAATGCCAAGTGATTCAATCCTAGGCAAAAGCCCTCTAGGCTAGTCTTTACTAGAAATGATGACATACGTCAGTGACAGAAGTGGTGTTTGTATTCTAAATGCCTAGCAAAAAATACGCACTCAAGTGACAACTAATACACAAAACAGAGGGGGAATGGGTTCGATGTATTCTGGGAACAATTTTTCCTGACTTTTACAACAAAGCCAGAGATAAAATTTTAGGTTCCTTTGTAATTTAATAATAACATCCACAGTTCATGAATTACATTCAGTCAAGTATTTCTTAAACTCCTGTTGCAAAGATCTCATTTCCTATGCAAAAACCATCATTATAAACAAAATTTAAACATGGAAATGCATGGATGAAGGGGAGGAAGAAAATCTCTTCTAATCATTTTCAAGTGAAAATGATAAGCTATAGTAATGAAAGCCACAAAAAGCCTTCCTATTTCAAGCAACAATGAGCAGACAATGGATCAATACTTTCTCCCTTTTTTTACTCAACTAAATGCATATTTAAAAGAAAGCAAAATCTGTACAGGCACACTTTAATTTACACACATATGTACTGAGGCAGAAGGATAAAATGAAGCAAAGCGCTAGATAGCCCATTCTAGCAAATTACATACTCATACCCTCCTGCGAACTCTGGCTCAGCACGACCCAGAAGATGTGCAATGAAGTCTGTCTCACAGCAAACATGAATGTGTCGCTCGTGTGGACAGCACCGCAAGCCTTCATAAAGTGCAGCACAGTAGCCCTTCTCTTTGCTGCAATCAAGCTCACCAATAAGGATATTATAGGCTCGCAGGACTTTATTTTTGCAATCAGTACAAAACCTGTTGAAAAGAAAAATTTCAAAATTAACAACTGGCGGTGTAATTATTTCATGAGGTATTTAATAGTGTACTAGACAATGACACTCCCTTCCTATACAGAGCATTAAAAAAAAAGCCTCCACACACTGAAGTCACACACATATAAAGTAAATACACATTTAAGGATTACAAAGCTATAGCTAGTTCTCCACTTGCAAATGATTATTAAACTAGAGAAACACATGGGCCTAAAAGAATGAAGCAGATAAATACCTGTTAGTTCATAAAACACATGCCCAGAAGATACTAGTTACCGAGGACTACATGTCTTCACAAGCTATCTATGCAGGTCAGACATGAAACAACAGAGGCTACCAACCAGTGGCTCCAGGATCCCTCTCCTTTCAGCCTCTGAAAATAGTTGGTATCTTCAACCAGTAAACCTTGATTCAAATGTTTACATTTTAATAAATACATCACTAGCTAAGTATTCTTGGAGAAGGCAATGGCAACCCACTCCAGTACTCCTGCCTGGAAAATTCCATGGACGGAGGAGCCTGTTGGGCTGTAGTCCATGAGGTCGCTAAGAGTCGGACACAACTAAGCGACTTCACTTTCACTTTTCACTTTCATGCACTGGAGAAGGAAATGGCAACCCACTCCAGTGTTCTTGCCTGGAGAATCCCAGGGACAGGGGAGCCTGGTGGGCTGCCGCCTATAGGGTCGCACAGAGTCGGACACAACTGAAGCGACTTAGCAGCAGCAGCTAAGTATTAATATGTAGCGTGGGGAAGGCAAGAAGAATGGGAAAGTGGTACATGTATTTTTAGTTTACTGGTGATTTCCAAAATGTCAAATTCTTCCCTCCACCAAAAAAAAAAAAAGTATGTTTCTCAACACACACATAAATAATATATACAACATATATGCAGAAATGTGGTTTCAACTTAAGTGTACATAATGTGATAAAAGTGCAGAAGAGCATGTGAAGTAGAAGGACGACAACATTTCCTTCTAGAAACTAAACATCATTCAATCAGAAAAGAAAAAATAGAGTCTGGTCTTTCTATTTTTGAATTCCTAAAATAAGGAAGAATTCGGTCAGGTGAAAAAGCCAGGCTCACAGTATTAGTAATTGACTCTCTGAGAAGGTCAACTGTGAGGGAATGAGGAAATTTTGCTTTCTGTGATTTAAACTCATCTATCCAGGTGAGCTTATCTACTCCCAGAGCAATTCCCATCAACATGTCACCTCCACAGCTCCGCTCAAGGAAGGCCAGACCCATGCTGAAAAATGCGGACAACACAGATGTGCAAAACCAAGGGCAACATGGTTCCCTTCCTATGTTCTCTTCCATAGGTGTTAAGAAATCACCATTCACACAGTCACCCAGGATGGAACCTCAGTTAATTCCAACTCCTCCTCAGTTAATTCCAACTCCTGCTTTTAGGGGTGGAGCCAATTGGTATCAATTCTTTCTTACACTGAGGAAGGTTACTTCTCAACTCACTCTGCCCTGTTTTAAATTGCCGAGCTTCCTAATAGGTGTCCCTGCTTCCACTCTTACTAGAGCTAATGCATCTCTCATACCAAAATAATTTTTTAAAACATCTCATTACTTCACTCTCAGCTTAAAAACCTCCCCACTATCTACAAATAAAGTTCAAACTCGTTAAGGCCTCTGGTGCTTTCTTCTCTTACCCAACCTACTATTCCCAGACTTCTCCCCAAGACTCACCTGTCCCTTCAGGGTCCCTCTGCACTGCCCTGCCCCTCCACACACAATATATATGTGCAAACGGACGACTTTCGTTTCTCTTTAACTGAAGTATAGCTGATGTACAAGGCTGTGTTAGTTTCTGGTGTATACCACAGTGATTCAGATACACACACACACACAGGTTCTTTTCCATATTCTTTTCCATAATGGTTTGTTACAGAATATTGAATACAGTTCCTGTGCGATTTATACAGTAGGATCTTGTTGTTTATCTATTTTATACACAGCAGTGTGTGTACCTGCTAATCCCAAACTCCTAATTCATCCCTCCCCTATTTTCTTCCCCCTCTGGTAACCATAAGTGTGTTTTCTATGTCTGTGAGTCCGTTTCTGTTTTGTAAGTAAGTTGATTTGTATCATATCTTAGATTCCACATGTAAGTGGTACCATATGGAATTTGCCTTTGTGATTTACTTCACTTAATATGATAATCTCTGGGGTTTCCCAGGTGGCTCTGTGGTGAAGAATCCACCTGCTAATGCAGGAGACACAAGAGACGCAGGTTTGATCCCCGGGTTGGGAAGATCCCGTGGAGGAAGAAAATGGTAACCCACTTCGGTATTTTTGCCTAGAAAATTCCATGGACAGAGGAGCCTGGCAGGCTGCAGTCCAGGGAGCCACAGAGAGTCAGACAGAACCGAGCAACCAGGCACACAATACGGCCATCTCCAGGTCCATCCAAGCTGCTGCAAACGGCATGGTGTCACTCTTTTTCCTGGCTGAGTCGTATTCCACCGTGTACATGCGTGGGCACACACACCATCTTAATCCACTCATCTATCAACAAACATTTCGGTTGCTTCTATGTACAATGGACTACTTTGTATGCAGCTGATGCGTCCCTACTACAAAGTCTTTTTTTCCTTCTGCCTCCTCCCCACTCTCCTCCACATCCTTCTCCATTTGCCTAAATCATACCCATCCTTAAAAAAGCCTCTTGCAATTTCCATTAACTAGAATTCAACCTTCCTGTATTCCTATTATCTCCGACTTATACTTATCATTATAGCATTTACCCTTACAATGTCATGCAATTAGTTTGTTATACACATCTTTTTGACCCAATAGCAGATAACTCTGTTTCTTGAAATGAATATTTGTTAAAACAGAAGCTCTAAGCCCACTTTGTAAACAGAAGCAATCATGTTGGCAAGTAAAGTTAAATCACTATTTCACTAACGGTTAAAAAACAGACACAGGAATACACAAAAATTAACTCAAAATGTGTTAAAGACCTAAATATTAAGACCTGAAACTGTAAAACTGTGATAGGAGAACACGTAACAATGGAATAGGTGATGACTTCTTGCATATGGAATCAAAAGCACAAGGAACAAAAGAAAAAATAGACAAATGAGACTACATCAAACCTAAGAACTTCTGTGCAGTAAACGACAGAGTGAAGGACAACCTATGGAACAGAGAAAGTATTTACAAACCATACACTGGATACAGGGTTAATGTCCACAATAAAGAACTCTCACAATTCAATAACAGACAAAAAAAAGAATATTATTAAAAAATGGACAAAGGACATGAATAGACACTTCAAAGAAGATAGGCTAGTAAGAACATGATAAAATGCTCAACATCACTAATCATCAGGGAAATGCTAATCAAAACCACACAAAATCACCTCAAGCCCACTGCATGACCACTAATAAAAATTAGAAAAGAGAGATTTCCCTGGTGGCTCAGCAGCTAAGACTCTGCACTCCCAATGCAGGGGGGCCCAGGTTCAATCCCTGGTTTGGGAACTAGATTTCACATGCCACAACTAAGAGTTCACAGGCTCCAACTAAAGATCCCTAATGCTGCAAAGAAGACTGAAGATCCCAAGTGCATCAACTAAGACCCAGCATAACCAAATGTGTATATATATATATATATATATATATATATATATTTTAAATTAGAAAATAACAAGTGCTGGCAAGGGTTTGGAGAAACTGGAACCCTTCCTTGAACATTTTTGACAAGACTATAAAGTGGCTGCCAGCATGGCAAATAGTATAGCATTTCCTTAGAAAATTAAGAATAGAATTGCCAAATAATCCAGCAATCCCAATTCTGGGAACATATACAAAAGAATTAAAAACGGGATCTCAAAGAGTTTTTGGCACACACCAATGTTCACTACAGCATTACTCACAAAAGCCAAGATGTAGGAACGAGCTAAATGTTCACTGATAGATGGACACAGTGTATACACACAATGGGACACTATTCATCCTTAAAAAGAGATAATTCTGTCCTATGTTAAAACACGGACAAACCTTGCGGACATTATGCTAAGTGAAATAAGCTAAACACAAAAGACAAATGTGGCATGATTCCACTTATGTGAGTTATATAAAGTAACTGAACTAAAACAGAAAACAGAATGGTGGTTGGCAGGAGGTGCACAGAGGGGTAAACGAAGAGTTTTTATTCAATGAGTGGGTTTAGCTTCAGTCATGCAAGATGAAAAAATTCTAGAGATCCAGTGCATAACAGCTAGTAAATAGTTAATAGTACTGTACTATACACTTAAAAACTGTTAAGAGGGTAAATGCATGTTATGTATTTTTTATCACAATTTTTAAAAAGTCTTCCCCTTGGTGGGAGAAATGGTCTTAGATACAGAAATAAAAATACTTCCACATTTTGAGGCTATAAATGGTAAGTCTACATTTTTTGAGTAAATAAATGGTTAAATATCATACAGTACCAATAATAAAACTTGAAATATTTTCCCTATATCTTACTGCTTTAAATCCTCAGTTTAATATGTTTGACTGTACATGATCGTAAAGTAACATAAACATAAGCAAACAGTCATTTAAAATTTTATACGGAAGCTATAAGAATGAAAGGGACTTTCCCTGTTTTCTAAAGTAACCTTGTACACAAATTTAAAAAAAAGAGTTTCTTAAGACAGAGGTTTCAGAGTTTCTAACACCTAATTTCTAATAATGCACTATTATAATACTTAACTGGCTAAATAGTGTGATAAAATCTTTATTATACACTGCTCAGAAAAATCTATTAAATAAAGTAGATGTGCCAAGAAGGTCCACTATTCAGACCTTTAGAAATCATTTTCAACTGACTGTATCTCAAAAACACAAACTGTACCTAAAATAAGAACTAGGTACAGAGGAATAACAAGGACTTGCAAATCTGGCATACAGATATTCACTGGTGTGCTTACTACGTGCCAGATACTGTTCTAAGTAAGTCTTATTATGTATCATCAATCCTAACAAATTTAATCTTTTAATAAGTTCTATAGGACTACTACTATTATTTTGTCTTAAAAAAGAAGAACACGGAAGCACAGAAAAGTAACCTGTACAAAGTTATACAGGAGAAGGAAATGGCAACCCACTCTAGTACTCTTGCCTGGAAAGTTCCATGGACAGAGGAGCCTGGCAGACTACAGTCCAAGGGGTTCGCAAAGAGTCGGACACGACTGATCAACTTCACCAAGTTATAATCAGTAGAACCCAGATTCACTGCAATCTTCCTTAACTGCTTCTAATCATACTTCTTCCCCTGCATTCTTAATATATTTATAAAATGGACTCCACGTTTCTTATAAAATACTGCCCCCCAAACACAGGAAATATCTACAACCAATGTAGGAAATTCCAAAACGTTAGCTCTAATAACTAGTAATTTATCACCCCAAAAAGCTCTTTTGGATGGACCAATTCATACTGAATATAAGGATCAATTCATATTGAAAAAGAAAGGTATCTATGACGGACCTATACATTTGTATGTTTTACATTTACAAAGTCCCCTTCCCAAACTCCAAATAACTGACATTCCCTATTCTTTTGGGTACAATCAACCAAAAAGGCAAAAAACAAGAAAGCCTGTAATTGAAAAAAGAAAAAAACTTAATAAACTTAATATGCAGATTAAGTCATTAGCTCATTGCCATATGAACACCAACCTTGATAATGCCAGTTTTCATAATTTACGTGTTTTCTAGAAGCATCCCCAAAGTAACTGTGTATATCTGTCCCAAAGTCAAAGAACACATAACCACAAACCCAACATGTGACAAATTTTTATTAAAACAGTACAACTCCCCCCAAGAACACCACCTCTAGATAGCTCCTTTACCAGTTTGCTTTCCTACTGCACTTTCCCTCCCTACAAATTTGCAAATGTTCATGACACTTAGAAAATTCTTTGTAAAGTAGTATTCTAAAAAGAAAAATCTGAAGTTACTTTCATAGTACACAATGCGCATGAATTCCAACCCAACTTTTAGCTCTTGACAAAGAAAAAATATTTGCAAATATTACTAATAAAAGCTGCTATTTTAACTTTAATTTTGAAAATGACATCATGAAACACTTCTATCAAAAACAAGGAATACAAGAATTTCCACAGTGATTAAGTACACCTTATTCAATTCACAGTTACTCTGTGTTCCTTGAAAGGCTGGCCTGGAACCAACAGGTAAAACACAAGAAGGCCAACACTCAGCATCACGCCATAAAGGAACTTCCTGCCCTAACACCAAGCTCTGCCTGGGTCAGGTATTAACGGCAAGGCCAGAGTACTATTACAGGAAGAAGGTGACTGACACCTAAAGCATCTTCCCACTACATCATGATGACCTTTGGACTTACCTGTGTTTTCGCAGATACGTTTCTAGTGTTTCTAAAAGACAACTAGAGTCAATTAAAACTACTTCATCCCTGCATTCTTGGGACATTAGTTCCCATACATCCATCCAACAACCCCTGCAGAAAGAAACAAATCTTAGTGAGATGGAGGAATACATAATGGAAAAACATTTTAAAAAGCTGAGTAAAGGGTGCTTGATTTTACCTGGCTGTTCCCTGGAAAGGTCCATAATGGAAAATGATCCTACACTTGCTGTCCTTCCTGCGGTCTTCACTACTCCTCTTATCTGTACTTAACTTCTCTGAACTGACACTGCTACTGCTCCCTTCACTGTAGTACAGTACAGTACAAAGCTTAGTGACACTGAGATGATCTGAAGCAATCATTTCTATAGTCTAAATTAAGATCATGAACTCTTTAATACATTAAGATATATTAGTAGGGTAAGTTTGCAAATTTGTATATAATTACGTATTTACTTTAACCGTATTAAAATGTTACTTATACAGGAGCTCATATCTTTAAACAAAAATGTGTGCTCAACTATTACGTTTACTTGATAATAATTTAACACTTACATTTATCAAGATAGTAACTGGTTAATATAGTAAGCATTTTATGAGCAAATCTACTTGGAATGTTAAAGTCAAAAGGGCTAAAAAATTATAAAATATTTTCACTTCTATACACGGATCAACCTTCCACAAATTGAAAATTCTAACAAGTGTTGATCTACTTAATGTGATTTTATAGCTAGCCCATGGCAACAAAATTCTTATCTACCTTCACATTTACAAGTAGCTGGGAAAGTCACAGATTAATCTAATTATAGGAAATAAAATTTTACATTTTTGAAAATAAAGATAGCATACTAAGATGAACACTTTACACAGCCTACATTAGTAGTACTACACAAATAATTTTTTAAAAACTTACTAAAAACTTCCCAGACTCTCCCTCCCCCACAGGTTTCAATGTGGCGCTGGTCACGCATTTTGCTTTGTTGCAGATGTGCATTCCAAGAGAAATGTGTTTCTATTTTCCATTCAGTGATAGTCTTCTTGATTTTTCATGATTCTGAATAACTGGCTCCTGCCTGTTCTTCTGCAGGTCTCACTAGTCCTAGAAATTCATTACCTGGGATGCTTGAGATGGAAACACTTCTGAATCTTTACTTAACCTACTCTTTATAGCTAAATAGGTACTTCTCAACCCCCTGCCCACCATATAACGTCAGACATACAATTCAGCTCCCTAGTCCCATCTCACAAGGGCTCAGAAAGGGTGAACAATCCTTGTTTTTGAAGCAAACACCTCAACTCCTGCTCTGCCTTGCATGTTACATCCTTCCACTCTCATCTTCCAAATTCCCAATTTTCTAATTATGCTTGAGTGATCCACATAACTCTCAAATTCTCAGTATTGATGAAAAGGGCTGGGGAATGACTATTCTACCATCAGAACATGAAAGCATTATTCTATAATGATTTGAAAATTCTGTAACTCAAATCAAGATTTTATCCGTAATCTCTCCAAACCAAATGTCTTTATACCACTTCTTCCTGTCAAGATCAAGCTTTCTGAAAAAGGAAGTCTTTTCACTTCTTTGTTCTACTTCCATACTTTCCACTGACAGCTTAATCCATTAAAACCCTGCAACGCATGCATTTTCCTACACATTCTGATCTGGATTCTGATCCATTCAACCACAGATCTGCTCATCAAGATCACCAAGTATCTCGGTGTTGCTATACCCAATGGACTCTGAGGTCCCTGAAAACTCAGCAGCCTTCAACACAGCTGTCCAAGTCCCTGCCCCCCAAAACACACTTTTCCCGTGGTCTCCTGCCTCTCCGGCCACCCTCTCAGGTTTCTTTAGACTTATTCTTTCCTACCATTAAACTGAAGTCCTCAGCATTCCTTTCTGTCACCCTACTACTCCTATAGGTGATCTTATACAGCTGACCTCTGAACAACACGAGGCTGAATTGCGCAGTCAACTTACACATGGATTTTTTCAATAGTAAATACCACAGCACTACACAATCTGCAGTTACTGAATATGAGGGCATGAAGGAACCATGTGTAATATATGAAGTTGCCAACTAGGAGTTACACTCAAATTTCCCGTTGTGTGGAGGGTCTGCACTCCTAAGCCCTGTGCTGCTCAAGAGTCAGTGGTACATCACTCATCAGCTACAGGCCTACAACCTGGGCCTCGACCTTTCTTTCAGACCACACACTTATTCCCGACAGTAACTTGGGTTTGCTTGTATGAATATGAGAATACCCTAAGAAAGACTGAACTGGATTGTTACTATTGGTTAGGCAAAAACCTAATTAACTGTATTATACCTTCCCCTGAAGAAAATGAAAGGGAGGAACAACAGTGGAAAAATACAAAAAGTCATAGTAGCGCAGAATGGTGGTGACCATCCAGCGTGGAGGAGAAGTCTTGGCTAAGCAGACTATATTCTCTGACCAGCTATCCACATGGCATGGGAGTAACTGAAACTACCTTAGGAGGTGTTGCTTAAGATCAACTAACTCCACTCACACTGATTACATAATTCGGCAAACAACCTTCCAAAATATTTGGCTTCCTATGTGGTGGGGCTAGAGCTGAAGCTGGATGTGAAGTCTGCGGAGGTTTGTTTTTTATTTCTAAGCTGAAACATAGGCAGACACAGCTATGTGTCAATTTAATGAAAGTAGATAATCGATGAAGCAAAGTCAAGGAGAACAAGAGAGCAGTGGAATCCAGAGCAAAAGTGGAAGGACTGGTCTTTGTAGGAAGGTAGCAATGAGCACAGATGTTTACCATGTGGGGTAGCTTTTTGGTGGTGGTGGTGGTGGTGGGGTAGCTCTTGCTTTTCAGCTCCTCAGTGACAAACATTCATAACCAAGAAACAGAAGGCAGCCTTTGTATTGTATCATACTACTCTGTGGTTTTAGTCAACAGGTTATTTTGATAAAGGCTACTGTCTAATGAAAATCAGACTAAATTCTGCACTCAGAGAGTCAGGTATTCTTTAAAGATACTGGTCAATCAGGTATGTGAAATAATTATCCTTAGATAACCATCTGAAGTTGTACAGAGCTTTACTGTGCTTAGAGTTCTCACATTTAGAAATCATATGTGTGGTTCTTAAGTAAATCTTGATTCTAACAAATCAATGTAAGAAGACACTTTCAGAGAGAGTTGGTGAAACATGAATATGAACTGGGTATTAGATTATTGTAGTTAAGCTTTTGTTAGGTGTTATAATGGCACTGTCATGAAAGAACATGTCACTGTATTAGAGATGAATGTAGTAATAAAATAACATGATGTCTGGGACTTGCTTTAAAGTACTTCAGCAAAGGAAAAGGTGAACGAATGATATAAACATGGCAAATCCTGGTAACAACAGAGTCTGGGTAAAGGTATTTGCGGGTAACAGGGTCCTTGTATAATCTCTCTACTTTTGTATGTGTTTGACAGTCTTCACGATGGAAGTTTTAAAAAGTTTTTGTTTCTGAGTATGGGGGGAGAAAGAGATTATTAACATACCACCACCTGGTCATCCAGATCTTTTTACCAGGGAGGAAAATGTCAACAATACTAACGAGATGTTCAAAACACTAACTTCTAAAATTAATTCAGTAGCACAGTTTTACATCATCCCATTCTCCCCAGAAGTTACTTCTTAGAAACTCCCTTCAAATTCCATGACTTCTTACCACCCACCCCCAACCCCAAGCAATTTTGAAGGGGAAACTTGACTGAGCTGGGAGAAGGGCACAACCTTGGGCACTGTAGCACCTAACCAAGAAGAAAGCTGCAAATTAGTTACATAAATTCACATTGCTTTAACTAACTCAAGGGTTTTTTTGTAAATCCTTGATAAATTATTAGGGAGACCTAAAGACAAGAAAAACAAGAAAAATAATTTATACATTATAACTGTTGCATAGGTTAAAGAATGATACCACTACTTTGAAAAAATTAATATTGGCTACATAAATTTACACAAAGATCTCAACCTCCCTCCTCTGAAACATATTTAATACAAGGGAAAAAAATTTTTAGAAGTCAAACTTATACTGAGACCCTATATAGACCCAATGCAAAAAGAACTAAGAGACATATTTATTTTGACCAATTATATGGTGTTCTATTTTACAGTGTAAACAATTAATGAAATAAAACTAGCATTGTTTCTTCTCTTTTTACCAAACAGGACCAACATTTATAATCTTAACACTAACAAAGTATCTTGATAATCAATTCTACTTACCCCAAAGGTTTTGGTTTGTGCGTATCTAAGGAGTGCAACTGACATCTCTTGTTCTTTTTACTTTTTGGAATAGCATCTATCATGTCATTTAGTTTGGACCTAATAAGTAAATAAATAATAAAAAAATAAATAAATTATTAAAGGTCTGATTAACATTAATTTTTCTTTAGAATTTTCAAAATCTTTATGCCCTTTAGTGAGAAGTATATTTAAAGTATTACAGACATATCACTTTGAAAAATTCTCATCAAATGAACTCTAACCCAAGAGTCTATACACTTTTATTCCTACTCCATTCCCAGATTATCAGAATGTTGAAGGAGGCCTGCTCTATTCAACATACTCTTTCACTTAGTCTGCATCCATCTCATTCATCCCTACATCTGCATTGTATCTAGCAGTGTGCCTGGCACACCAATATTTTATGACTTATTGCTACCTGACACACAGCCATACCCCTTATCCAAACAATAGATATCTAAACCTATACTATCCTTGTGAATTCCCTGGAGGTCCAGTGGTTAGGACTCTGAGCTCTCACTACCAAGAGCCCAGGTTCAATCCCTGTTCAGGGATCTAAAATCCCACAAGCTGTGCAGTATGGCCCCCCCCAAAAAAACAAAACAGAGGGGGCGGACGTTAATTAAAAATAAAATAAACAGGGGATTCCCTGGTGGCTCAATGGTAAAGAATCTGAGTGCCAATGCAGGAGACATGGGTTCAATCCCTGTTCTGCTAAGATCAAACATGCCATGCAGCAACTAAGCCCATGAGCCACAACTATTAAGCCAGTGCTCTAGAGCCCGGGAGCCGCAACTAGGAAAGCCCGGGAGCCGCAACTAGGAAAGCCCACAAGCCCCAGAGCCTGTGCTCCACAAGAGAAACCACTGCAATGAGAAGCCTGTGCACCACAACGAGAGAACAGCCCCACTTTCTGCCACTAGAGTAAAGCTCGAGTAGTAACGAAGACCCAGCACAGCCAAAATAAAAATAATTGTTAAAAGTTCTAACTCGTTTATCGAGTAAGTTTTAAAAAATAAATAAAATAAACGTACACTATCCTTGACAAAGAGCCTTCAACAGAAATTTTATACAAATATAGAAATATATAATGCTAAACATCCAAACCCTGAATCCAACCAATAAGCAAAGCTTGTCAACTCTTAAATATACCCAGAATTAGATCATTTCTCATCACCTCCACTGTTATGACCCTTGTCCAACTCGCCTCTCTAGCTTAGTCAATTGCAACAGTTGACCTCCCAAACGGTCGCCATGCATCTACCCTTTGCCTTTACATTCTATGTTTCACTTAGCAGCTGATCTTTTCAAGACAAAAACCATGTTGTTCTATCTCTATTCAGAAATCCTTCAAAGCTTCTTTTCTCAGGCAGAATAAAAATCCATAATCTCTACCACCACCTTCAGACAGCTTCTCTTTTCCTATTTACACCACTTACCCTTTGGTGAGCACATTTTACCTCATAGGTGGGTGGGTGTGCGTGCGCGTCTGTGTGTGTGTATGCATATGATGATGACACAAATTTATATGTGTGTGTGTATATATATGCATATGCTGATGACACAAATTTGTGTGTGTGTGTGTGTGTGTGTGTGTGTGTGTATGCATATGCTGATGACACAAATTTATATCCCTTGGCCAGAACTCTCTGAACTCTACTTGTACTCCCAATTGCTACCTCAAATTAACATGCCCAAAAGTCAGCTCTGCGAAACTGCTCTTCCTAGGACTTCCAAGGTGGTCTAGTGATTAAGAATCTGCCTTTCAGTTCAGGGCACTCAGGTTCCATCCCTGGTTGGGGAACTAAAATCCCACACGCCTCAGGGCAACTTAGCCCAGGCATTACAACTACTGGATCCAGCCATTTCTCATTATCTCTGTGGCCACTTTACTGGTCACCATTTTTTCTTGCATGGACTATTGAACAACCTGTTTCTCTGCCTTCCCTTTACTCGTAACACAGAGGTAAAAGGAAGCATAACTCCAAGGTAGACCACGTACTCCTCTGCTCAAAACCTTCCCAAATCTTCCTGTCTCAGAGTTAAGATAAAAGACCTCAGCATAGCACCACATAATTAGGCCTCTCAGTGCTCCTCTGACATCATCTTTTATTACTGTTCCTTTCATTCATCTGCCTCCAGTTACCATGGCTTCCTTGCTGTTCTTCAAACATGCTGGGGAAACTCCAACCTCTGAACCTTTAACCTACTGCCCTTTCTCTGTCTTTACCCAAATATCTACATGGCTCACTCCCTCACTTTATTCTAGCCTATATGCAATGTCATTTTATTAGAGAGGCCTTCCGTGACCACTTTCCACGTGAATTCTACCTACTCATTTTCTATCTCCCTTACTAGTTTGTCTTTGTAACAACATTCTTGACAAAGTATGTATTTGCTTACTGCCTGTCTCTACCTTAAGAAAAGAAACTTTACAGTCACTGGCACACAGAAGTTACTCGCGTTAAATCTGAACTCAAGCTTTGCCCCAATCAAATTTAGAAATAAGCTACCACTCTCACTGAGTTTAAAAATAAAGCAAACCCATTGTTTCCTAGTTGATTATACTCACCCATGTACGTAAAATAATGTATAAAGCTTCTTTGCATCAGTCATGCAGCTTCGAGTTACAGACAGGACTCCCTTGGGCCCCACCGTCAGGGGCTCAAGGGCAGGGTTTCCAGACTCCACCAGCTGGGAAAAGAGGCGTTCCACACTGCGACGACAACCCACACATGGCACAAGCTGAGAAAGCGCACTCAAGACTTCACGTGATGTCACCACCATGGCAATACTTAGATCTTGTTGCTTAAGCATACTATGTCGCTGAGAAAAAAGGGAAAGAAAAATAAAGAAGAGTTCATAAGGAAGACATAACATGACTTTCACTATGCTAATTCCTTATCCTTGTGCAGTAAGTACAGCCTGGGCAGGGCCTGCCATCTACCTGCAACTGAGTCAGAAAGGCAAGACGCGCTGGCCTTATCCATGCTGCACCGAGTTTATGCCACAACCCTCACACTGCCCTCCCTGAGGCCAGTTTTAGAATCTCAAGCACAAAAAACTCTGCTTACTGACTTTCCCCAGTGGTCTAGCAGCTAAGACCCTGTGCTCCCAGTGCAGGGGCCACGGGTTCAACCCTGAGTTGGGGGACTAAGATCCCACATGCTGCAGGCACAGCTGAAACAAACAAACGCTGCTTGGGATGCCAGGGCTGTGCAGTAGGTGACCAGCACAGCCAAAGAAACCCTGCACCTGGAAATCTAGTGCCTGTTCCATGTGGGCGTTAAGCGTAGTACTCTCACTTAAAACAGAAAACTTTCAAAGAAAAAAGAATAAAAACAATATAGCTTTACTACGTCTCCTTCTCAGCCTTTAAGAACACACTGTGTTTAGCTGCATGAGTCAAGTTAGGATGGTGATCATGTAGGGCAGCAATTCTCAACCTGGAGGCGTGAGCAGGTGTGTTAGGGATCAGGGGGAGAGAACAAGGCCCATCTCCTCTATGGAGGAGCCTGCAGTGAGTGAGTAAAACGCTAGTGCATATGAATGTAGGGAAATGGGCAAAAACTCCAGGAAATAACTTCTACTTGGCTGGAGCTATAGTTACAAGTAATGTAGTGTACTTTACCAAAAATAAATAAATAAAGGTGAGAAAGTTAACTCCCAAGAAGGACACTATCATATTTACCATTAACCTTTAATTCAGTTTTCTCCAAAAGCTGAAACAATTTTGAAATAAAGTAACCATTTATCTTCCTTTATACTGATCATATATAGTATATTTACAAAGTATCACACTGTTTAAAAATTAAATAGGACTGGGAGTTTGGGATTAGTAGCAGCAAACCATTACTTTTTTTTTTTTTTAGTCTTTATTGAATTTGTTACAATATTGTTTCTGTTGTTTATATTCTGGTTTTTTGGCCATGAGGCATGCCAGATCTCAGCTCCTCATCAGAGACAGAACTCACACCACACCCCTCTGCATTACAAAGTGAAGTCTTAACCACTGGACAACCAGGGAAGTCCTGCAAACTATTACATTTAAAATGCATAAACAACAAGGTACTACTGTACAGTACAGGGAACTATAACCAATATCCTGGGATAAACCATACAGGAAAAGAATATAAAGAATATATACATGTGTATAGCTAGTCACTCTGCTGTAGAGCAAAAATTAGCATGACATTGTTTATTAACTATATTTCCATAAAAAATAAAATAAAATTTAAAAAAGAATTAAATAAAAATCAGAAAATTCACAATACAAAGTTTTTTTTTAACAGAACAAAACAATTACAGAAGATAACAAAGTTCTCAATGAAAAGTTGTCTGTATCTTTTAAAAACAGGGAAATTAAATTTAAATTTAAAATTAAACTAGTGAAACTAAAAAAAATAAAATTAAATTAAACTAGTGAAACTAAAGCCTTACAGACATGTAAAATGGTAACACACCACCACCAAATCTTTCACGTCACAGGGATGTACATATAACTGGAGCAACAGTAAAAGAAAGCAACCTCACTGAATCTTAAGACCTACAGAGCCCTAGGTAAAATAAAATTACATCTATGACTCCTTAAAACACACATACACACGTGCACGTGCTCATGCACACGCACACCATTTAAAACATTAATTTTTAAAACTTACCTGAATGAACTGCTTCAGTTGTGCACCATTATTTTGATGCCCATCAAGATTTAACACATTGTCAGGAAATTCCATCACCATCTTAATATGTAAAAGAATACAAATCAATTATTTTGACCTTCTTTGAAAACATTGATATAGACTATTTTATAATATCCTAGAACAGAAATAGACTCCCCTAAAGCCAAATTTGCTCCCTCCCACCTCCATCAAAAAGTTAAAAAAAAAAATCCAAATTACAGTTTCTAAAGCCAGAAATGGTATAGTGATTAGAAGCAAGGGCACTGAAGTCAGGCAGACCTGAATTCAAATGCACCTCTATTATAATTTACAATTTATGTCATAATTCTGGGCAAGTTACTTAACAAGTCTGATTTTCAGCTTCCTTATTTGTAAAATGAGATTAAATAGTAACTTTAAATATCTCTTATAGAATGGATTGTGAGGATTAACTTATATTTAAAAATGTGTGTTGTAGTGGCTAATGAAAGCATTTAGTAAGTGAAATAACCTGATATCTTACATTAAAAATCCTGACATTTTTCAGTTATTCCTCACAGCTACAGAATACAGTAAATTTTATCAAGTAAATAACTATATATACATATATGACTATATATATAATGACTTCACTTTACAAATACACACACACAGATACATACTCAGAATAATATCCAACACATAGCAAATGTTTGCTCTAATCATGAAAAGAAAAAAATACACTGAAATTTTTATTCAGTTCTCAAAATTCATTGACAGAGGATGAGGGATATATAAAGCTTAAGGCTGTTTCGGGATGTCAGACAATGGAAATCAGTAATCACCACGTTTCACCGATCTGTGACACCACTAATTTTAAGGAGTACCTTAGCTGGAGAAGGAACTGGCAACCCACTCCAGTATTCTTGCCTGGAGAATTCCATGGACCGAGGAACCTAGTAGGCTACAGTCCACGGGGTCGCAAAGAGTCGGACACGACTTAGAGACTTCACTTTCACTTTATGTACCACTAGGTACCACTAGGTTATGTACCACTAGGAAAGAATCATTGTAACTAGAAGATGTCACCAAATCAAAGAAGTATCCCGATTTTAGAGATGTTAAATATGAAAAAAGTATGCCTTCAAAACAATGAACTAAAGTAACACATTTATATCTTAACTAAAACACTGTTAAATGTATCAAACATAGTGTGCTAGGACAAACTTCTATTTCCAAGTGACAAGGTCCACAAACTCCTACATACTCAAAGAGTGAAGTCAAGACAAAGAGACCATTTGAGGCAAAAACAAAAAAACTAAAAAACCCACTCAGCTGAACGTGATCTTAAAAAGACTCCTCCCTTCAGCAACCAGCATCACAAAGACCTGCTTCTTTAACCAAATGACCACTCTTTCACCTCCACATCAGAAATGAGAACCTAAACACACGCTTATTCTAACAGTAAATAGAGAACTAAACCATTAAGGCAAGTATAAACAACAGATATAAGACCTTTTCCTGATTTGTGAAGAGGGGACTACTGAATATGGGTGTTAGAAAGGCAAGTAGATACTAAGGATGGATGCAAACACCTATTCAACAATCCAGAGGACTTGAGTTTATTTCACAGAACCAAAAGCTGCATGTACAATATATTCAAATTTTCATGTGTATATTTTCTTACAGAAAAAGAAAACATATAATATATCAGATGTGGCTATCTCTGGGCAGTGAAAAGACAGATGACTTTCCCAAATGTACTGTAACACACACACACCACTTACTACCAGGGAAAGAGCTAGTGTTCCTCGTTTCCAATTCTACATTCATCAAGTTCAGAGATACGCTCATGCTTCCATCTCAGGAGTTTCTTCCTCCATACATATAGACAGCATGTCCACAGCTCACAGTTTTAGGATCAATTACCCAATTTTTAGGCTACTCAACTTGTCATCAATTTTTGGTGTCTTATCCCCAAAGACTGATGGCAATAATAATAAAGACATTTAACGTAGCTTTATGTATAGTGGCCACTGTTCTGAGCACTGTCATATATTAACTTTGCCAACAGTACAAAATAAAATTGGTTACTAGTCTTAATAATCCTGGTATTAGAAATCCTGGCCCATAAAAACTGAAAAAAGAACAGAGCAATTAACTCACTTGTTCTCTGTTTAAACCACATGGTTTAAAACACGAATAAACTTAACTCATCAAGTCATAAAAAAAGGTATAGGATAAACCACATAGCTCACCAGAACACTGCAAGTCACTCCAATCTACCATTTAAACAGCTAATATTTTGATTTACATTTTCACTTGCTTGATACATATACACATCATTTCACCACATATTAATTGCCACCATTAAAAAAAAAAACTGAGACAATTACCTATGCTATTTTAAAATCAAAGTTACTCAATTTACCAAATTAATCTCTCTCCAGTTCACAGGTGAAATCCTAAATTCTGACTCGTGTATTATTTTTATTCTGATCAACTATATTTTATTGTTTTAATAATTAAAGCAGAGGTATGAGAGCACACCTATATATTAAAATCTACCAGCTGACCTTTAAAATATGTATGTTTATAAAATTTAATAGGGGCTTCCCTGGTGGCCGGACACGATTGAGCGACTTCACTTTCCCCGGTGGCTCAGTGATAAAGAATCCAGCTGCCAATGCAGGAGACACGGGTTCAATCCCTGATCCAGGAGGATCAAACCTCGGGGCAACGAAGCCCGTGCGCCACAACTACTGACCCCATGCTCTAGAGCCTGGGAGCCGCAACTGCTGAAGACCACGCACCCTACAGCGTGCTTCATAAGAAAGAGAAGCCACCGCAATAAGAGGCTTGCACACTACAACAAAAACTAGTTCCAGCTTGAAACAACTAGAGCAAAGCCCATGCAGCAATGAAGACCCAGCACAGCCATAAATAAATAAATAAAATTTAATGAATAATACCTAATTCTCGAATCCTTTTTAAAAAGTCAATAAAGAACAGGGTTAAAATTTTTGAAACAAAACCCTCATTTCCAACCATTTCATTTTTACCGAACTAGTACAGACAAATGTAAAGATCAAGTATATTACTGTGTCTTTCCTGTGTTTCACTGGCTTGAATAATACTAAATTTTCTCTTGTACATACACAACTGAGCGTCTGAGCATGCATGCACACACTCACACACATATTCAATACCGACCCAATTAGAAACTCCATGCTCACACTAAATAATTATTGTCCTTGCCTTTCCCTTACAACAATGGCTTTTTACTTTGCTGTTTACTGGCCAATCACTATACGCTCTTCACTGATGACACCAAAATAAGAAAAAGGGAAAAAATAAAAAGAGGAAGATCAAGGACAGCGGAACTATTTTCCCTCATTCTGTAAAATCACTTCTCTGACTTATTCTTCAGACTCTAGGTTACCCAAAGGAAGACAGTCACGTAAAGTACTTCAGGTGTGGTTTCACAGAGGAATCATCAGTGTCTGGCTTCATGATGAGGTTGCCTGTCCCGAGGCTTGCCAAAAATAGAATAAGTCACTGTCCTGCAATTACTGCTTTATAAAGTTTATCGAATCCATCGCCCGCTTTCACGCTTAAGTGCCTGTCCCGGTTTCTCCTGACCACAATCAATCTGCTCCTAGCGCCTTCTCACAAGCTCCAATCCAACAATACTGTTTGTGTTTATTAAAAACCCCTGTCCCTTTAGTTTTACTTTTTTACTTCTTCATCTTCACAGCCATCTGTAACATCTATCACCTTTGGTAAATGAAAAACTTAATCAAGAATTGAAAGCAGGCAAATTTCCCTGGTGGGCCAGTGGTTAAGACTCTGAGCTCCCAATGCAGGGGGCACGGGTTCGATCCCTGGTCAGCAAATTAAGATCCCCCATGGCATGACACACATGGCCTAGCCTAAGATATAATATAAATAAATAAAGATCTATGTCTTTTTTCTTTTTTAAGCAAACAATACTAAACTTCTAACTGATGCTAAATACCTAATCCTAATACTACATTTTTCACCTTTTTAAAGTCTCAAAAACCCTTATCAGAGCTTCTAGTCCGTTTAGATTGATTTGAATTAGGAGGGTAAACTGTGTTCCACATTGTAATAACTTGACAGTATGTATCAAGAATTTTATAGAAGATTTTTATCCTTTGATTCAGTAATTTTCCTTTGAAAAGCCATAAAAAATTGTTAATACAAAATTTTATGCATTATTCATATTCTTAAGAATGTTATTCATAGCAAAAACTAGGACCACCTCTATGGCCAACAAAGGAGGAATGATTACATCCTGGAATGTCATACAACAAAGTATTACAAGGCCATTAACACTGCTTAAGAAAGATAAGAGAAAATGTTCTCAGTATTACATTCAGTGAGAAGAAGCAAGATATGAAGTGTTACAGAAGATGATACATCTTAACTCTAAATCTGTATGCTTCTATGATGGGAACTACATGAAATGCTGCTCTATAATCTCAGCTATCTCTGTGAAGCAGAGCAAAGGATAATTTGGTTTGTTTTGCAACCATTTTTTCAAGATTATATTATAAGGAGTATATATTCTATTAATTCCTTCTAAAAATACTTTAAAAACAGTAATCCTTCAAAGAAAGTGTGTTAGCTGCTCAGTCTTGTCTGCAACCCCATGGACTGTAGCCCACCAGGTTCCTCTGTTCATAGAATTATCTAGGCAAGAATACTGGAGTGGGGTGCCATATCCTTCTCCAGGGGATCTTCGACCCAGGGATGAACCCAGGTCTCCCACGTTAAAGGCAGATGCTTTACTGACTGAGCCACCGGGGAATCCCAATTCTTCAAAGATGGCTTTAAAATAAAATCTGTATTCTGTCCATCTGCTATTCTATAATTCTAGTAACACTGAAAAGCATTTTGGCTACACACCATACCATTTTCCTAAATATTCCACCAGTTTACTTGGGATTTTTCTCAAACACACCTACATCAGCACTGTACTCAAGTACTCAAACCCACTAAATTGCCACGAGTCTTTTAAATGTGGCTACAACACACCACATAAAAGAGGAGGCTACTTCCTCATCTACAAGCTCGTTAATTTCATTTTAAAAATCCAACTTAAAATCACTAGTTTACCTCAGGCTAAAGGTATTCGCTTCTGCAAAGGATAAACATTTGTAACTGACTGTAAACACTGTAACTAGACTTAACACCTAGAAGTTAACAAGGTTCTAAGACTTGAAATAATCACACAATGTTTTCTCAGTGGATTACCTATGGGCTCTAGGAACAAAGACCAAACCAAAAGTTAACTTCAGGGATACAATGACATCAACTATCAATGACCCAGTGCTGAGCATAACCCTCTGCTGCAGGCTTCCTTCCTCCCTCTCCCTCTTCAACAGGTGTTTGCTCTACACTCTTCCTTTAAGTAGTGTCTGGTAGAATGGTTCTGAAAGAAACTTATTTTCCTAAATATGATGAACTCTTGACAAGATTTTACACAAACCAGTATTCAGTGACCATATGTAAGTTCCATAACAAAGCAATGAATGAAGAGTCCCACTCATTTCCTAGTGGAAAAAAAACCTTCCATAGCAAAGAAAAATAAAAAATAAGATGCTACTTAAGATACTTAAATTAAGCAAGCCTAAATTTTATTTGCCTGGGTCACAAGTCCACCATACAATAAAAGCAAAACTCCACTGCCAGGTCAGTTCAATCCCAACTTCCCCAAAGAAGTAAGTACAATAATAGTGCAGGTTACAGTACAGGTTACATCTTTTTCTAAGGAAAATTTTGGTAATTCATTCAGAAGAGAGTATAAAAACACCCAAAAGTTGCCTATTTTAAACAACTATTTGATGGATATATCAATGCCACGTCCATATTAAAGGTGACTCTGTGAACATAAGGAGAGACTCATAAGTGTCTCAAATTTTTGTAAATACTCAAATCTTAGGTTGATTTCTCCTATGTTTTGATAGTATACACTCAATAATAACCTTATGTCCAAATTTTTTTTTTTTAACTTCAAAGGTTATCTAGGACAAGAAACACAAAAGGTTGATACCAAACTATATGCTCTAGAAAAGTATCTGTGTTGGAGGGAGAGAGAAGAAAGAAAATTATCAATAAATGAACTCATATTAATTTTCAAATTGAGAAATCCTTCATTTAATTTGATCAGAGTGCTAATTTAAAAAAAAAAAACACTTTTAAAAATACAAGTCCATTATACTTTTAGTGCAAAAATCATGACCAAAGCATACAAGTACACTTTCTAATGAAACACAAAGTCTATGTATGTACCTTATGTGAGCCCAAACGTTCTTTTTCCATGGGGAAAAAAAAATGCAGTTAAGTAATTATAGATGCTTTCACTTAAAAAGTTCTAACAAATTAAGTCATTCAATAGCTCTTCTAATGCTTTTTAAAGGTACTGCAGCTCAATCAAATCTTAATTGAGACTGGCAAACAGAAAGGCACAGTGACATCTCTACAATGACTTGCATTTTACACAAAATTTGAAAAAAAGTTCAGCAGGTATTTGCAAAAAAGAAATTCAGGAACAGAACACACCAACCACCTTTGAAAAGGAAAAAAGGCAAAGGCGGTATGATGAAGACACTTAGTTACACCTTATCAAAACGCAAACGTATAATCCAAAGCTTCAGCATCATCAAAACGCACATTTCAAGATTCTCAGAAAAGGTCCATTTCATTTCTTAAGAAATTGTGACAAGCGACTGCACTCATTTCCTGTTCAGATTCAAATTTCTGCCATTTCCTTCTAAAGGAAACACTACAGCAACCCAGGGCAGAGGGTCTGTAATGCTGTAACACCATCAACTCTAAAAAGGAAAACTACTCAGAACTAGGTTTTGACATTCAAGATGAGCCATCAGCCTTTTATAATGCCCTTACACATTCAATATTGTGGCTTCCTTAGGAAAAGCTACCGGTAAATTAAAGAATCATTAATGCCAAGAAAGCCCGTTTTGAAGAGTCATGGCCTAGCAATACAATCATTTCCAACAGTTTTAATGTACTAGGCATATTGAGACTGTAGCGAAATCAGATCCTTTTAGTGGGATCTTTCCTGTACAAGAGCATGTCACCCTGCCCTCCGTAATTATGCTTTATGGAGTGAGAGCTGTAGTGTTAAGCTAGAAAATAGACAGATAGCAGTGCAGCTGCGACATTTCCAGATAATTAAGCCTCCCCGAGGGTAGGTGGTTTCTGTAAGGGATAGGCCCTGGACGCCCGAGATCCTTCAGCCCCTCTCCGAGGAGCGTGCTTCGGGCAAAAGCACCGTCTCCAAAAGGGAAAGGGTGAAGAAGAGAGCGGCAGAGGAGGAGTAAGAGCCGGGGAGAGGGGTTCTCAGTGCGGGTGGAGCGCCAGCCTAGGGGCCCGCGGACGTTACCAAACGACCCACTCCGGCCTGCCGGAGAGAAGGCCTCGCCTAGGAGTTGCAACACACTCTTTTCTCCAGTGCGCAGCGCTCGGCCTGGGGGAGGGGGAGGAGGGGAAACAGCTGCCAGGGGAGCGGCGAGCCCGGCCCGGCCCGGCCCGCTCACCGTGAGGGTGTCGTCTATGTAGAGGGGAATCTGCCTCCTCTCGAAGGGGAACTCCTCCTCCCCGTCCCTGCACACTGCCACCAGTCGCGCCATCGTCCCTGACGCTGCCGTTGCCACCGTCACCACCTCCTCCCAGCCGCTGCTGCTGCCGCTGCCGCTGCTGCTGCCGCCGCTCCTGCCGCTGCCGCTGCCGCCTCCTCCCAGCTCCTGCCTGCAACAGCCAAACCCCGCGAGCGTAAGCACCCGCCGCCGCGCAGCACATTCGCCACGGGGAGGAGGCGGGGGGAGAGGGAGAGCAGCAGGAGGGGACGGGAGAGCTGGGCTGCGTTTCCCATCACCCGATTCCACACGCGCTCAGCCAATCAGCGGCGAGCAGCGCGGGGACCCGCCCCCTCGCGCCTTTCTACCTCCCTCCCCCACCCCACCCCCCCCAGCCCGCCGGCCTCCAGTCAGGGTCCAAAGGAGAGGCGGAAGGGACCTCGCGGCCCCGGGGCTTCCCCCAACCCGTCAGCGGAGTCCCGGCTCTAGGACGCCACCCCCAGCTTCCGCTCCTCAGCCCACTGCCCGCCACCCGGGAGCCCTCAGCCCACCCCCCCACACACACAGCTGACCCCTTCTCCCCCTTTAAGGGCGCGCCCCGCCCCATCAGTTCCCTGGGCTGCAGTTGCCCAGCGCGACCCCGCCCCTGGGAGGGGTCGACCCCGCCTCAGCTCTGCGGAGTCCGCGGGGGAGGCACAGACCCTCCCCTCCTCACCCTTCTCGGAGGAGGCCTCCTGCTTCTGACCTTCACCGCTTGCGTGGTCGCCTCCCTGACCCCCCACCTCGGCTCCCCGTTACCGGCTGACGAGGCCCGCGTTGGGGCCGGCCTGGGCGGGAGCGCGGCTCAGAATGCCGTTTCCTCTCCAGGCTCAGTCAGCCGCTCGCGCCACGGGGGAGTGGGGGAGGGAGGCTGGGGGGGACGTGAGGAGGGTGGGGTGGGGCGGGGCGGGGCCGAGCGAGCCGGGCGGGGCCCCGCCTCCTCTCGCGAGAATCCAGGCGCTCTCCCGGATCACCCCTTTCGAAACCCTGGCGGAGGGGGCGGGGTGCTCCCCTGGCGGTCTCCCGACGTGTGACCTGCGCCCTCCCTGGAGTCTAGCTACTCAAATAAACCCGAAATAGGGCTGTTAGGAGGGGTGAGTAGGCCTGCCCTCTGTCCTCCGCGGTGTGGGGCCCGGGAACCGCTCTCCCGAGGGCCGAGGGGAGAAGGGAGCGGAGCCGAGGGGACTCCGCCGAGGGTCGGGGCCCAGTGAGGACTTGGGTAAGTGAGGGCGGGCGGGGGGGGGGGCGGGGGGGGAGGCGAAGCTGAGACTTTTCCAAACCAGTGAGAGCAAAAGGTGGGAGTCGGGGGAGGGGAGACGTGCGTCTGGGGCCTTAGCGAGAGACAAGGCTGGGTTTCCAAGCCCTTGATGCCGCTTTCCCTGACGCCCTGGTTCTTCAGAAGCTACCGGCATCACCGCTTTCCCAGACTCATATTGAGATCCCTCCGAGAGGGGCAGAAAAAACATTAAGTGCTGACAGTTTTTTGTTGTCGTTACACTGTGAAGATAGTGGCTTGTGTACACGTCCTGGGCAGAGAAACTTCTTGGGTCCGGTTAATATTAACCTAGAGACTCAGACAGAACAACAGTTGCCTTGGGCAAAGTGCTGGTGCTGGCCAAAGGCCCTGCCCTCTGACCCTCTTCCGAGAATCAGAACTGCCGTCAAGACAAATTCATGCACACTCTGCGTGCCATCGTATACTCGGTTCTTACCTTGAAGGCGTTAGAGTCCTGTTTGTAAAGCCACTATAGTTGTCAGGAAGATTTTTTTGCCTGTGAAAAGTCTTGACGATTTTAAGACTCAATCCATCGGATGCTCTTACAACTAACTAATCCTGGTGATCTGTATTTCCTGGTAGAATAGGCTAGAGCTGTGATACTGACTTTTAAAAGTATTTTGGTCGTCACATTAAGTCTTAGAGATTCGCAACAAAAAAACCCATAGTGCATGGAACCCCTTAGCCATGTTGACTTATGACATTGTGTGGTCACTGTTAGGGTAGGTGACATAATAAACTGGAAGAACCATTGTTCAGTCCCAAAGGTGTGATTATCCAGTAAGTATTTATATCCTTAGCCATGTTGGGAGAGCAGAAGAGTGTGTGGTCTTTAGCTTAAATTCAGTAGGCATATAGGATTGCATTTAAGTTCTGACAAGTTAGACTACATAGCCAAAATATGGACAGTTTTAGAGAATTTTGTGTTCTAAAACACCCCTAAGGAAAAAAAAGAATAAGGTGGCTTCTAAAATCTGAAAGTGCTCCTATAAAGACTATCAATTAATGTAAGTAAGTAAGTGAAGTCGCTCAGTCGTGTCCGAGTCTTTTTGACCCCATAACTGTAGCCCCAGGCTCCTCGGTCCATGGGATTTTCCAGGCATGAATACTGGAGTGGGTTGCTATTTCCTTCTCCAATCAATTAATGTACCTATGTTATACCTTTCAAACTTAGTTTGGATGATGGTTGGTAAAGGACATTGAAAATACAAGTTCAATGTATAGGTGTTAATTTTAATAACTTTCTTTACTGAGTACACCCTGGGTACTAGCAAAGAAAGAGTAGTCACCTTGGGGGTTTAAATCTAAATTTTAAAAAAGGCATTAAAACCCAGATATAAAACTTAAAATGAGGAGACCACAACAGTGTCTTTCCATCTGAGATTACTTCCCCTGGTTTGAATTTGCCTTCTAGAGCCACTGAGCACACTGTGTGGTATCTTTGGAGAATGTTTCACATGCTATTGAACATGGACTTATAATAAGGCTAAAAAGTTAATTTGCTTGATAAATCGCTCTTTCTCAGGGAGGTCCCTGGGTGCTACAAATAAGACAAAGTCAACATTTGAGGGGAAAATGCTTAGCAAATTACTTCACTGCAAAGCAACTTTTTAGAATTTTTAAACTTGTATCTTCATTTTAGAGCAGGCATTCATTTTTTTCACTATTGGTCTGCAGCTATATTTAGCTGAAGCAAATATAGTTAGTGCTACAGCAAATGTTTCATGACTAAGGATCTGCCTTCAGAGAGCTTATCTTTGATAAAATGATTGCATTTTTAAAAGAGCCAGTTGTTGCCTTTTTAAATTTCAATACTGGCATTGTGAAGGGCAAAGCTGAAAAATTTTAAAGGCTAAGAAAAAGCAGGCAGTTAACAAGACCTTTTGCTGGTACCTCATAAGGAACTGGTGGCTCAGAGGGTAAAGCGTCTGCCTACAATGTGGGAGACCCGGGTTCGATCCCTGGGTCAGGAAGACCCCCTGGAGAAGGAAATGGCAACCCACTCCAGTACTCTTGCCTGGAAAATCCCATGGACTGAGAAGCCTGGTAGGCTACAGTCCATGGGGTTACAAAGAGTCGGACAGGACTGAGCGACTTCACATAAGGAACAGTTGGTGTGATGGAGATGCGATATCATGTCACATTCTCCATAAAAATACCATTCTTTTTCTTCTTTGGCAGGTCCACGATGTGTGAGAAGCCAGGGGCAAAACTCAGACATGATGAGATATGACTAGTCTCCAACCTACCTGGGTTTAAAAGCAATAAAGGATACTGATTTGTTCCTTATATTCCTGTGTTCATCGAGGAATTCCTAGGGAGCAGAGTATGTTCTTATATAATTTACACAACATATTGGACAAGGTGCCCAATAAAAATAAAACATTGTCATCTACTGAACACAAAACTATTACTACATATGTAGTAGACATCCCCAGTTTATAATAGTCTAAATTAAAGGCATGAAAATGAGTCACTTTCTGAAGGTCACAGATAAGTCCTAGACTAGATTATATTTTCTCTTCTCTTTGCCCCTCCCTTCTCTGTCCTCAAAAATTGATAAGTTGAAGATTAAAATGCCTACTGTTGTTTTCACTATAATAACATTGTTTTATGTGGTAGTAAAATCAACAGCAAAATCTTATTAATTTACCACAGTTGTCCAGTGAACTGGGTTTTCTTTTTCGTGGCCTAACAGTGGGAAGTTCTATTGTATCTGTCAAAAATAGGGACAGATGTTCCCCACTAAAAGAAAATTTTTAAAGGAAAAATAATGTCCACAAGTTAAAACAGAAGCCCCTTGAGGGCAAGGTGTTATTTTCTGTTGTTTCCCCAGCACCTGTATCTAGCACATTGGAACTCAATAAATATTTAGTTAATGATTTCTTTCTCTTCTGTAAACTAAAATCAGATTGGTTTATTTTTTATTAATTTTTTATGAATGTAATTTCATTAACTTTCTCTTCCATGACTTTCCTAATTGGAGGTGGAAAAAACATATAGTACATTTTGTTCTTAGTTATGATTCAGTATCTATAATTGGGAGACAGACTTACTGAAAGATATTTAAGACCTGGGACAAGAAGCAGCAGACCAATTAGACACATGGTCATTAAGTCACCAAATACTCTAAGTTACTATTTTAATGAGAACAATATGGTTAGAGCCTCTCAGCCCTCCTAAAATGCTTTGAACAGGTAAATTGTAGGATATTAGTACTGTGACACAGCAAGAAAACCAGTCACCTTTCCTAGTCATGCTTAATTTACATACTATAATCTTGGTTAAATTTCAAGTCTTCCTTATTAATCAGAAATAAAATCTAATCTGACTTTTGTTTTTATAGCAACATAACTATTCAATATGTTGACTTTTTTAGGGGGTAAATTTCTTTCAATAGATTACCTCCAAATATAACTAACTGTAGTTAGCAAGGACAAAATGCTACCTAAGTACTAAATTAGTCCTCATCAACTTAAGAAATTTAAACTCATTAGTATGATAGTCATGTTTGCTGTTGACCCTCTCCCTTACTAGCATCTGACCCTCTGCTCCCTAGACACACAAACACTAACTTCATTCCACCCATCGACTCTAGCTCAAAAAAAAAGAAAAATTAACCATCCGTGGGGAAAAGTTTCTTGACTCTACTGTAAAGTCAATTCTTGATTTGACACTTTGGCAACCTATATTTCATGACTTAACACAGTTTATAACAGTTGTTTAATGTGTTTTCCCCATTAGATTGCAAGCTCCAAGGTATCAGAAACCTTTTGCTTATCATCCCTAGCAGCTGGTGCTGCTAAGTTGTTTCAGTTGTGCCGGACTCTGTGCGACCCCATAGACGGCAGCCCACCAGGCTCCCCCATCCCTGGGATTCTCTAGGCAAGAACACTGGAGTGGGTTGCCATTTCCTTCTCCAATGCAGGAAAGTGAAAAGTGAAGTCGCTCAGTCGTGTCCGACTCTTAGTGACCCCATGGACTGCAGCCTACCAGGCTCCTCCGTCCGTGGGGTTTTCCAGGCAAGACTACTGGAGTGGGGTGCCATTGACAGCAGAGAGCAGGCCAAAAAAAATATGAATCTCACTGCAGAACTATTGTCTCATAATTATTAAGCTTGTAAATCACAACAAATAATTCAATCTATTCTTTAGGGCATTTGGGTCTTGCCTGATGGCTCAGAAGGTAAAGAATTCACCTTCAATGCAGGAGACCAGAGTTTGATCCCTGATTCAGGCAGGTCTCCTCCAGAAGGGAATGGCCACCTACTTCAGTATTCTTGCCTGGAGAATCCCATGGACAGAAGAGCCTGGCAAAGCTCCTGGGGTCAAAAAGAGTTGGACACCTGAGCAACTAACACATTCTTCTTTGGAGCATTTAGCTGTTTTGTGATCTTTTAAGTATTTGACTTTAAACATTTGCTTTCTTACACCGAGTCTTTTTTAAAGATTAAAATTGAGCAGTACTGCTGACAATTCCACAACTGAGATATTTTTAATGTAAATATTATAAAATACACACAATAGAAAATACAGAATGGTAATAGTGATACAAGACAAAAAGTAAAAGGGGCTTTCCTGGCAACCCAGTGATTAAGACTCCCCACTTCCACTGCAGGGGGACAAAGGTGATCCCTGGTGTAGGAACTAAGATCCTTTATGCTTCTCAACGTCCCCTCCCCCCAAAAAAGATGTAAAAAATCCTTCCTACCCTCCAATCTTCCAGTGCCACAATTGTAAACACAACCGCTTCTTTAAAATAACTAAAATTTATAAGTTTTTCTGACAAGTCACAAGGCTTTGCTTCTTCTGACTTGTTTTACATAGTATTTAAAATATCAAGCATCACTACTGTTAAAGCAGGAATGAATCTTATTTTTATAATGAAACAGTTAACCCTGGATTTTTAAAAAATTTTTTTCCATTTATTTTTATTAGTTGGAGGCTAATTACATCATTGCAGTGGTTTTTGTCATACATTGAAATGAATTAGCCATGGATTTACATGTATTCCCCATCCCGGTCCCCCCTCCCACCTCCCTCTCCACCCGATCCCTCTGGGTCTTCCCAGTGCACCAGGCCCGAGCACTTGTCTCATGCACCCAACCTGGGCTGGTGATCTGTTTCACCCTAGATAATATACATGTTTCGATGCTGTTCTCCTGAAACATCCCACCCTCGCCTTCTCCCAGAAACCCTGGATTGACAGAAGCCCATTTTCTTCACATTTTATATTTATTCTTCCTCATTAACATAAAATTGCTCAAAACATATACTACCCCTATTGATCACCAAAATTTTATTGTTTTATCTTGCAAGTGTAGCACATATATAATTAAGCAGTTGGTAAACATGTAGAGATTGAGCAGGCAAAAGGCCCATGGGGTACTGCTGTGTAATGTATCTAGGGAAAGGTTGACTAGACCAGTTGTTACATTTGACAGCAAAAAAAAAAGTAACTGGTTTCTGTTCATTGCTGTGATTAAACAGAGAGTAGGTTCCTTTCTTTTGGCTTCGGAGACTATGGATTCCAGATGCTTTTTATTTGCAGTGGGTGACTGGATAAGTTTCCAAGAACATGGTACTGCTGCCTCTTTAATTACAAATTTGGCAAAACTCAAAATTATATCACCCAGTAATAAACTACTAAGAAGGATCAGGCAAGAAGCAACTATCCAAATACAAAAAGCTAAATTGGCCATTCTTCGAGATGCTACTTCTACATTTACCTGAACTATGTAAAGAGAAATGAAGAGGCCAATAGCTGTCAATAGAATACAGTATGCTACTTTTATCCAGTCTTTGATCTGTGACCTTCTTTTAAGTACATATAACCCTGTTTGAACACCAGCCATATGTATTGACACATACCCCAAGGTAGAGATGATTCCTTCTCGGTTGGCATTTAATAAACCAACCCTTGTGCCACTGCCATCAGTTCCATACAAAATTATACTTTTCAGGGGGGTAAAATCAAGGGCTAGCTGGTATAATGCAGTAATGCTGATGGCCACAATCCAGGATTTATTTAGGGGAAACATAATCAAAAGCAGTGATGTTATCAGTTTCACAACTATTAAGGTAAAGAAAAAGTTCCAGTGAACACCATACTCAGTTAAATGTTCCTGATAGTCTATGGATTTTATAGCAACTAATCGCCCCATTCCTAGGAAAACTAATGGCCAAACAGAGTACAGTGACTTTGTAAGATAACAAAGTCTGGAGCCTTTTGTATATTTTCTCCTAACCTCTGGAGAAACCATTGCAGACCCAAAAATAAAGCCCCCTACTCCATAATCCATTGCTCCTGTCCCGTAGAGCTCGGTTTTGGCATATCTTCTGGGAAACAGTGGGAAGTCCACAGCCAAAATGGCAACAGCAGTAAAGGCACTGTTAACAACACGGAAACAGGAGATGGCTGGAATGTGTTCTGATTCTAGACTGACTTTCAAGAATTTTTCACAGATTTTGTGGAAAGGCATTCTGACATAGCAAGTTCTTCTGCAGTATATTCCATAGAGCAGTCCTGCCCCAAGGATAATTGCAACAGGATACTGGAGGAGGACAAATGAAGAGAAAATGGTCAAAGTGGTGACCAGGGGAACTATCAGGAAAGCAAAGTCAACCAAGAATCGAGTCCTCGAGTTATGTGAAGAAGAACAGAAGTGCTGTGAGAGAATGATCAGGAGGCCTCTACACAGGATACAGAGTGCAGGCAGGCACAAGCCCTCGGTGATTTCCAGCACGCTTGTTCCATTCTGGTTACTGACAAAAGCTTCCTTCATCTGCTTTTGAGACATTTTTCTCCTTCCTATGAAAACAAGAGCAAAGGGATGCATATATGAAAAGCAACCTTTCTGTGGGACTGGCATATAGATGCATCTGACTGGATTTTACTTAATTCCTGAATTTCAGAGCAGAATCCAGGACTTGAGATTCCCCCTCCAAGGATTGTTGGAAGAAGCCTAATATAAGAAGATAAGGATGTCCTACTAACAGAATGAAATTACTGGTTAAAAAGCTTTAGCTGGGACTTCCCTGGTGGTCCAGTGGTTGGGAGTCCACCTTAAGAGTGCAGGGGACATGGGTTCGATCCCAGGTCCCGTAAGATTCCACATGCCACAGGGCAGCTAGCCTGAGCTACAATCACTGAAGCGGGACACGTCCTGGAGCCTGTAGACAACAAAAAGAAGCCACTGCAGTGAGAAGCCTGCGCACCCACAAGTAGAGTAGTCCCCACTCTCTGCAAATAGAGAAAGCCCTCCCACGGCAAGGAAAACCCAGAATTGCTAAAAAATAAACACAGTACACTGTCATGAAGATACTGTAACGAAAATTGGTTTACATCTAACTAATGATTTCGAGTCCACTATGAGGGGGGAGGAGAAGAGGGACGCGGAAAGAGAAGGTGCTTAAGTACAGTTTGGACTTGGGGGCCCCAGTTTCTGTCCCGAGCCTCTCTGAACCTCCTGCCTCCAGCACAAAATGCGAACTCTCCAGGGATCTCCCGAGCTCCCCAGGCTGCTTGCTCCTCACCTCCTTTACAAGGTGTTGGTAGAGTGGAACGGACGCTAATCACGGAGGAGGAGTAGGGATCATAAAGTACACCCTAGTGTTAATTGTTTTAACGGCTACAAAACGCCTCTCCACTCCACATCCATGTCTGAAAAGCGGCACACGGGAAGCACACATCTGTCAAACAAGAACCATCCCGAGAATGCACGTTTGAGGGATGGCCTATAGGGACCCAACCACGCCTCCCGAGGAGCAACCGACCCGAACCGGCTGGCCTTTAAAAAAGAGCTCTTTTCCTGACGGACACGCGCGCCGGTCCTCATACCTCACGTGCTCCTGGGGTCTCGGCGCCCCGCGGCAGAGCCGCGTTAGTGGGCTGGAGCGCCGGGGTCCCCCGCCGCCGCGGGAAGCGCGGAAGCCCGCCACTTCCGCCTCGCGAGCGGCGCTTCCGGCCGGGGCGGGGCGGGGCGGCCCGCGCTCCCAGGCCCCGCCCACTGAGCGGCCCCGCCCCGGAGGGTGCCCGTTTCCCACGCCCCGCCTGTTCCCCGCGCGGCTCCCTCCGGGTCTCCTCCTCGGCCAGCCCAGGTCCTGACAACGTGGCCGCGGACGCTGACAAGCCGGTCGGTCAGAGGCCCCCGGGCGGAAACGGCGCGTGCCGCACCCCACCACTGGCCATCAGACCCCGCGGCGAGCGTCAGGGCGTCCGGTCTCCCGGCTGGGAGACCCACAGTCCCGCGAGGGCCCCGGGGCCCCTCCGTCCCTCCCCGCTCCCTCGCACCTCACCGCGGGCTCTAAAGTACACCGTCCCGGAGCAAGCCCTCGGCTCCGGAACCCGGCGTACCGGGCGGGCCACGTGCGCCCGGCTGGCGCGCGCCCCGCCCCCGGGGAGGAGCCGGCCGGCTCCCGGCCACTCGGCCCGAGGCTGGGCGCCCGCGGCGTTCCCGGCGCCTCCCCGGCCGGCCCCCGCCCCGCGCCCGCCCTCCGCCTCGCAGGCCCTTCCCGCCGCCTCACCCGGCCCGCCCGTCTGTCTTTCCAGTCTGGCCGGCGGGGGCCGCACGTTCGGCGGCTCGGGCTGTGGGACCGGTGAGTGCCACCCCGCAGCCGGGTCCGAAGGAACCGGGGAGGCCAGTGGGCCCCCGCGGCGCTGGAGAAGGGGGCGCCCCTCTTTTCCCCTTTCCAGAGCGCGGGCTTCACTTCTGCGCCCTTTCCCTTTTGACCCTCTCGTATCCCGGGAGGAGGAAGCCCGGCTCTCTGTCTTTTGCTCCAGGACTAGGACCCTCCGGGGTCACGCCTCACCGTGCCGGCAGGGGGCGGCCCGGGGTGCAGGGAGGCCCCACTCCCGCTGCGCGCCTCTCCCCTCCTGGGGAGCTGGGACGGGGGGGGGCCCAGGAGGCGTGCAGGCAGCTGCGCCCTTGGCTGGGGGTCACGTCCACCTTCCCGACAAGGACGGACTGTCCCGGTGCCCAGTGTTTCCGGAGCGGCATCCCAGCCCTGGGCCCGGCGGCAGCTCGCCGGGACCGGGAGTACCCGGTTCCCGCTGGGAAGCTGCGGGCGGGGCCGGCCGGGCTCCCGGGACCCTTAGCCTGCCAGTCTTTTGTGCCCGGAGGCTGGGGGAGGGGGGCGCAGTTGATAATCAGGTTGCCACTTGCCTTGCCCTGCCTAGGGGCTTTCATCTGTTCATTCCTGTCTCCCTCCTGCCCACAGTGGTCACGCCCTTTTCAGAAATTCTTGGCTGGTAGTCGCGAAGCCGACACGGAGCAAGAGCTGGGGGAACCTGGAGAAAACCGCTCCATCTGACTTGATTCTGGCAACAAGTGGGCTCCGTATCGTAATAACCAACATTTGCCAAGCGCTCTCAAAGGTACTATCTCATTGATCCTTAACTCGGCCTTGTGAGGTCTGGATATTAGTAGTCCTTTTTGCAAAGGAAGAAATGGAATAAGGCTTAGAGAGGTCCTGTGAACTGCATTTTTGAGGGGTTGTGGGCTCTGGATTCTAACTGCACAACCTGGTGTATTCCCCTCTAATCCCCTCTCAAGATGAGCTTTCCACTGAGGAAACTTTGTTGGCCTTGAGTCTCGGAGCCCTCTGCACAGCTGTCGCCTGGATGGGGTAGTCAGTGTCCAGAGTGAATGTGTCCACCACAGTCTTGATGCCCTCTTCTGCCTACATTGTCCTTTTTCCAGTTTTCTTGGAGGTACCCCGTTCCTGAATTCTTTCAAAGGCTCAATGTATTCAGAGCCTCAAGTTTCCTTCAAGGTCAGTCCATTACCAGCACCCCTCATCTTCATCCCTCCTTGCTGGGGAGGTGTGGGGCCTGGGAAATTCTAAAAGTCACTCACAGTTTTACAGAGATGGGCCCAAACCCAACCTCACAACACCCCCTTTCTCAGATGGATTCTCCTCCTCCAAAACCTTGGCCTTCTTAAAGCTGACACTGAACTGTTCCACCTGATCAGTGCTCCGAAATGGATCATCCATCCTTTTACTAACAGTATTTCTCCTCTAAATGAATATTCAGATGTGGACTTCGTAGAGTGCTTTCACCTGATTGACCTTCACAGCCGCTCCCTGCAAAAGTAGCTTTTATTATCTCCATTTTTCAGATGAGGAGTGAAGGTGGGCAGGGAAGGTGAGGTGGCTGATCGCGTGAAAGACTGAGCTGTGGTTTCTGTCCCACACAACTGCTTTCCTGGAATATCAAGAATTGACTCCAGCCTCCCTTCCCCACCGAGGACTGGCTATACTAAGATGGAATATTTCTCTGTGCCTGAGAGGCTTCTCTGCCTTCCAGTGTCCTCACCCTCCGTGGCACACTGGCCCAGAAGATTGCAGCCCCACCCCAAACCCTGTAGTGAAACTGGCCGTGAAGGAGCCCCAGGAGGCTCCGGAGGCTCTTGTAAAAGTTTCGTTCGTTCCCTAATTGGCAGGGGGCAGGACAGACTCTTCCTCTCTGCCCAGGCTCGCCCTGGGTCTCATTTTGGTTCCTGATGCTTGGTGGGAGGAGCAGGACTGAGTCACCTTGCAGAAACCCTCATCACTTGTATGGGCCCATATCTTCTCTCTTCTACCATAGGCTCTGGGGTGGCTTGTCTCAGAGATTCCTTGAGAGCTGAGCCCTTCGCAGGACCCATGCCCCAGCCTGTGCCCCCATGACCAGGTGGATAGCATTCCTCGTGCCCACGACCCAGAATCCTGGCTGACCACACTGAAGCAGAATGCTCCAACAGGTAAAGTCCTCACCCTAAGACAACCCAGACTCTCAAGTACCTAAGGCAGCTCCACCTCTTTCGTTTACTGGAATGATGCTTCGGCTGCCCTGACCTGGAAGGAAGGGAAAGACCCCTTTAAAGGCCTTTCTTCTTTTCTGTCTTCAGATAGTCACTTTGGTGCCTTTTGTCTGCTGCCGAGAAGCTCTTCCTGATACCTAATTTGAATCTCTCCTGTTGTGGTTTTTAGCTCTTTCCCTGGGATGGGTAAGACAAGCTGGATGAGGGAATCCTTGGGGTGTTTTGGTGACCTTACAAACCTGACCCTGTGAGGGAGTCCTGAGAGATGCTCCTCACAGCCTGAATTGTAAAGACAAGTTGGAAGCCTGGGGCTTCCAAGAGGAGGTGGTCTTTAAAGCTGAGCCTTAAAGAAGTAAGAGTTGGGACTTCCTTGGCAGTCCAGTGGTTAAGACTGTGCACTTCCATCGCAAAGGGCACTGGTTCAACCCCTGATTGGGGAATTCAGATCCTGCATGCCACATGGCTCAGCCAGAAAAAAGAGTAGGGATTAGTCAAGTGGAGAAGGAAAGTAAGCAGTCCAGGCAAAGAGTCAGCTGGTGCAGAAATGTGGGAGAAGATGACCAATGTGGAAGTAGATAAGAATTCTGATGAATGGATCACAGGGAACATGGGTTGCTAATGGAATGTGAACCCCACCCTTTATGGCAGGCCTCTGCTGCTAAAGGCTCCTATGGCCCCGGACCTGCAGGATTCCAAATCACCCTTCCCTGTGGAGCCCCATCTCCTACCCATATCATCCTTTACTTGCAGCTCTTGGTCCAAAGAGAATGCCAGATACTAGCTGAATTTTTTTATTCACTGAGTGTTGCCACTGGGCCATGGAGAAGGAAATGGCAACCCATTCCAGTATTCTTGCCTGGAGAATCCCATGGACAGAGGAGCCTAGCGGCCACAGTCCATGGGGTCGCACAGAGTCGGACACGACTGAGCGACTTAGCAGCAGCCACTGGGCCAAGGCAGATGTTTACGATGATTCCTGGACTGGTGAAGTCCTAGGCGAGGAAGGCAGGATAACTGAATGTGAGGTCAGCCAGCCTCAAAGGAGCCCTGGTAGACTCTACTGCTTGACCTCTTGATCCTTTGGCTCGTGAAACAGGCTTGAAGGCCAGAGAGAAGCAGGCAGGACAGCTACCTGCTCCAGGTTTTTTTTTTTTTTTCTTGCGGAGGGAACTTTTTTATTGTCCATTTCTAACTTCTCTCTCATTTAAAAAACAGTAATGTATATCAGGGCGTCCCTTGTTGGCTCAGCAGTAAAGAATCCACCTGCAATGCAGGAGATGCCAGTTCGATCCCTGGGTTGGGACGGTCCCCTGGAGAAGGAAATGGCACCCTACTCCAGTATTCTTGCCTGGGAAATTGTATGAACAGAGGAGTCTGTCAGGCTGCAGTCTGTGGGGTCACAAAAGAGTCAGACATGACTTAGCAACTAAACAACCACCATGTTTATCATAACTGTACTAGCAGCTGCTCCGTGTTGCTCTCTTGCTTTATAGTAAGCACTATACTAAGCATTTTACACATATAATTTTGTTTAGTACTTGAGAAGGATACAGTATCACATATCCAATGCCATTATACCACCATTTTGAAGATAAGGCTCAGAGCAGTTAGGTGACTTATTCAAGGTCACGTTCATTGCAATGATGTGGGAAATACAGATAAGCAAAAAGAACATTACAATTACCCATAATTGTACTGCCCATAGATAACTGACATTTTAAAGAATATCCTAAATTTTTCTCCCTAAAAACTTTTAAAACATTTAAAGATATTATTCTCTTGGTAACCTGCTTTATTCAATTCTAAGGTGGTACTATAATTTAAGCTACTATTTGGACACTTGGGTTTTTTGGTTTGTTTTGCGATTGTAAATGTTTCTATATACACAGAACATTCTTATGGCCTTTACGTAGTATCATGTTCTAGAGAAGAATTACAGGGTAGTTTTAAGGCCCTTGGTATGAAAAGTGAAAGGAAGTGAAGTCACTCAGTTGTGTCCGACTCTTTGCAACACATGGACTGTAGCCTACCAGGTTCCTCCGTCCGTGGGATTTTTCAGGCAAGAATACTGGAGTGGGTTGCCATTTCCTTTTCCAGGAGATCTTCCCGACCCAGAGATTAAACCCGGTCTCCTGCACTATAGGCAGATGCTTTACCTTCTGAGCCACCAATATATTATTGCATAATTAGAAGAGCTACTTTTTAACAGAATAATAATAGCAAACTTTTGGTGGCAGAAACCAGATGTTTTTTCTAAATACTTTATGTGCTTGCTAGTATCTATGAGATCTACCACTGCTACCACTAATCCCATTTTACAGATGAGGAACATTGAGGTGCAAAGAGACTAAGACACTTACATAAGATTCTGTAACTAGGACATGGTGGAATCAGGATTCAAACCCAGGCAGTCGAGCTTTCAAGTCCAATTCAGGAGCCATGATACTCAGCTGCCTGTCTGGTTGGATCAGATCTGTTCATAAATTATGGCTGGGTGTGAGTGATTTCCTTTTTCCACTAGGGTAGAGGGATTTGCATGCACACAGTCACGCTCTGACCTCAGCAGTCGATCCTGAAGATGAGAGTCTGCCTTGCGCATGCATTGTGGTGGGCCTAAGTTCAGAGAACAGGCAGCGTCTTTGGAAAGAAACTTATCACTGGGCCTCTCAAATGACACTTGCCACTTTTGCTGGAGATTTTTGAACTCTAAGGTTCACTGGTCCCATTAGAAACCCGCACATAGAACTTCCGTGATAGTCCAGTGGTTAAGAATCCACCTGCAGGGGACATGGGTTTGATCCCTGGTCCAGGAAGATCCCATATTGCCATGGGCGACTAAGCTCTTGAGCTGCAACCGTTCAGCTCTTGAGCTGAAGACCGGTTGCCCTAGAGCCCATGCTCGGCAACAAGAGAAGCCGCTGAAGGGAGAAGCCTGCACACCCCAGCTAGAGAGTGGCCCCTGCTCGCCGCAACTAGAGAAAGCCCACGCACAGCAGTGAAGACCCAGCACAGCCAAATAAATAAATAAAAATTTCGAAAAAAGAAACCCACACATGTTATATCATGACCCCTTCCTCCGAAAGCAGATTTCAGCCAGGTTACTGCCTGCTCGCTCACACACCTTCCCTGCAGCTCCCTGGGAGAAGGGAGAAGTGGAATCCCAGGAGGAAAGTGGGGAGAACTTATATAAAGCGTTGGTATCGGGGATGGGCAAGGGAGAGGCAGAAATGGCGTCTTCCCTCTGGTGCTTGTTCTTGACCTCATCTGACTCCTGAGCCAGGCCTGCTCTCAAGTAGACCAGGGCAGCAGGAGCTAATTAATTAGCCAGGCTAAATTCAGTCCCAAGGGGCAGATGATGAAGGCATGGTACTACCTCACAGCTGATTTTTCACCTCAAGCTGATATCGTCTCTTTCCAAAAAGGCCCAAACCCTGGCTCTTTCCCTTCGCAGTACCCCGCACCTCGGGCCGGGCCTTACCCCCGCTGGCCCAGCAAGGCCGGGCACCGAGTCATCTGAAAGCTGAAGCACACGGCAGGGGAGAAGGGATCGCATTTATTGATTTCCTGAGTGCATGCTTTCCTGATGGCTCAGCGGGTAAAGAATGCACCTGCAGTGCTGGTGACAGAGGGAGTGAGAGTTCGATCCCTAGGTCGGGAAGGTCCCCTGGAGGAGGGCATGGCACCCCACTCCAGGACTCTTGCCTGGAGAACCCTGTGGACAGAGGAGCCTTGCGGGCTACAGTCCACGGGGTCACAAAGCGTCGTACACGACTGAAACGACTAACACTTCCACTTTGAGTACATTCTCTGTGCAAGGCACCAAGAGCTTTGCTTTTTCCCCCCGATATTTATTTGGCTGCATCAGGTCTTAGTTGCTGCTCCCGGGGTGTCCATTGCGGCGTCTGGTATCTTTCCTTGCGGCCCGGAATCTCTGATTGTGGCGCACTGCATCCAGAGCACACGGGCTCAGTAGTTGTGGCATGCAGGCCTAGTTGCTCCGCAGCAACGTGGGATCTTAGTTCCCCGACCAGGGCTCAAACTCACATCCCCAGCGTTGCAAGGCAGATTCTTAACCACAGTTTCACCAGGGAGGTCCCCAACTAAGTGCTTTCCATATCTCTTGTTTTTCTTCCAAACAACCCTGTGCATTGATTCTATTTCCCTTTATTGACAAATAAAGAAGCCGCCGCTTAACCTCAGAGAGGTCAAGAAGCTTATGGAGCCTCACAGGTCTAGTAAATGGCGGAGGTGCAATTTGAACCACCAGACTGTGATCCCAGAGGCCGGTCTTCTGTCTCCTGTACAAGCCCTCCCCCTGACGGAGCTGCCGGCAGGTCTAAGTCCCGTTTCCCCCCCCCCAAGGCTGATGGTCACGGTTCAGGCTCTGATGCCCACGGCGGGGAGGCCCTCAGGGAAGGCCTGCAGGAGTTCCTGGGTGGGGAGGCCTCCCTGCAGCAGCTCGATGACCTCACCAAGGTGAATCCTGTGACTCTGGAGACAGGTATGCACCCCCCGCCCACCCCACCCCAGAGGGGTGCGCCTTCTCCCAGAGGGTGTTCGGCTCTGCTGCCTCGGGCCAGACCAGACTCTGGACAGCCAGGTGGGCTGCTCCAGCCTGGCAGCTGCCCCCAGGCTCCCAAGCACAAGCTTTGCTCCAGATGTGGGGTTCATCTTAATTAGATCTTTCTTGTACCTGCTCATCAGGGAGCAGCTGGCATCTCATGGCTCTTGGCTAATTGCAGAGGGAACTCTGGTAGGTGGGGTGTTGGTCTATACGTGCGGCTCTGTCTCCGTCTGAGCCAGGGTTTGCTAACAGCACCCCTGCCTCAGTCCTGAGGTGTCTGCAGGCCCGGTACATGGCTGACACGTTCTACACCAACGCCGGCTGCACCCTGGTGGCTCTGAACCCCTTCAAGCCCGTCCCTCAGCTCTACTCGCCAGAGCTGATGCGAGAGTACCACGCTGCTTCTCAGCCCCAGGTGAGACCCCCCGCTTCCCAGGGAATCAGGGCTCCCCCTCCTGTCCCTGGCAGCTTCCCTGTCCTTATCCGTGTCTTCATCAGCTGTGGTGTCATTCAGAGCCTACTGGGGCTGTGACCTGCCCACCAGAAGCTCACAGAAGTTTGCCAGGAGGTGCAAAATGAGAGACAAAGCACTACTTGCTTATTTTAGAACCTAAATAAGTAGGTTGGAGCCTAAATCAGTATTTACTGATTTTGGAACCTAAAATAGGGACATGGACAGATTTTTTTTTTTCTCTTAATTGTGAATTTATTAGTAGGAAAGAATTTCCAAGGGCACATTTGTGTATTTAAAAACCACTTTTGGGGGAAAAGAATAAAATTACGTGTGGTAAGGATTGCCTTAGAAAATTCAGCACATGTTCATCTCCACTGATTGGGATGAGGGGTAACTTCTTAACACAAGTGGGGATGAAGCTGGTATAGGCAGGGAACAGACCAGTTGATGTTGAGGTCTGTACCACAGCTGAGAGAATCCACAGAGCTGCTTCAGCAGGGTGGGAGTGGGGCTGTGAACGGAGCCTGCCATGGGGATGAAGTTGGGGGAGCTGGGTTTAGGAAGGTGAGACCAGCGGCTGAATAGTTGGAGGCTTTGTAACGGTCCAGGTGAGAAGTGGGTGGGGTGAAGGCCTAGAGAGAGATTGATGGTTCTGACAGCATCCAGAACGACGCCCTCCTTTCAGGAAGCTGTAGGCAAGCGATCATTGCAGGTCAGGCAGAGCCGCACTGGGTCTGCGTGGACTAACCCGACTCATCCAGGGTTCGTGTCTGAATGGGAAGCCAGGGAGGTCTGACCTGAGAGCCCATCTTAGCGACTGCCTCCTCAAAAGCAAAGCCACGTGCAGGTCCCTGCTGTGTCCTCAGTGCCTGGCTTGATGCCCAGACACTGAGGACAATTAATCCTTGTTGATGGAAAGGAGAACAGTGACATTGGAATCCAAATCACACAGATGCCTTTCTTTGCTCAGTGGCCTTGGGAAGGTTATTTAACCCATATGAACCTCAGATTTCTCATCTATAAAATAGGGTTAGCGTTCCAACTAATGCACAGACTTCTTAGGCAATAACTGGTAAGAAAGTTCTTGCAAATTGCAATAACATAAAAAAAAAGCAGAATAAAACTACTGACATAAGATAAGATGGGAGGATAACATGTTAATGTCATAGACTGGTCAAGGCCAGCACTGCTTCCAAACTGAGAGAAGATGAGTGAGTCACACCCACAGCTGGGCCTCACATTGTTACTGCCAGGAAGTTTTTCTAGAGGAAGCCTCTACCACTGCTGTGGGCAGGCTCCCCATCGCAGTCATCGCTGCATCAACCACTCCCTGCAGACGGGTTTGCTCCCATGACCTTTCACCCCTTGATGTTTCAGACACTGAAGCCCCACATCTTCACAGTGGGTGAACAGACCTACAGGAATGTCAGGAGCCTGATCGAGCCAGTCAACCAGTCTATTGTTGTCAGTGGAGAGAGTGGTGCTGGAAAGGTAGGCGGGCCGCTTTCCTACCCTGTCAACTTCGTGACTGGCTGGACTGGCAGAGAGGCTGGGGTGGGGCTCCGGGGAATGTCACTCGTGGAGTCAGTGTGCAGCGCTGGGTGGGACCTGGGCAGGAAGTCGGGAGCCAGGGCTTCTAGGCCGGCTCTTGCACCAGCTCTGCCCTGACCCGAGGTGAGAGTCTTTTCCCCTCTGTGCCTTCATGTCCTCATCCGAGGACTCTCCCAGCTCTGACAGCCTTTGGAAACAAAAGTCAGCAGTTGTGGGGTCCAGCATAGCGTTGAAGAGCACATCGGAACAGTATTTAGCTCTTGCTAAATACTCAGTTCTTTCACATGTAAAATGGCAAGGCAGGAAGGACGGGCACGTGACTCACGGGGCCTTCTGTGCACGTAAGGCACTGGCATGCTCGGCTCATGGCAGCACTCCTCCCAAGCCGTGGGGGTTCCAGTAAGGAAGCAGCCCGCCTGCATCTCTGGGTTGCCCTTGATGCAAGGGCGGTGCGTGGGGCCGGCTGCGGGGAAGGACAGTCTCCTGTGTGGTCGTGTGGTCCCCAGGCGGCACAGTCTGTCCAGGTGACACGAACATCGTGCACGGATGGGTAAGGAGTCACGTGGCCGTCAGAGGCCTGCTGGCCCGGGCCTTGCCCCCTTCTTGTCAAGCCTCACCAGCCACCCCACCCTTTCCTCCACGTTACCTTCTCAAGGGATTCTTTGGACCGTAAACCCACTCTGTCTGCAGTCACCCATGAAAGCATTGCCAAGCACCGAGGCAGGTTCCCCTGGGCTAGCCAGTGAGGAGTGGCAAGGGGAGGAACAGAGAAGAAAAATGCAGCATCTGGTTTTTGGGGGAGGGGGCTTCCCTGATAGCTCAGTTGGTAAAGAGTCTGCCTGCAATGCAGGAGACCCCATTTTGATTCCTGGGTTGGGAAGATCCGCTGGAGAAGGGATAGGCTACCCACTCCAGTATTCTTGGGCTTCTCCTATGGTTCAGCTGGTAAAGAATCTGCCTGCAATGCAGGAGACCTGGGTTCGATCCCTGGGTTGGGAAGATCTCCTGGAGAAGAGAAAGGCTACCCACTCCAGTATTCTGGCCTAGAGAATTCCATGGACTGTATAGTCCATGGGGTCACAAGGAGTCAGACACGACTCAGCAACTTTCACAACAACGCTTGGCCCAATGGGAAAGACAGACAAGGAAGCAGATGAAGACTGCACGCTCTAGGGATGAGGCTAGGACTTGAGTGCAGAGGGGATCTTTGAGAGCTGTGCCAAGGCTTCTGGTGGGGTGGTGATGCTCAGCTTCTGGATGAAGCCCATTATCCTCCAGAATTGCTCTGGGGAGCTAAGGCCGGACCTGGCCCTAGACCCATGCAACCAGAGCTCACAAACCCTTCATTGAATAGCTGCTGTGGTCATGGGCTAGGCCCGGTATCTTTTTAAATTTTTATTTATTTTTAATAACTACCAATATAGTTACAGAGTTCAAAAATCGAGCAATACAATAGGGCTTACAGAGAAAAGTATCGACCCTGCCTCGTGTCTCTCAACCCTGTTCCCTATCTCCAGAGGCAGCTGCCTTCCCATCTTAGCAGTTTGTTTGGGTATGGCCATCCATGTTTCTAAACAACGTGCTTATGTAATTAATTACTGATTTTTCCCTTTTGAACCTTCTCTGTTCACTTCCTACTTTGATGACAGTTTAGCCTTGTTACCCTGCCCCCAAATGCATGTGTAATTGTCTTATGATTTCTAAGGAGGTTGACATATATAGTGCTCATTTACAGCTACGTACGTATTGTTCACAGCCAAGCACTGTAATATACTATGGCTATGTTTCCTGTCTTGTATGATTTTTACTTTCTCTCTACTTAATAACTGTCCCCCGTGTTTTCAGTTGTATAGTTTCTATATACCTATTCTTTATTATCAAACTTGTCACCAGAACCAGGAAACACCTGCCCGACTGGCAGGTACATCCGGTGCTTTATCCCCCTGCTGATGCCCTCGCTAGCGCTCTCACGTCTCCTGCTCCCATCCGGACGGGTGGCTGCCAAGGGCTCCTGGGGAGCCATTCCCTGGGAGCTGTCTGTCTCGCTCTGGGGATCCAGGCTGCCGTCTGTCCTGTGGTAAATCCCCTGCTGTCGGAGCCCAGTGGCTTCCTCCTCTGCTTTCCTGCCTTGTTCTAGTGGAGCATTTTCTTTAGTAGCTTCTCCACAAAGGTCACATGAAGGGCATATTTTGAGTTGTTGCACATCTGCAAGTGTTTATTGAGCCTTAATTTGACATGTTGGCTGGATATTCTGATCTCAAGTTGGAAATAATTTTCTTTCTGAATTTAGAAGTTATTTCTTTATATATTCTTTGAATGTTGATGTTAAAAGTACTAGTTCATAAGTGGCAGTTTGTGTTTTCTTTCCAAAAGTTCTTAGGGTCATCTTTTCTATCCATAGGTGTTGAAATTCACAGTGACGTGTCTTTTCTCACTTGCTGTGCTGGATACTTTGCATAGGTCTTTTTAACCTTGAGACTTATGTCCTTTAGTTTGGGAAAATGCTATATCTAATAATTTAATAATTTACACCTCTTGTTTTCTCCTTCTGGAATTCACATTAGTAGGGAGTTTGATAAATTGTCTAATATCCTATTTTTCTTACATATTCTTCTATCTCTTAATAATATTTGTCCTGTCTTCTGGGAGATATTCTCTAATTTACCCTTCAGTTCGTTTTAATTTTGAATCTTTATTAAGCATTTTAATTCTAAGAGTTCTTTCTTATTCTCTGAGTATTATTTTCCCCCCAGCATCTTGGTCTTATTTCTTCTCTCCTCTTTGAGGATCTTTCATGATTTGTACTTGGCTCCTGCCCATTTCGTTTCTGTTTCCTTCTAGTTCCTTTTCCTCTTTTGTTGTGATATTTGCCATTCATGTAAAAGAAGTTTACCAAGGAGCTGATAATCTTTGAATTCTGTTCATACTTAAGAGTAAAGCCTTAAGCAGCTGATTAGACTCTCTTATGTTTGTGGACAGGATACCATAAACATAAGAGATTATGAAAGAGTTTAGAAAGCTATCTCACCAGGGGTAGCTTTCTAAACCTGTGGGACCCTGAATGCCCATAACTTTTCTCATGAGCTTGTTAGTATCTCCAGAAAAGATTTCATCCAGTCTCTTTCCTGAGAGATGGAAACTACAGTTAAATGGAAATGATAAAAATTAAAAACATGAACAGCTCCTTTATGCTTATCAGCAGATTAGACATGCAGAAGAATACATCAGTGAACTTGAGAGTGGGTCAATAAAAATCAAAAAACAAAGAGGAAATTGAGAAACAAAGAAAAAAAGTGCATTCAGGAGCTTTGGTGCAATATCAAATGGTTTACATACTTGTAATTGGTGTCCCAGGTGAAGAGCGAATGTGGGTCAGAAGTATTAATAATATCCTAAGAAAATTACCAAAAGGGGGCAACCACAGATCCTTGTTCTTAAATGCGATTGAAAGGAGAAATAAAATCAAAATTAAAAGTTTGAGATTTGTACATTCAAGTACACGTGGAATTGATATGGACTCTCTTCTGAGCCTACTAGGACTTCCCTAGTAGCTCAGACGGTAAAGCGTCTGCCTACAAGGCGGGAGACCCGGGTTCAACCCCTGGGTTGGGAAGATCCCTCTGGAGAAGGAAATGGCACCCCACTCCAGTACTCTTGCCTGGAAAATCCCATGGACGGAGGAGCATGGTAGGCTACAGGCCATGGGGTCACTAAGAGCGGGACGCGACTGAGCGACGTCACTTTCACTTTCTCTTCTGAGCCATAAAACAAATCTCAATTTGAAAAGATTAAAATATAAACTGTGTTCTAAATATCTTTTGGATCAAAGAAGTGATCACAATGGATGTTAGAAAACACTTTGAACTGAATGAAAAGGAAAGCACAACATATCAAAATCTGTGCTTTAAAAAAAAAGGCAGCGCCTGGAGGGAAATTTGTTGTAGCTTGTGTTAGAGAACATGAGAAGCCTGCGCACCACACCTGGAGAGTAGCCCCACTTGCCACACCTAGAGAAAAGCCCACACAGCCACCAAGATCCAGCACAGCCAAAAATAAATGAATTGTCGCTGTTCAGTCGCTGTCATGTCCAACTCTCTGTGACCCCACGGACCGCGGCATACCAGGTATCCCTGTTCTTCGCTATCTTCTGGGGCTTGCACAAACACATGTCCATCCAGTCGGTGATGCCATCCAACCATCTCATCCTCTGTCGTCACCTTCTCCTCCTGTCCTCAATCTTTCCCAGCATCAGGGTCTTTTCCAGTGAGTCTGCTCTTTGCATCAGGTGATCAAAGTATTGGAGCTTCAGCTTCAGCATCGGTCCTTCCAATGAATCTTCAGGGTTGATTTCCTTTAGGATGGACTGGTTTGATCTCCTTGCAGTCCAAGGGACTCTCAAGGGTCTTCTCCAGCCCCACAATTTGATAGCATCAGTTCTTTGGCTTTCAGCCTTCTTTATGATCCAAGACTCACATCTGTACACAACTACTAGAAAAACCATAGCTTTGACTATACGGACCATTTTCAACAAAATGGTGTCCATAGTTCTTAAATAAATAAATGTTAAAAAATAAAAACACTAAAGTAGAAACAGAAAAAATTACTAAAGTAAATGAAATCAATGGCTGTTTTTTCTAAAGATCAATAAAATCAATAACCCTCTAGTCAGACTTTTTTATTGGCCATGAGGCACAGCTTGTAGGATCTTAGTTCCCCGACCGGGGATCAAACCTGAACCCCCTGCAGTGTAAGCATGGAGTCCTAATGACTGGACTGCCAGGGAAGTCCCCCTCTACCCAGACTTAAAGAGAGAAAATGACAAATTACACATGTCAGAAATGAAAGAATAGGCATAACTAAAGATTCCACAGATGAAATTTTTTCATTAACTTTATTTCAGTAAATTCTCCAGTTTAATGAAACGAGAGAATATTTTGAAATACGCAAGATGGCTGCAGCTCACACAAGAAGAAATATATAACCTGACTATCTAAATTTATGAGACAAATTTAAATCATAGTTAAAAATCTTTCCTCATAGAAAGCCCCAGGCTCAGGCGGCTTCACTTTGTGGATTCCTCCAAGTGTTTAAGACCCTGATGCTGGGAAAGATTGAGGGCAGGAGGAGAAGGGGACAACAGAGGATGAGATGGTTGGATGGCATCACTGACTCAACGGACGTGAGTTTGACCAAAGTCTGGGAGATAGCGAAGGACAGGGAAGCCTGGCGTGCTGCAGCACCTGGAGTCAGGAAGAGTCGGACACGACTCAGCCAACTGAACAACAGTTACAACCAAGTATTTCAGAAATTAATGTTACCAGTTCTGTACAGATTCTTCTAGAAAATAGCAGAGAAAGGAACACTTCCCACCTCAGAGCAAGACCTAAAAATATATATATACTAAAAGAGCAACCAAAAAAAACCCCAAAACAAAGCTACAACTAAAAACTTATAGTGAGGTATAGAGCAGGGGTCCAGAGTCAGTATATAGAAATCTCTTGTGGTTCTGTGTCCTAGCAGTGAACAAATGGAAATTAAAATGTAAATAGACCTCATCTCAGCTGATTATAAAAACAGTGGGGATTTTATAATTAGATTGCCTGAGTATAAATTAGAGCCCTATCATTTACTGAATATGTCATCTTCAATAAAATTTAGGTGTTTTTGATGCCCGAGTTTCATCATTTTGAAAGCAGGTAGTATATAATTGCACCTGCATCTGTAGGGTTGGTGAACAAATACATGGCTCAGTAGCCTGCTCAGGTCAGTGTAGGCTGTCCTCCTCTGTCCCAGCGCCCGTCATTTCTTTTCTTCATTTTGCAGAGCCGGGTCTCTGTTGCGGCTCACAGGCTTTCTCTAGTTGTGTCATGCAGGCTTCTCTTGTTGCGGAGCGCAGGCTCTAGAGCACACAGGCTCAGTGGTTGCCACTTAACCGGCTTCTCTAGTTGCGGCTCTTGGGCTTAGCTGCCCCACGGCCCATGGGATCTTAGTTCCTAACCAGGAATCGAACCCGTATCCCCTGCCTTGGAAGGCAGATTCTTAACTGCTGGACCACCAGAGAAGTTCCTCACCACCGCCTCCCAATTCTTAAATGCATCCTCAGGAGCTAGGAGAAGCAGAAGTAAGTGTCCCCATCACACAGGTGAGGGACACAGTTGAATTCCGCTTTCAACCCTTTGATCAGCAACATGGATGGCAGACAAGAGGGCGGTCATGGGCCCCAGTCCCTGGCAGGCTCACATGTGGACGGGAACATGGGCACAGCTCTCACAGGGCCGTTTCTGCCGCAGACATGGACATCCCGCTGCCTGATGAAGTTCTACGCCATGGTGGCCGCCTCACCCACGTCCTGGGAAAGCCACAAGGTTGCCGAGAGGATCGAACAGCGCATCTTGAACTCCAACCCCATCATGGAAGCTTTTGGTAAGCCGTGTCCTCCGCACAGCACCTCCGCCCTGTCTCCTCCGGAATTTACCACCTTCTGGGCAGGGGAGCCGTGCTTTGAGACGCTCTCTTTGCGGGATGGAGAATGACTTATCGTTCGGCGCCTTGGATCCCCAACCACGCCTCCTGGCTACCCTTAGCCTCCTTCCAGCAGTGGTAGCATCACTGTCGTCCTCTCCGTCTCGCCCAGGCAGATGGAGCAGAGGTGAGGGAGAGGCTCACCCAGCCCATGTCCCGTCCTTCTGAACAGCTTCCTGATGGTTCAGAGAAGGGGGCATGTCTGAGGATGCACAGCAATCAGTGTCCGCGTTGGCACTCTAGATGTTGCACCTTACTGTCCGCCTCAATAGTAGCCGCTTGTTTTTTTTTTGAGGGGGGTGGTGGGGAATACTGGGTCTTTGCTGCTGCAGGTGGGCCTCCTCTCGTTGTGGCATGTGGAGGCTACTCTTCAGGTGCAATGCACAGGCTTCTCATTGCGGTGACTTCTCTTCTTGAGGAGCATAGGCTCTAGGCGAGCAGGCTTCGGTAATTGTGGCACATGGGCTTAGCTGCCCCGAGACACATGGAATCTTCCCGGCCCAGGGATCAAAAACCTGTGTCTTAACCACTGGACCACCAGGGAAGTCCTGACATCTTGTTTTTTATCCTTTCCCTTCAAACAAAAGTCCCTGACGGCCTAGATTGGCTCTTCCCCCTTTGCCAGGAAGCTGTAACACGACTGAATCACATTTGCTCACAGCCCAAGTGCCCAGTCCCTAGTCGTGTCCCCTGTGACCTAGAAACCAGTAGAGGGGCCTGTAGGTGACTTGAGGATAGCGACGTGGCCCCGGTAGGCCTGTGGGGACTCTGTGGGGCCTGTCCCCACCTTAGCCCGTGGGGACTCTGAACAGAAGCGGTGGTCCGCAGGGAACGCGTGCACATTGAGGAACAACAACAGCAGCCGCTTCGGGAAGTTCATCCAGCTCCAGCTGAACGGGTAATCTCTGCGGCCGCCCTGGCTGCTGGGGGGCCAGGGGGTGGGGGGCCAGTGCCCAGCCTGGGCCACCGCTGTGGGCAGGAGCCAGCTGCTCCTGGCACATTCATATGTGGGATGAGTGAACCTGTGCGTACACTTTGAACCTGGGGAACTCCAGCTGCTCCAGCCCGAGGGACTCAGGGACAGCGTGCCTGTCCTGACACGTGTGTTCTGGCATCTCCCCTTCACGGAGACTTCTAGTTAAACCTGTCACCTCTCAGCTGCATCTCTGAGCCTGAGGCTGGGGCTTCTGTTCCCGCCTTGGGCTGGGGCAAAATGAGGCACCGAGGCCTGGGCCCTGTCCCTGAGCTGGTTGGAGGGGACTGTCCCGGCCCTTCCCCTTCCCGCCCCCACCCCCAACCCAGGACCTGCCGAGTGGTCCTCCCGAGTCCTCATGACCCCCATTGCTTAAGTGGAAGAGCCGGGGGGAGGCTGCAGCCTGGCACACCATAAGTACCCAATAAATGACTCTGGAATGAACAGGCCACTAACGGGCTCCAACCTGCTTGTGCCCAGGGCCCAGCAGATGACGGGAGCTGCAGTTCAGACCTACCTCCTGGAGAAAACTCGAGTGGCCTGCCAGGCCCCCAGCGAGAGGAACTTCCATATCTTCTACCAGGTCGGTCCCAGGCGGGGCCCACAGCTGCCCAGGTGCAGGGCAGAGAAGGGTCTGTGCCCTCTAAACCTACCCGCCCCCCCGCCCCACCTTGCTTCCTGCCTCCTCTTCCCCCGGCTTTCAGCACTGCCGCCCCACTTACTCCCACAAACCTCACATCACACTGACGCCTCACCCTGGCCCTCGGCTCCCGGGGCAACCTCGGCCTGGCAGAGGGCCCTTGAGGCTGGGCCTGTCTCCACACGGGAAATGCTCACCTTCAGACGGAGGGCTGTCCTGGAACAGCAGCTGCCTCCACCAACCGAACAAGGCCTTCCCTAAACTGTGCCCCCTCCATCAGACTGGGAGTCCCCCAAGGTGTGGACAGTGTCTCCCTGCTCTCAGATTGGGCCCGGGGGCTCCTCAGGCGGGGTTAGGCTTTCCTTCCCACACCGCAGGCCCCGTCGGTGAGTGGGGTTTTTTTGCACCGAGTGGAGACGCCCAGAGCTGCTTGCCGCTGCTTTCGCGCCCCCGCCGGCCCATGGCTCCCCTCAGGGGCCTCTCAGTCTTGTGGTGTGGCTGCCGCTCCTCTCCGCCCGCCCAAGCCCATGCAGGCCTGGGCGTCCCGGGACCCCCGGCTCAGCCGCCCGCCCCCACCCCCACAGATCTACAAAGGAGCCCGCGCCGACGAGAGGGTCCAGTGGCGCCTCCCCGAGGGAGCTGCCTTCTCCTGGCTGCCCCACCCAGAGAGGACCTTGGAAGGTAGGGGGAGCCTTGCCCAGCCCCCTGGGCCGGCCCAGCAGCACCCACGCATCCCCCCACAACCCGTCGCCCCTCCTGACCTCGGGTCCTGATGTGGGGCTGTGACTCGGATTCCTTTGCAGAGGATTGTTTCGAGGTGACCAGGGAGGCCATGCTTCATTTGGGCATCGATGCCCCCACCCAGAACAACATCTTTCAGGTCAGAGGAAAAGCCACACCACTCACGTGTGGCGGCGGTGATGGGCAGCCCCCTTCGTAGGGCCCTTCTCTCAACTCAGGAGTCTCTTCCCCCAGGATCTAGAACTCTAGGCCCCAACAGCACGATGGCCAAGGAGGCGACCACCTCTCTGCGCAGTGGAGCCTGGAGACGGGGTCAGGGTGGACGGGGGCAGAGCACAGAGGGCTGCAGGAGAGAGCAGCACAGTGATCCCGGAGGTCAGAGGGACAGCGCCTGGTTCAGGTGTTACTCTGCTAAGTCAGAGCAGAGAAAACAATGCTGCCATGTGCTTGTCCAGCGTGTTAAAACTTCTAAATCATCACTCTTAGCTCACTTGCTTTTTTCAGCAGTTCCATGGGTATGGAAATTATTCCCATTCCATGGTTGAGACCTGCCCAAAGCCAGACAGCACTCAGTGGTACAAATAGTTTGTTGGAGACGTGCTGGTTCCAACTTCCCACCTCCTTCTCCTTCCTCCTGGGTCTCAGTGCTGGCCCAGGCAAGCCTCCGTCTGCAGGTGGTGACTCCCCCTGCAGAGCAGTGGGATGAAGTGTGGCCTCCATCTCCACGTGGGGGCTGCTCAGGCAAGGGAGAGGAATCACAGCCAGTACGGGTAGCTTGGCCAGAGAGATGGCACGGGGGTCAAGCCCAGGACAAGAGGACCACCCTAGGAGTCTGGCCAGGAGCGCGAGCTTGAGGGCAGCGTGAGCCCCAGCCCGTCCGCAACACCCATTAACACGGCAGCCTCCTCCTGCGGTGCTTGTGGCCTGGAAGCCGGTAGCATGTGAGCCACCCTTTCTGGGACCAGACAGGGATGGGGGGAGAGACCCCCCTCTACCGGTGCCCGGTCCAAAGGTTTCCAAATTGCTGGACCTGGGGGTCCTCTTTCTTCAGCCCCTGGGGGCTCCCCTGGGTGGACCGCTGAGTGCAAAGGCAAGGCAGCACCCACCGTACAGAGACCAAGATCACAGCTCCTTCCCTGGGCTGGGCTGGGCTGGGCTTCGGAGCCCAGCAGTGTCGGGAAAGGGCCGAAGGACTCCAGAGCCAAGCCCCTAGCAACCACACAGAAGTGGTCTGGACCACAGGAAACAGCAGGAGGCAGGGACAGACTGGGTGACCTGGCGCTCCCACTGGCTGCCCTGGGAGGGATCAGAAGCCAGACTGCCTGGATTCTCATGCTGGGTTCCTTCTTTACCAAGTGTGGGCTTTAACCTCTCGTCTCCTGTCTGTCATGGGCATCACCATAGCACGTGCCTCACTGGTTACTCGAGACAATCCGTATCACCTGTGTATAGAGTCCTGCCTGGCCGGGAGTAAGTGGGCAGTAAATGAGAGCTGTTGTTACTCTGCTATCCTGATTCTGTTCAGCAGGAGAGACCCTTCCCGGGCTGGGCTCAGCCCTTGAAAAGGTGCCCACCGGGTGTCCTCTCCTGCCCCCTCAGGCCCTGGCTGGACTGCTGCACCTCGGCAACACCCGGTTTGCTGACTCGGGGAACGAAGCCCAGCCCTGCCCGCTGGTGGACGATGCTCAGTGTCAGGGTGAGAATGGGGGACCTTGGTCACACCGCCCAGGAGCGAGGCAGGCCCCACCCGGAGGAGGGCCAGTGTGGTGGGATCAGGTACTAGGAGGCCAGAGGGTGCAGTTTGGGATCTGTGCCCCTGAAGCCGTCAGCTGTAGGGCCCTGCCCTGGAGAGGTTCCTCCTCACCCCATCTCTGCTATGGCAGACAGCTTCCTCTGCATCTTACAGATGAGAAAACGAGAGCTGGGGCGTGTGGGGGTGGGTGGGTTATGCAGTGCTTTATCCCACTCCTGGCCGTGTGGACTGGGACACAGCAGTCCTGGCCTCAAGTCCTGCCCCTGCCCCTGCTGAGTCTCTTCCCCCCGTTCCTGAGTTTGCTCTGCCCCACGGAGGGGGTCACAACCCCACCATGCTGACTTCAGGGGCCCTCGTGCAGAGGGCTGTTTGGACGGAGGGTGTCTGTGCCTCCCAGGCTCTGTCGGGACATCGGCCTTGCTGCTGGGGCTCCCGGAAGATCATCTGCTAGAGACACTGCGGATTCGAACCATCCGGGCGGGCAGGGACCAGCAGGTGTTCCGGAAGCCCTGCTCCCAGGCGGAGTGCGACACCCGCAGAGACTGTCTGGCCAAACTGGTTTATGCACGGTGAGTGCTCTGGGCCCTGCCCTCCTCCCAGATGCCCCCTGTCTGGAGTTGGACCAGACGGTGAGCGCTGCCAGGGAGAAGTAGACGGGTTTCCTGCCCCGTTCCCCAGCCCTGGGGGGATAGCAGGGAGTGGCTCCTGGGCTTCCCCAAGCAAAGCCCTTGGCTCAATTCCAGAGGGCTCTGCGTGGGAAAGTGGCCACAGCCTGGCCTAGATCCAGCATGTGGTTCAGAGACAGGAGCCTGCCTCACTTTGGCGGTGGGTGGGGAAGGCCCGCCTGGCTGTCTGCTGGCAGGGCCAGCCCAGAGGTGACGTGAGGCCTCCCAGGTCCAGGCGCAGACCTGTGGGTGCATAGGCTCCTGGGTCCCTGCCGTCACGCTCTCTGTGGTCACCTGGGGATTTGATAGCTGCTGGTAGAGCCGGGAGTTTAGCCCACGGTCTTGAGCAACACTGCAGGGAGTGGAGCCCAGAACCCGGAAGGCGGCCTTGGCCTTTCCCTGTTGCTTCTGTGGGCATCTCCACCCGTGTGCTTGGGGGCGTTTCTCACCCTGGGCTCTCAGACCCTTCAGGATGCCGCTGAGGGCATCTGGGGCCCAGGATCCTCGGAAATTATGGGATGGAACACCTCTGTGTGTGTATGTGTGTGTGTGGAACTTGGGTAACTGGAAGAGGGTGTGTGTGTGGAACTTGGGTAACTGGAAGAGGGTGTGTGTGTGTGTGTGTGTGTGTGTGTGTGTGGAACTTGGGTAACTGGAAGAGGGTCCTGTTGCTTTCATGAGCTTCTCAAGAGCTAAGAGCCTGACCAGCACCACTGAGGGAGTCAGAACCTCTGAGGGAAAGTGGCCCAGGGCCCCTGAGCCCAGACTGAACTCGGTTTAGCAAGGGACTCCGTTCTCACTCCCTTGAAGCAAATTTCAGGTCAGAATTTCAGGACAGATTTTTAAAGGTTTTGTGTCAGATCACTGCAAAATGGGTAGATAAAGTGGTCACAGACACAGTGAACCTCTAACCATGGATCATTTTACACACAGCAAACAGGTCCTTGTATCACTGGGTCTCTTGTTTTTACTACCTCACATGGATATTTGAAGCCCTTATTGCAAAAACAGAAACCGTTTAAAAGTCTGCAGAGCAATTACTTAAATCGTAAGGAAGAAAACCCTTGTATCATGTTGTAAGGCAGCCATTCCGTCATCTCAGGGGTGAAGGTTGCAGAGCGCAGGGTGTCACTGTCCAGCTGGGGTGACGGGGTGCCCTCATACAGGACAGTAGGGGAATGTCCTGGGGCCTTGAGCTCTGGCCTCCACTGGCTGAGGTTTGCAGGGGAGTCCAGTGAACTCAGTCCTTTATAATCCCACTCAGGCCTGACCTGCCACCCCTTCTTGTCAAGATGGCAGCTGGGTGTCAGGCCAGTGACTGAGGCTCACCCACACCCTGTCTAGCCCCAGCGTTCCACAGCAGACCTCAGCAATATTGTAGAGTCACTTCCAGATCACCGCATTAAAGCAAGTAGGACAAATTTATTGGTTTCTTGGTACATAGATAAGATGTATTTATACTACATGGTAGTCTATTAAGTGTGCAGTAGCTTTATGTCTAAAAGAACAATGTATAATAATTTTAAAATAGCACTGTTGGAAAAGTGGCACAATAGGCTTGTTCGATGTTGGGTTGGCACAGTTTCAGTCTGTAAAACAGGCAGTAGAGAGAAGCTTACTGTGATGTGCCTGCAGCTGGTCCCCTGCTCACTCTTGCAGTGGACAACCCAGGCCTTCGTGTGCCTAGGCACACACATGACCCCAGCCTGCAGGTGTAGTGGGCTGGGACAGGATGGGCGCAAAACCAGCGGAGCAGGTTTAGCCCTTGACCTTTCAGGCTCAGAGGATAGGCCCTCCATCCAAGGGGTGTACCCAGGCTGGAAGGGCAGTTCTGCCACCGTTCCAGCTCAGCTGGACCCCTCTCACCCGAGCCCACTCCCCCCCACACACACCAACAGGCTGTTTGACTGGCTCGTCTCGGTGATCAACAGCAGCATCTGTGCCACCCCCGACTCCTGGACCACTTTCATAGGTAGGTCTGGGGGCCTCTGGGCAGCTCCTGCACGCATCCCCTCCCACTCCACCAGTGTGGGGCGAGGTCCCTCTCTCTAGTGCCCGTATCTGGCCATCCCTAGCTCTCCAGGCAGACTCAGCTGGTGCCCGGGCCACAAGGGCCCCTTCACCCCCTGGAGACCCAGCTCCTGTCTCAGGAGAGTAGAACGGACTCGAAGGGCCTCGGGGGGGCGGGATTTGAGAACATCTTTGGAACCTGGGTGGGACAGTCAGGTAGGGGAGGAAGCAAAGCTCAGAGGCACCAGTGATGTCTGCTCACAGAACGGCGAGCACCCACTGAGCGGCCAAGGCCCAGGCCGTCCAGACTGGGTGGGACCTGGGGTCCCTGGGGCCTGGTTCCCTCACCTCCTTCGGCCTCTTCCTGCTGAGTTCTGAGGGGCAGGAGGTGGCGAGGGGAACCCCTCCCTTGGGGTGGGGGAGTGCCCACTCGGCTTCATCCTCAGGCTGCCGAGGGTGAAGCTTCCCCCCAGGCCCCTGTAGCCCCACAGTAACCCTCCACGGGTCCCCCGCCCTGGCTCCCCAGGCCTGCTGGACGTGTACGGGTTTGAGTCGTTCCCCAACAACAGCCTGGAGCAGCTCTGCATCAACTATGCCAACGAGAAGCTGCAGCAGCACTTCGTGGCTCACTACCTCCGGGCCCAGCAGGTTTGCGGTGGGGCCCGCGTCCTCACCCCCTCCCCGGCCCCAGCCCCGGCTCACTACCTTGGGGCCCAGCAGGTGCACCGTGGGGCTGCCCGCGTCCTCACTCCCTCCCCAGCCCCAGCCCCAGCCCCATCCCGGGTGCGGCCGGGCGCCTCAGTTCCCTTGGGCAACGTGCTGCCAAGGCCAGCGGAGGGTGCCCCCCCCCCGCCCCCCCAGCAGCTCAGACCATGACTGCCCTCCACCCCCAGGAGGAGTACGCAGTGGAGGGCCTGGCGTGGTCGTTTGTCAGCTACCAGGACAACCAGCCCTGCTTGGACCTCATCGAGGGGAGCCCCGTCAGCATCTGCTCCCTCTTAAACGAGGTGGGGGGTCATCGGCGTGCCCAGCCCCTCGGGCGGGGCCCGGGGCTTTTCCCGGGACCTCGAGGCCCACCCTGTGCCTCCTTCTCTGTGTCTGCTTAGTGGGTTCACTTGCCCGCTGAGCCCTCCGTCGCAGGGACTCCGTGGTGCTCCCATGGGTGGGTTCCCGCGCCCCTCTGCCCCGCGGCTGACGGCCCGCCCCACGCAGGAGTGCCGCCTTAACCGGCCAAGCAGCGCCGCCCAGCTCCAGACGCGCATCGAGAGCGCCCTGACCGGCCGCCCCCGCCTGGGCCGCGACAGGCTGAGCCCAGAGCCCAGCTTCACTGTGCTGCATTACGCGGGGCCCGTGCGGTACAGCACCGCGGGCCTGGTGGAGAAGAACAAGGTGAGCAGCGGGCCGTGGCCGGTGCCACCGGTGAATCCAGACGCGGAGGCATTGCCGCACGTGTGCGGAAGCATCTGCTGTGCTCCCTGCCTGCCTGCATATCCTCTCGGGGTCCAGGGTCACCTCTCAGACCCACCTTTATGAGGTCTCTGCTACTCCGGCACAACCTGCCCAGAAACAACCCTCCTCACACCGTGTCTCCTGGCCTCTAGGCTCAGATGTGGGCCGGCCCTCCTCCTGGGGCCCCATTGAGCAGGGCCGGCAGCTCCCCCTATCCCCCCGCCATCACCCGCCGCCTTGTCCTTTCCCATAGGACCCTGTCCCCCTGGAGCTGACCAGGCTCCTGCAGCAGTCTCAGGACCCCCTGCTCAAGGTGCTGTTTCCTGCTGACCCTGAAGAGAAGTCCCAGGAAGAGCCCTCCGGCCAGAACCGGGCCCCTGTGTTGACCGTGGTGTCCAAGTTCAAGGTGGGTCCCCTGGCATGGACACCACGTGCTCGCTCATGAGTGTCCAGCGTTTACCGAGCACCTCCTGGGATCGGAGCTGAGCTTCTGGAGCCCGGAGGCGGCCAGTAGCCGTGGTCCCTGTCTGTGGTAGACAGGAATCTGACAGATGGACTGGGGGTCTGTAGTTGTCATGACAGGAAGCCTCGGCCGGTGGGCGGCAGTGTGCCCTCTCGCCCACCGCCGATAGAGTGATAACAGAAGCGCAGTGACTGCTGAACCTCCGTGGCGGCCCACTCCTTCTGGACAGACCCTGTCCTCGGCGGAGCAGGCTTGTCCCCTCCTTGGCGCCGTGTGTGTCTCAGCCCTGCGTCTCCTGCTCCCCTGCCTCATCCCACCCTGCCACCCCTCCTAGTTTACGCCTTGTCCTGCTTCCCACTGCGGCCTTCTCATCACCTCCGGGGGAGGCCACCAGGGCAGCCTGGGTCAGGGAAACACCTCCCCGTCCAGCCTCAGCCACGCCCCTGAGGGCCCGCCCTGTGTCTGCAAGGCCCTGCGCTGTGCGATGGCGGCGGACAGCTGTGTCGTAGCCCCAGCACACAGGACAGGCTTAGTCATGACAGGAGTCGCCTGAATGAACGGCAGGGTTTCTGAGACGGTTCCCTTCTGGGAAGATTGCCCTGGTTGGTGTGGGGGAAGCCTGAGATCAAATGCAGACAGACAGACCAGGTGGAGGGTCACAGGTCAAGGAGGGTCCCTGAGGCCGCCTGGAGTCACCCCAGGGCGTGTGAGGGTCCTGGTCTTGGGGTGCCCAGCCGATGCCCCCCCCTGCAGCCTGAGCCACAGTCTCCCCTCTGCAGGCCTCCCTGGAGCAGCTCCTGCAGGTCCTACACAGCACCACACCCCACTACATTCGCTGCATCAAGCCCAACAGCCAGGCCCAGGTGCAGATATTCCACCGAGAGGAGGTAACACACTGGGCTGGCGCTGCATCGCGGAGGGTCCCATTGTGCCAGGACGCTGGAGGGGTGAGAGATGGGACATCTGCTCCAAACGGAGTGACGTGAAGAGGGGCTTCTCTCCCCCTCTCTGGCAGGACAGTCATGTACGGTTGTGTGGCCTGTGCCCTGCACAGTGGCCCAACCACAGGAGGCGAGTAGGGGCTACAGGGCATCTTGCTCTCTGCTCCCCAAGCCACATGCCCTAACAAGGACAGGCAGCCCAGAGGAATGGGTGTCTTTCATGATTAGCTGAGAGTCTGCATCACCTTACAGACCAGGCACAGGGCTGGCTCTGATGAGGGTGTAGTTCCTAAAATCTGCTCAGAAGTACCCTGTGGCCAGCAGCTGGCCTTTGCCCTGTGGAGGGATGTGGGTGAGGTGTGAGAGCTGGACTGTGCTGGAGTGGGTCCCACAGTCACATGGCTGATGTGGCCTTAGAGTCCATGGCCAGGATTACTGCTTTATGGTAAAGACGTGGGGTGGGTCCTGGAGCGTCTTCACAGTTTAACTTCCCCCGCCTCTCACCTGTGACGCACTGTGTTGTCTGCAGAATACAAAATAAATAAAAACTAGGAACTGGATTGGGCTGCATTGTGAGGCACAGTTGTAATCGGTGAGACGGCCAGCACCAGCCTCAGCTGTACCAGAAGCCAGGCTTCACATAAGGGACCTGGGGCTGCCGGGACCCCTTCTAGCAGGGATAGTCTCTCCAGGTCCCTCGATTGCTCGCTGCCCCGAAGAGTGTCCGCCCTCAGGGGAGCCCGCAGGTCCCTGCCAGCGGGGCCACTGAGGGCGTTGCGTCTGGGGCCTGTGGCCCCTGCTGCCCACGCCCCTCCCGTCTCCGCAGGTTCTGAGCCAGCTGGAAGCCTGTGGCCTCGTGGAGACCATCCACATCAGTGCCGCCGGCTTCCCCATCCGGTGAGTGGGTCGGTCTGTCTGTCGGTCATGGGGGCGGGGCGGGGTCAGGGTGGCGCTGGGCCGCGCGTCAGCGGGACGCAGAGATGGAGCGAGAGGCAGGCCCACAGGCCCGCGGAAGTCGGCCTGGAGCTCGAGGGCTGCGCTCGCTTGCTGTGCCCTGTTTTGTGGAGGCTCCGGGCCTGCCCTAGAGTCAGGAGAGAAAGGAGGACGTGAGTGGGAGGCCGTTACAGACCCTCCAGGCGCGAGGATGGCCTGGTGAAAGAGAGAAGGGGATAAAAACGGACCATGGCGTGGCTGTGGGAATGGGACGCGGGCTGATGGACGGTGGGTCACTGGGGAGGGGAGCGGCCAGCTTCCAGGCCACAGAAGCACCTTCCAGCTTCCATCTGAGGCAAATGGGTGAATCGGGACAGTTCCCAACACAGGGTGACCTGGGGGGGGGCGCCCGGGGGTGGGGAGTCAGGTTTGAAGCGTTGGGGCACATGAGGAGCTGTTCTCGGTGACTTTAACACCACGAGCAAGAAGGAGACCCCGTGGGAGGCGGGAGGTGTGAGGCCACTCCCTGAGGGATGAGAAGCCAGCAGCAGCCTGGAGGGAGTCGGGATGAGAGAGGAAGCGGGGCTGCGGGTGTCCTGGAGGCTGAGAGCGAGTGACCTCTGTGAAGGCCTTGCCTAGGAAAGCAAGGCTCCGTCTGGGAAAGACCAAGGCTGGCTTCCCGCCGAGGGAGCCCAGTGACCTCATCCACTCAGCAGGCAGTCAGGGCAGTGTCTGGCGGGTGGTCGAGCAGAGTAAACAGTGATGCCGACTCAACGCTGGTAACTCTTATTTCTCCTTCCACCTGCCTCGGCTTTCAGGGTCTCTCACCGGAACTTCCTGGAGCGGTACAAGTTACTGAGAAGGCTCCGTCCGGCCACAACCCCCGGCCCCCATGGCCCATGTCCAGCTGGAGGCCAGTCAGGTGAGGGCACCCACTGGCCAGTCATCTGTTCACCCAGTTCCCCGAGCACCTACTTGGACCATCTCAGGGCGAGGGCCTGGGCTTCAGAGATGAGTAACGACAGTCCTGCCCTCATGGGGCTCTTGGTCCAGTGGGAGAAAGAGACTAAAAGAAGGCAGTTAAGCAGTGAGCAAAGTGGCGAGGCAGAAACAGGATGCTTTGGATGGTCTACGAGGTATGAACCAGGAAGGCTTCCTGGAGGAGGTGGCATCTCAGGTGAGGTAGGACTAGCCAGGTGCAGGCACTCCACGGACAGGAGACAGCACTGTGTGTGTGAGGAGCTCCGGGCTGTTGAAGGTTGCTGGCTCCTGGGGATAGAGGACAGTGGGAGGCGAGGCTGGGGGCAGGCGGGCCCAGTCCCAGAAGCCAGACATTCTCCAGATAGATGGGAGGCACTTCCAGGAAGGGAGGGGGTGATACCAGCCTGGGGCTTTCCAGAGGTCACTGCGGGTGGGACCCTGAGTGGCCAGAGGGGAGAGAGGCTCTAGACGTGGGCACAGTTGGGAAATGTTGGAAAGAAATTGGTCAGACTTGGCGAGCATTGGATTCAATGTAGGGAGGAAAGGATTAGCCAGGCCCAGCCAGCGGGGAAGAGAGGTCGGAAAAGGGCTTTCTTTTTGGGGCAGCTGCCAGGCCAGGCCTGGCTGGGAGGATGTCGAGAGAGGCCTGCTCTGCGGGGGGTTGTCTGATGCACATGGCATCACTGAGACAGTGAGAGCCGGTATGAAGACCCTGGGCAAAGGCCGAGGATGGGGCGAGTCCCCCCGGTACACGCACCCCCAGGGCCCTCCCCCAGGGCCCTGCATCCACAGGCACAGTTTTGCTTCGCATCTCCCGTCTCTCGGGCAGTTTTCCCACTCTCCTTTCATCCTCTCTCCCTGCTTCTCCCTGCGGTGCTCTCCTGTTCTGTCTCTTGCCCAAAGCCCCCCGAGCCCCTGGTCGACTTTGCTGCTGTTTCTCATCTGCGGCGTCTCCTCTGGCCACCGCTGTCTCCAGAGAGGCCCTGGGCAGCTAAAGGTGGTCAGAGCCCTAAGGTAAACCCTCCGTCTGCAGGAGCTGCCCCGCCAGGTGTGGGGGGCAGGCAGGGCCCCCACTGGGGTCTGGGGTCTGTTCTCCGCTTTCCATCCACGGCGGGAGGGCTCCGGGGCAGAGGGGGAGGCCGGGCTGCCCCGTGCAGCCCTCAGCATGTTTGGGCCCTTGGAAATGGGCTGCAAAGCAGCGAGGGAGTCTAGGCACCAAGTGCCCCCTGCCCTAGGGGACCTCCGGGGTGGGGGCTGCCGGCCAGTGCAGGGCACAGCCTCCAGGGGGACCCCGAGATCCCTCGGGACAGCCTGGGGGACGATGAGAAGAGGCCTCCTGCAGCCTCCTCCCCAAAAGGAAGGAAGGGATGTTGAGACACTTGTGCAGTGGGAAGGAAGCCTGTGGCACGTCGGGGACACTGAGGGGATGGTGACACGCTGACGGGCCCTGTCTCCATCTCAGAGTGGCCTCCATGCGCTGAGCCGGCCATGCTGCGGGGCCTCCTCCAGGACATCCTCCACGCACTGCCAGCCCCGCTGCACTGCGGCAGGACCAAGGTGTTCATGACCGACTCCACGGTAAGTGGGGCCGGGGTGAGGAGCTGGTGGCCACGCGCCCGGGTGGAGGACGGGGAGCACGGGAGGCCGAGGACCTCAGCGGACACCCTTCCCCCAGCTGGAGCTCCTGGAGCGCAGGCGTGCCCAAGTGCTGGAGCAGTGTGCCCGCCACATCCAGCGTGGCTGGAGGAGATACCGGTGCCGCACGCAGGCCAGGCAGAGGCGGGCAGCTGTGCTCATCCAGGCAGGTAGGAGCGGGGCCCGGGGCGCACAGCCCTCAGTCCCGGCCAGTAGGTGGGCCCGGGGGCGGCTGTCTCTGCAGCTGCACGCGATCCCACGGGATACCTGTGTCCCTTGAGGCGTTGCTTCTAGAGCCCCCACAGACCAAAGCGGACTGTGTCCCAGCCTCTAGGTGTTAACTGCATGTCCCCGTGGTGTGCTGGGCCTCGAATTCCCTGTCCAGCTCACCCAGAGCACCCCCAGTTCAGTGTGGACCACGTCCCACCCCAGCCCTAGCCAGCTGTGTTTGTATTTCTTCCCTCGATGACAACTGTCATCATCACTCGGGTTCCTGGGCTTGCTGAGCTTAAGAAGGTAAAAAGCAGTAAGATCTGACGACACAAGGAAGCAGTGTATGAACCACGACACAGCCTCACTTTGAAAAGCAAAAATACTAGAAACCCAATATCTGACAGTTGGTGGAGTCATGGCTACGTTATGGACCCATCCTTGTGATCCACCCAAGAAGTGTTTTGAAGAATATTTTTAGTTTCATGGAAACCCCACTTCCAATATGATGCTTAAACCTGGATGATGAGCTACACAGCAAGGTGATGCCACCTTCCTAAGGTGTGTTTGTGTGTATGGGCCTGAAAAATATTAAGGATACTGCAAAACTATCTGGGTTGTTGAGATAACTGGTGACTTTCAAATGACTTTACCAAATAGCCCTTTTTCTGAATGACTGTACCAAAAAATCAGAAAATGCATATTTCAAAAGGAGAAAATTAAAATTGCCCCATGATCAGTCTCACATCCAGTAGCTAGGACCTTCACCAGCTGTGGGTGTGTGGTGGTGTCCTTCGTGGATTCATACGGCGAGCGAGCAAATTCAAACGAGGGCTTCCAAAAAGAGGTCGTTTTAAAAGATGCAGACACTTCAGATCCCTCGTGTTCCCTGGGCGTTGCCCAGGGTGGGAGGTGGCAGCCTCCCCTTGGCTGTAGGCACCTGCCTCCAGGTCTGAGCGCTGTTTTTCAGAGCCAAGTCCGCGTCACGCTCGCTCAGCCCCTGACCTCCCGTGGGTGCCACCATTCATTCCCGTGTTTACAGCAGTTCTGGCGTTGGCGTAGCCTGGTTTACCAAGAGCTCTAACCAGCATGTCACTCTTGTCTCCTGTTTCTGAACAAACCCCTCAGCTGTCCGCTCCTGGCTGACTCGGAAGCACGTCCAGCGGCTGCACGCAGCTGCCACGGTCATCAAGCGTGCGTGGCAGGAGTGGAGGGTGAGTGCCGAGCTGGAGGTCAGAGCAGGCCAGGGGCTGGCCCTTCCCACGGGGCGGGCGGCCTCGCGAGTGATGTGGGCCCCGCGCCAACCACACAGCAGGACGGCTGTGACACAGAGGGGCCCGAGCCACCCTGGGAACACACCAGAACTCATACAGCCGAGCGCTTTAAAAGCACAGATTTTACAGTGTATCAATTAGATCTCAATAAGGCGGATTTTTTTTTTTTTGAGGTTAATTTGTGCTTTTATTTGTCAGTATAATTAACCACAATGGCCTGCAGGCTTCTTTGATCTAAAAAAAATACATTTTATATCACAGTCCAACAAACACACACACATATATGTATACATACATAAAAGTGAAACAAGTTTTGCCAAAAATGTCTACCCTAAGTGTTAAATTTTTTTTGGAGATCTTTTTTTAAAGCAGTTTTAGGTTTACAATAAAACTTGACAGGAACGTACAGAAATTCCCCATATTCTCCCTCCCCTCACATGAACAGCCATTATCAACAGAACGGTACCTCTTTTTTCTTTTTAGACCAAGGATGACTGCATTGACACATAATCAAAACATCCCCAGTTGACCTTAGGGTTCCCTTTAATGAGCAGAGCAGTGTTGCGTATTCTGTGGGTTTGGACAAAAGTATGACCAGATAGATCCATCATTGTAATGTCGCTCAGAGTACTTTCACTGCTCATGAAAACGTCTGTGCTCTGTACATGCCTCTGCAAACTCCTGACGACCACTCATCTTTTTACTGTCTCCAGAGTTTTGCCTTTTGCAGAATGGCATACAGTTGGAATCTTTTTCTTTCTCCTTGAAATGAGAAGTTCAGGCCGTTTATGAGACCACTCCTGGCCCACCCAGGCGTGGACCGGACAGGCTCCGGGGGCAAGCTCCCCCACCACACGCTGCGGCTTTCCTTCCAGCACTGGCCCTGCCCAGCGGCCACGTGGAGGTGCAGGGGACACGAGTCGGGTTTCTGCTCACAGGAAGGCCACACGTTTTGTGCCCCTCGTCAGAGTGAACCCAGGTTCCTGTTACAAACAGACAAGCCATTTCTTCAGGCCCCCTGCTCTGAGCACACCCCAAAGGCTGTTATTTTTTAAAAGTATGTGCAGCCTCAGCACAGTCGCCCTGGGTACAGGCTTGTGCAGCATCCAGCCAGGCGCCCTTCAGCTCACCTTGTTCAGGGCGAATCACTGAAGAGACTTTTGGGTTCTGTTTTCCATCAAGAGAAAGCTGTGATGTGGTGTTCTTTTTTAAGATCAGAATGGCCTTCCTTGCTTCTGAAGAACTGGATGGTGTGGAAGAAAAACACTCATCTCAAACTTCCTGCTCCCCGAGCTCCAGCCCACTGCCCCCGGCTCAGACCAGGCTCCAGGGCGCAATAACCCGGCTCTGGCCCCTGGGACTGGCCCTGGCCAACGCGGCGGTGGGCGTGCATGGCTTTCAGAGGAAGCTGGTGGTCTTCGCCTGCCTCCAGCTCCCCGTGGGCAGCCCCAGGAGCTGCGCTGTCCAGACGGCCCAAGAACAAGCCGGAGTCCTGTCCATCCGAGCACTGCCTCAGGTGGGCCATGCGATGGGGGTGGCATCCTGACCGCCCCACTGCGGGGTGGGGGGCAGAGCCCGGGGGTCGCAGCAGGAGCAGGACTGCGGCTGAGATGAAGGCCTCCAAACCCCTGCGCATCCCAGCTGGTGGCAGTTGGGTCGTTCCTATCATTACAATTAGGGTTTTCCAAAGCCCTTTCACTTTTAAAAAGCTGCCTCTAAGTGTTCTAGCATCTCTTCTGAGTCATCTTTAATTTAGTCCTACTTCCAAAAAAATTGGTCGTGGTAACAGCAGCTTTTTCCCCTCCAATGGCGCTGGATTTAGCACCACGCTTCCCCCTACTTGGGCTTCCCTGGCAGCTCTGACGGTAAAGAATCCCCTGCAATACAGGAAACCCAGGCTCATTCCCTGGGTTGGGATCCCCTGGAGGAGGAAATGGCACCCCACTCCACTATTCTTGCCTAGAAAATCCCAGGGACAGAGGAGCCTGGCAGGCTACAGTCCATGGGGTGGCAAAGAGCCGGACACGACTGAGCGAGACTAACACACACTCTCCCCTCACTTGTATTCTTTGGTTTATCCTATTCCTGACAAGCATGTGAGTCAGTGGTCCAAGATTTTATATCGTGGGCAGCCGCCAGGGAAAGAGGCAGCGAGCACAGACAAGAGCTGATACCCGCCTTTTACAAGGATCAAGTGACACAAGGCAGAAGGAAGGAAATGCTGCATTTCCTACCAGAGGAATTCCTATAGGACATATTCTTGATAAAATTGCCATGACAACACACAGGCCCGCCAGAGCGTAAACAGAAGTGCAGCTCTTTGATCTTCCAGCTTTAAGCAGTCCTAAGACTGGGACAGGTGATATTCTTAGCAGGGGAGAGCTCCCTCCTAGCATTTCCTCATCCATCTCCTGCTGAGTGGATGTGACACTGTCTTTAATACTGTTTGGGGCTTTGCTACTGTTTTAAAGTAAGGAGAAAAAGCACACTCAGTCAGTCCTGCCTCTGCTTTGACGCCCTCGGGTCCTCGGGTGTCCCCACCTCCCTGCACTCCCAGCCTCACTCCCGAGAGGTCCCTTCAGCCTCCCGGGAGCTGGGGCTAAGCTGCGTCTCTCTCCCAGGGCTCCATCAGGTTTCACTGCAGAAAGTCCCCGCTGCGCTATGCTGACACCTGCCCCGGACCCTCGCCCGACAGCGTTACTGGCTTCAATCAGATCCTGCTGGAGAGACACAGGCCGGGCCACGTGTGACCTCTTCTGCCCTCCCGGCCTCGCCCGGCCGGGCCACCCCCATGCCTGTTTCCACAAGGCCTTCTCCTGCCAGCGGCCTCGCCAGGGACACGTAATCAACACCCGGCTGCCAGGTGACTCCCGCAGCGACTCCGAGCGCACTCGGGGAGCTGTGGCTCCAGCCTGCAGGCGGGCCAGCGGCTGCACCGGTGGCCTGGGGCGGCAGTCTACGCACCCCCCGACCCTGACGGGTGTCAGGGTTGGCAGCAACCAAACCAGGATGAGGAAACGTCAGGGCTGTCACCACCTTCACACAGCCAGCTCAGCAGTGCTGGCCATCACTACAGCGGGCACCCCACCCTTCCAACCCCGCAGGCAAAGTCAGCTTGAAATCAGCTCTAAAATTGCGGCTGGGGGAGACTCTGCCTTGAGTTCCTTTAAAAGGAACAAAACCTTACTATTTAAATATCTGATTAATTTAATTTCAGGCAACTAGATTATAAATCAAGAATGATCAATGTAATGTACCAAAGAACCACCACACCGTAATTTTATTTCGAAACACTGAGCAAGTTTTCACTCAAATGGGTGTGAAAGCTCAGTAAATATTTATGTCTTAATTGTATCAAAAATAAAACACTTAAAAACCACCATTTGAATGTCGAGTTCTCTGTCCATACGGGTCTACCAGCGTGAGTACTTCCGCCTGCCTGCACCCCAGCCCGCAGTGCTGGAGGGGGCAGGGGGGGCCCACTTCAGTCCCGAGTCCTGGCAGCGCTGCCCACACGTGACGGCCTCCCGGGAGGGGCAGGCAGCATGGTCATCCACCTCAAGGATCCTCGTTCTGAGACGGCTCCACGATCCTCAAGCAGCAGTCGGCAAACTCCACAAACAAGGGCTCCTGCATGCAGGCTCGCATAAGCTTGGCCTTGTCATCTGCCCGATCGAGGTCGACCATCAGCTGTCTGAGGTGCGGGTTGAGCAATAAGCTCTTCAGCGCTGCAGACTCCCCTTAAAATGAACAGCGAGGAGAGACAAGCTGAGCTCTAGTGGGTGCAGGCAGAGACAGCTGAAAGCCAAATGTTCCAAACGTAATAAACACCAAGCATGCTGCACCCCCTCACCCAGCATTTCACATGAGGTGAGGCTTCCCAGGTGGCGACAGTGGTAAAGAATCCACCTGCCGACACAGGAGACACGAGATGTGGGTTCAATCCCTGGGTCAGGAAGGTCGCCTGGAGAAGGGAATGGCAACCCACTCCAGTACTCTTGCCTGGAAAAGTCCACGGACAGAGGAACTTGGTGGGCTACAGTTCAGGGGGTCGCAAAGACTTGGATGTGACTGAGCACACATGTTCAAATAAGGTGGGGTCAGCATATCAGATGGTTTCCAAGTTAAATGCTATCGGGACCTTATTCTTTTATACCTCTGTAAACATCTTAATGCCATTCACCTAAGCAAAAGTTATTTTACCTGCACAGACTTAGCTAAAAAATTGTCTTACTTGCAGACTTACCTAGGTTCTTTAAATTCTGCAAAGACACTCTGTCCTCTTCCTCGTCACTATTGAGAAAATCAGCCACAGAGTCGTCGTCATCATCTAAGGAACATAACACAGCCACCTGCTTATGACCGGAAAGGAAAGCTAGGTGCCAGATTTTAACAACTCCAGTAAATAAAAAATGTGTGTGCACACACACGACAAGAATAGAGATAATGCAAGTGGGCACAGACAAAACCACCTCTTCTCAGGAATTTGTGACTATGCTAACACTCTTATTTTAGGAAAGTGAAGACCTGGTGACTTTAACAAATGCATCCTAGTGTTCACACAAACTATGTTTGGGATTTGGGCCTTATTTTTCAGTTCTTCCCACACCACCTTTGCTCACTATGGCTCCAGCCCTGTCTGTAAAAACCCACGGACAGGACTCCCCTGTGTTTTCGGCATGGGTGGGAAGTTCTGAACCAATAAGGAAGTTTCTCAAAGGGCAGAAGTGGGCCATCCCCTGGCTCTGACTGCTCAATACCTTTTCAGTGGCACCGGGAGGGGCTATCTTCAGAGCCCAGCATGATGCATGGTGCGTAGGAGGAATTAAAGGGTACGTGGGGCTTGCCTGGTGGCCCAGTGGTTAAGAATCTGCCTTGCAATGCAAGGAACACAGGTTCAATCCCTGGGCCGGGAAGATCACGTACGCTGTGCCACAACTACAGAGCCTGCACTCTGGAGCCCAAGAGCCGTAAGCACTCAAGCCCGCTCACCCTACAGCCTGTGCTCCATGAGCGAGGCCACCGCTCTCTGCAACTAGAGAAAGCCTGCACACAGCAACCAAGACTCAATACCAGAAAAAATATATTTTTCTTTTAAAAAAAAAAGAGAAGGCTAGATGGATGGGGAGGACGGCAGCACACTCGCGCTGCAGGCTCTGAGGGCCGCCAGGAGTAGCAGCAAGGTTAAAGGCAGCGCGCCGTGTGGGTCCAGGTCAGGTGAATCCCCGCCAGGCCCAGGGAGGGAGACCCGAAGCCGTGACTGGAGCGGCTCCTGCCAGCAGGGTCCACCACTCACCCCAAACCACGGCTGTGGCCTTTCCCCCCGCTCCCCGTCCTTCTCCTGAATCTTCAGGCGGCCCCACATCACCACCCATGACGACCTGTGCTCTGGCCCCGGTGCACAGGGCTGAGGAAGCTGCTGCTCCTGATGAACTTGACGCCTGGCCCAGCCCATGAGTCCCTTCTCCTCTTTCTACATATTCTATTTGAAACCCTTTTCTCGGTTTGTGTGTTTGCAGTCAACCAACCCACCTTCATTTTCCACAGGCTTTTTAGTTTTTGCAGTAAGAGCTGATCTTATTTTTTTCTCAACAGGACCAGCTGCAGGCTTGCACTGCTCTGAAAAGACACAAAACTCAGGTGTACATCACCTCCGTTTGAGTGACAAGGCTGCACCACTCCCCCAAGCCAGCATCCAGCATCCAGGGGGAAGCCTATGTAGGGGGTAAAGGACTGGGTGGGGGATGAAGGAGAGGAAGTGAGAGATTCCGTCAAGGGGCCCGCCTCACGCTCCCCTGGAGCCTGTCTCCATCCTCCCTGTCCTGCCTAATCCCACAGACACTTCACCACGACTCAGGAACACACTGACTTCAGTTAGCCGCAAACTGTGTTCTCAGCAGTTTCAGATACGGAATGCGTAGGTACCACGTGCCACTGGGAGTCCACACGTGAAACTCACCAGGCCCGCCTGGGAGGGGTTCCGCCTCACACAGGACAGAGATGGACAAGATAAGGAGAGTCTCAGCCAAGTCACCCAAGGGGGTGGGGAGACGAGAGGCGGAGGTGCTGCCAGCTGGAAAGAGCATTCCGGGCAGAAGGAAAGGCCCGTGGCTGCAGCGGACCCTTGAGTGAGCAGAGTCAGGAGCAAGGAGGTGGTGACGAGCAACTGGCAGCTGATGGGCAAAGCAGGCCTGGCAGGACGATGGGGCACAAGAAGAGGAAGCCGCCTCCAAGACGCAAGTCTGTCTCACACCGTACCACCTTTATGTGGAATCTAAAATGACACAGATGAACCTACCTATGAAACAGCAACACACTCCTGGACACAGAGAACAGACCGGTAGTTGCTGACGGGGAGGGGGCTGGGGAGGGATTAAGCGGGAGGTTTGGGTTAACAGATGCAAACTATCAGAGGGAGAATGGATGAAGGGTCTTACTAAATAGCACAGGGAACTAGAGTCAGTATCCTATGATAAACCACAAGAGAAAAATATAAAGAAAAAAGAATGCTATGTATGTGCATAACTGAGTCACTCTGCCATACAGAGATTAGTAACACTGTAAATCAACTATACTTCAATTAAAAAAAAAAAGACCACCAGACATTATGCACCATCTATAGCTGTCCTATGACCACCTGCAGTTTTGCCAGAGACTGACCCTGAGCTCTGACCCAGTCTCTAATCTGTCAGTTTTTAAGAAATAGAGGACTGAGGAGCATGCCTAACTGCAGCATGAGTTTGCACTCAGCAAAACCCAGACCGTGGGGAGTTCTGCAGGTCAAACGGCGTGGATTCTTCCCCAGAGAAATTGTTTAAAAAAAAGATAATAACAAAGGACGGAGGAGCAATTTACAAATTAAGAGAGACTTAAAAAAAGAATCACATTTTGGGGGAATTCCCTGGCAGTCCAGTGGTTGGGACTCGGTGCTTTTGGTTAGGTTAGGTTAGGTTATGTTCAATCCCTGGTCAGGGAACTAAGAACCAAATGAAACAACACTCTTTCAGGATACATACTTGCATAATAAAACTGGAAAAGCAAAGATGTGATTGCATAGAGGGGTCATTTATAGGAAGTGAGAGCAGTGGGTCAGGGCAGGGCATGTGGAGGAGTTTCTGGAATGTATGGCAAAGTTCTATTTTTTTTTTTTTAAAGTTTTTATTTTTGGATGTGCCGGGTCTTTCTTGCTCCAAGGGCTTCTCTCTCCTTGCACCAAGTGGGGGCTGCTCTCCTGCTGCAAAGCACAGGCTCCCGGGCATACAGGCTTCAGTGGCTCAGCTGCCCCGAGGTATATGGAAACTTCAGAGACCAGGGATGGAACACACTGCCCCTGCACTGACAGGCAGTTTTTTTTATATTTTTTAAAATATATAATTATTTTTATTTTATTTTGGTTGCACTAGATCTTTACTGCTGCACACGGACTTGCTCTAGTTGCAACAGGAAGGGGCTACTCTTTCAATGCACGGGCTTCTCATTGCAGTGGCTTCTCTCGTTGCGGAGCAGAGCTTCTACAATGTGGGCTCAGGAGTTGTCACGCATGGGCTTAGAAGCTCCGAGGGGTAGAACCTATGTCCCCTGCATTCACTGGCAGCTTCTTATCCACTGAACCACCAGGAAGTCCAAGTTTTATTTTCTTGACCTGGGTGGTGTTCGCCTTAAATTCAGTAAGCAAAAAAAAAAAAAAAAAGAATCTACAAATAATAAATGCTGCAGAGTGTATGGAAAAAAGGAAACCCTCCCACAAAGTTGGTGGGAATGTAAATTGGTGTAGCCACTATGGAAAACGGTATGAAGAGTCTCCAAAAAACTAAAAATAGTTACCATAGCCCTCAATCCCATTCCTGGGCATATACCCAGAAAAAATAAAACCTCAAATTTGAAAAGATACATGCACCCCAATGTTCATAGCAGCACTATTTACAATAGTCAAGACATGGAAGCAACCTAAATGTGCATCAACAGAGGAATGAATAAGGAAGATGTGGTGTATACATATATGGCGGAATACTACTCAGCCATAAAGATGAAATGATGTCATTGCAGCAACATGCATGGACCTAGAGATTATGATACCTAGCGAAGTAAGTCAGAGAAAGACAAATAATCATATCACTTATACGTAGAATCTTAAAAAATGATACAAATGAATTTATTTACAAAACAGAAACAGACTTCAGACACAGAAAACAAATTTATGGGTCCAAAGGGGTGAGGAAGGATAAATTAGGAATATGGGATTAAGAGAAAAACACTACTACGTATAAAACAGATAAACAACATGGGCCTAAAGTATATTACTGTTTCATTTAGTTGCTAAGTGGTAGCTGACTCTTGCAACCCCATGGACTGTAGCCCGCCAGGTTTCTCTGTCCATGGGATGTCCCAGGCAAGAATACTGGAGTGGGTTGCCATTTCCTTCTCCAGCAGATCTTCCCAACTCAGGGAATTAACCCATGTCTCCTGCATTGACAGGCAGATTCTTTACCACTGAACCCCCAAGGAAAGTATATCATAGGGAACTATATTCATTACCTTGTAATAACATAATGAAAAAAAAAACAAAAAAGGATACAGATCACTGAATCACTTTGCTGTATACCTGAAACACTGTAAATCAACTATACTTCAATTAAAAAAAATTTTTTTAAATAAGAACAAAGCAAGCAGGGTTTCCCTGTGGTCCAGTGGTTAACAATCCGCCTTCTAATGCAGGGGACACCAGTTCAATCACTGGTCTGAGAAGATGCCACATGCCATAGGGCAATGAAGCCTGTGGGCCACAGTTACTGAGCCCATGTACCCCAGAGCGGGTGCCCCGCCAATAAGAGAAGCCACTGCGACGATAAGGCCAAGCACTGCAACTAAAGAGCAGACGCCGCCACCGAAACTAGAGAAAGTCCCTTAGCAGCAAACGAGAACCAACGCAGCATTCCCCTCGCCCCCCCTCCCCAAAAAACATACTAGCAGAGAGGCTGGAGTTTTCACCACCGAGGAGTGAACTGCTCCAATCTGTGTATCGGGAAAATCACCCAGATTGCGCTAGGGGGTCTCGGAGGGGCCTCACAGGGCTGCAGGACCAGAGAAGCATTCCAGACACAGCTCCCAAACTATTCCAGAAAGCAGTTCTACTTCTTTCCTATTTTGAGCCGAAAGGGTTTGTGTTTTTTTTTTTTTAAAGTGCTCCGGAGACATTAGGGTTAAAAAAAAAAAAAAAAAAGCTGGAGCGGGACGGTGGTGCTGTAAAATCAGAGACTGGAGGGGCTAAAACTAGAGGCAAACCACCAATGAGGAACTTTAACAGAAAAGTCACTGAGAGAGGGGGAGGGGGGGCGCGGGGAAGGGCCCCTGAAGACTGAGAAGAGGCGCCGGAGACAGAAAAACTTAAAATGTAGACGTGACAACAGTGAGCCAGGGACGTTGCTCTTTACCGTAAACTGGTGTCCCTCCCCGTTTCTATCAAGACATCACTTAAAATTAAAAAAGAAAACGTCGTTAACCTCAGCCAGAGCAGCTTCTGCCAAACGAAGCGGAGCTGAACACTACGAGGAAGGCACAGCTAGGGGAGGCTTTAGAGGCAAAAGCCAAAGACTGTTTAAAAAAAAAAAAAAAAAAACAGATGGCAGGCAGAAGGGAAAGTGGGGCAGAGGAAAGGTTTCTGATTGTCCATCAAGTGGAGGCGCACTCGTAGGAAGAGGTATCCGCCTGCCCACGATGAGTGGGAGGCGGTCCCCAGGGTCAGGCGTTGCAATGCTGATAGCAGGGTAATTGCCGGGCCCGGGGCCCACGTCCCCGAGGCCGCAGCGGGACAGGGCGCTGGGGTCCACGAAGAAGGGGGCCTTACCTTTGTGCTTCCGGAAGCAGGGCAAGGAACAGCTGCAAAAACAAAGCCACAGGCCGCGTCAGCTCCGAGGGCGGAGCGGACCCTCCTGCCGTCCCTCCCCTGCCCCGCGACCCCCGGCACTCACTAGGGCACGCGGCAGGCGGGGCAGCGGTATTTGGGCTTCTCCAAACAGACAACGCATACGGCAGTACCGCAGCTGAGCGACGCCATGGTCTCTCCCAGGTCGCTTTCCCCGCCGGCGCGCCAGCCCCGGGCCCCCTCGCCCCACGTGCACGCCCTTTCTTCCGTTTCCTCAACCAGGACCAATCAGCGTGCAGCACTTACAGTCACAAGCAATCGATTAATCCCGCTCCTCGTTCCAGGCCTGAGAAGTAGAAAGTCGATGCACTCGATACGCATCCAGAGCCCATTGTCAGGGGTACTCCCTGATTAGGGCTTCCCTTGAGGCTCAGTTGGTAAACAATCCGCCCGTAATGCGGGAGATCTGGATTCGATCCCTGCGTTGGGAAGATCCCCTGGAGAAGGAAAAGGGTACCCACCCCAGTATTCTGGCCTGGAGAATCCCCCATGGACAGAGGAGCCTGGCAGGCCACAGCCCATGACATGGTAAAGAGTCAGGCACGACTGAGCGACTAAGCACAGCAAATGAGAAGTCCACACTCTGGCCAAACCAGACTCAGCTAGACCATGTGACACACATGTGCCCTTCCCGAACATTTTTCTCACAGGAAAGGAAGACAAGCCTTGGCCACTGACAAATGTTTATTGAGCTCTAACTGTGAGCCCTGTGCTTCTCAGATGCTTGGCTGGGAACACCCAGGGATTAGCAGGCATCTCTGGGAGCTTAAGGCTTAGAGTGAAGGTAGGAGGGAGAATCCCTGGGTGGGACTGATTGGCCAGGGAACAGATGAGTGACCTCTGGCCCAAAGGTGGATATCCTGGTCCAGAAAAGGGCTTGAATGCCACCTCGGGCTTTAGGGATAGACAAAGTCACATTTTATTGGGAGCCCTGTTCCTCTTCAAAGCTTTGAGCACTGTCCAGCTTTACCAGGCTTCCCACTCCACATGTGCGGTACTGTCTTGAGGTCATAAGTCACCCTCACCGCCTAATCCTAACCCTAACCCCTTTGCATTGATCCATCAGCCCTCAGGATCTCCTTACTACAAGGGCCCCACTCCACTGTCACAGTCTGTAGGGATGAATCTGCTACATCCCCAAGCAGCCATTCAAGTCTCAGCTCAGACCCCTCACTGTCTGTGTCACTTGGAGAGACTGGCTACCCTATCTGAGCTCCCTCGCCTGTTAGAGTAGATGTTTCTACTTTCCTGAGCTATTGCAAGGCAGAGAGGTGACTGTAAAAAGATTTGTGATCTGAAGTGCTACAAAGGGTTATTTATGTGATTTCTAGAGTCTATAACTCTTTTGAAGCTCTGGTCCCAACCCCATAAGCCCAGGTTCCAGGCTCTGAGTCCCTGGAAGCTGAGGTCTTGGAGCTCAGGCCCCTCTAAAAGGGTTCCACTGCCAGCCTCAGTGAGCCGCACTGGGGTTGGGCTGGAATGAGTAGCCGTCACTCCTTCGGCTTTGCCAGGCTGTTGAGGCTGCTGTCCAGTCCTCGGTGCTGAAGTGGCACTGCCCCTCTGGTTGCCTACCTGCCCCAGCATGCAGCTGCCCCTGCCTCCAGCCTCCTAACAGAACTCACACCAAAATCCAATGTTTTCCCACTGATCCAATACTCTGATGCATTCATTGTATCCCTCAACAGTTATGACCGCTGCTGGTTTGAATCAGAAGTCTCCCAGAAAGTCTGCACTTAACAGGGAAGGACAGAGGTCAGTGACTTGAATCCTCTGCTCTCTGGCATCAGTACTAATTCCCCAGCTATGGACATCACCATCGCCCACCCAGACTTTTCCTGTGAGCTGTGTTTGGAGGCTGAGGCCATGGAGAGTTTCCACAATTTTCAGGGGCTCAACCTGAGCCCATCCACATCCACACCCACACCATGCTGACTCCCCTACCTTCCGGTTCAGAGATAGTGCCTCCAGCAAAAAGAAACTTCCTGGAATTCCTCTCATGCACATTGCATTCAGTAGAAATACCTCTTCTACTCTGGGTGACCCCCATCTTCCATGGACCCCCTCCCCCACTCCAATATCCAGGAAAGGAGGTGTCTCAACTGTGATGGCGGGGAGGTTGGGGAACATCCAGAAGCAGCGACAGAAGCCTGGTACAGCTCCTCTGGGCAGTGGCTAGTTCAGAGCAGAAAGACAGGTATGACTCTGGGCCCAACAACTAGACGCCCGCAGATTTGCCCTGGCTCTCTATGGTCCCCCATCACGCCCTCCTAGCAGCTAAGGCTGTCTCACGTCTTCTCAGCGTCAGCTTGAGGCGCAGAGCAGAACCTGGAGAGAGGAGAGGTAATAATCAAGGCAGAATGGTTTCCAGAGCCCCGCTGTCTGGCAGGCGCTGTCCAGCACATTCCAGGCAGGTCCAGCCCAACGCCCACGCCGAAGACTAGAGGCGTTGTCTTGAAAGTGGAGGCCCAGGTCCGGCACCGAGCACCGCCAGAGGGCGCCCCAGATCGAGATTGGTCCTGGCGCGGCCGGCGCCAGAGCAGGTCTGCAGCGCCTCTGGCACCCAACTTTGCACCTTGGGTGGGAGGCAACGCGTACCACGCAGGGAAAAGCAAACCCAAGCCTGGCCTGCGCAAGAAAGAGGGTCAAGAGTGCCGAGTTGAAGCCGACGACCGGATGGGCAGCAGTGACTCTTCCATGAAAGCAAGGCCCACGCCAGGCCAGCCGAGAGCTCCAAATGCGCCTGGCTGTCCAGGGAGAGTTCCCGACGTTGCCCCCCCGACCCGCGCCTCTTAGCAACCCCTCGGGCAGAGATCCAGCTGGAAGCTGGCCACCCCATATTAGCTTAATGAAAGCCTAATAGTGCTTCTGGAACTTTCAGATGACTAACTAGGGCGCACCCAGTGCCCTGCGTCTTTCCTGATGCCATGATGGGGTGGGCATATAGGTTGCATAATGGCCGTATCCGAGGCTAGAGGTTGATAAAGCTGGGCTCCCTGTGGAACTGTGCTAAATCCCAGCTTCTTTCTGCAGTCCTAATACCTCTAACCCTCCACCCTCTTGATTGCACCAAGAGAAATGTCCACGGTGGTGTGTTTAGGGAACCTATACAGCTGGTTTCATCTCCTACTCTTCCACTTATTCTCTGGTATCTGAGAGAGTGCTTCAGAAGTTAAAGGGGTGAGGTTGTTGGTAGGAATCAAATAAAGACAGCCTGAGGTTCTGGTGGAGTGGCTTCCAAGTCATCTGATTTCAACTCTCTGCGTGTTATTTTATCTTGCAATGCCATTGATTCCCCAGCTCGAGACAATGACAGTCTGACCTTCCATTAGACTTCAAGGAGAACTTCCAAACAACAAAAGACATAAGGGCTTCCCTCCTGGGCCAGTTGTCAACAATCTGCCTTGTGATGCAGGGACGTGGCTTTCGATCCCTGGTCAGGGAACTAAGATCTCACGTGCTGTGAATCAATTAAGTTCCTGCACTGCAACTAGAGAGTCTGTGTGCTGCAACCACCGAGACTGTGTTATGAACTACGACCCGACAGTCAAAAATATAGTTTTTAAAAAAGAGAGAGAGAATAATTGCATTGTCTCAGCAGAACTGGTAGAAGAGCACAGACCTTAAAGGTCACTACCACCCAAACCCCACACTTTCATTTTCTCACACCTTCTTCCATTTGCAAGTCAACATACAGACATCTCTCACCATACATTCCCTAGAACAGAGATCAAAGGAATCTAGTAAAAATAAAAGCCCTGAGACTCCTTCATCAGCAGATCTGCACAGGAAAGTTATTCAGGCCATAGGAAAATGATATCAGAGGAGCAGGAAATGGCAACCCACTCCAGTATTCTTGCCTGGAGAATTCCATGGACAGAGGAGCCTGGCGGGCTACAGTCTGTGGGGTCGCAGAGTCAGACACAACCGAAGGATTAACGTGAGGCAGACTACACACGTACCAGGATGGCTAAGATGATTACTAGTATCACCAAATGCTGCCAGGGATGCCGCTGGGTCACTCATACACTGCCTGTGGGAACATAAAACAGGACAGCCTCCCTGAGAAATAGCTGAATCGTTTTGCTTAAAACTAACTACACTAACCATGTGACCAAGCATTTGCGCTCTTGGATATTGGTAACAGAGAAGTAAAAATTTAGGTCCACAAAACCTGTACACAATTGTTCATAGCAGCTTTATGCCAAACACTGAAGTCCACCAAAATGTCCTATAGTAACATCATGATTTACTGCAGTAAATGGAATATTTAAGGGGTGAACTAGTGACACAGCTTGTAACAACTTGAATGGGTCTCAGGGGCGTTCTTCTGAGTGAAAATCATCTCAGCATATCACACACTGTATGGTTTCATCCATTTGCCATTTTTAAATGACAGAATAATAACAAATTGGTGGTTACCATGAGTTAGGGATGTTGGAGGGGAAGGGAGCTATGTGTGTGACTATAAAGGGATAGAAAAGAAGACATCTTTGTGGTGATGGAGCAGTCTGTATCTTGGTTACAATAGGGGCTACATGCGTTTACATGTGGTAAAATGACAACCATACATACATACTGTACCCAGTGTGAGTTGACTGGTTTTGATACTGTACATTATGTAAGAGGTAACCACTAGGAGGCAAGAGTACTCTCTCTGAAGTACCTGTGCGACTTCGTGTAAATCTATAATTTTTTCAAATAAAATTTTAAAAATGTAAAAGGAAAAAAAAAAAAAAAAGAAAATGATATCAGATGCAAATTAAAATCACAATGTAATACCATAAATGTACCAGAGTAACTAAAATTGCAAAGTTTGGCAATACTAAGTGTTGGCAAGGGGTCTGCTATGAATTGGACATTTGCACCCCCTCGAAATTCATATGCTGAAATCCCAGCCCCCAATGTGATAGTATTAAGAGGTGGGTGGGGCCTTTGATAGGTGATAAGCTCATGAGGATGGAGCACTTGTGAATGGTGTTAGTGCCCTTATGAATGACCTCCCAGAGGGTTCTCCTGCCCTCTTTCTGTGAATAACAGTCTGTGAAGCAGGCACCAAGTCTGGTGGCACCTTGATGTTGGACTTCTCAGCCTCCAGAACTGTGAGGATAAAAAGCTGATGGGACTTCCTTGGTGGGTGAGTTCAATGCCCGATCAGAGAACTAAGATCCCACATGCTGTGGGCCATCTGAGCCCAGCACTACAGGGAAGAGCCCGAACACAGTGATGAAAAACCCCACATGCCTCATGCGTACGTGCTGCAACTAAGACCCAACGCAAGTAAACATTTTCCTAGACATTTGCTGTTCAAGCCACCCATTTTATAGTATTCTTATTATAGCAGCCCAAATGGTTTAAGACAGAAATTGGTACCAGGAACCTAAAAATGTGAAAACAGCTTTGGAACCCGGTAGTGATAGAGGCCGGAAGAGTTTCGAGATGCAGCCTTGAAAAAGCCTACACTGCCACGCAGGGACCTTCAAAGTCAATTTGAGTGTGGCCTCAGAAGAGGAGGAGAGCTGCAGAGAAAGCCTCAGTCTTCTTGCTCTTGTTCAGTTGCTCAGTCATGTCCCACTCTCTGTGACCCCATGGGCTGCAGCATGCCAGGCTTCCCTGTCCTTCACTATGTCCTGGAGTTTGCTCAGACTTATGCCCATTGAGTCAGTGATGCCATCCGACCAACTCATCCTCAGTCATCCTCTTTTCCTCATACCCTCAATCTTTCCCAGCATCAGGGTCTCTTCCAATGAGTCAGTTCTTCACATCAATCTTCTTAGAGAACATCTAAGTGATGGTGAATTGAATGTTGGTAGAAATGTGTGTTGTAAAGGCCATTCTGCTGAGGTCTCAGGAGGAAATAAACAACACTGGAAAATGGAGGAAAGTTGATCCCTAGTAAAAAGTGGCAAAAAACTTGGCTGAATTGTGTTCCTGTTCCCGAGTTCTGTGGAAGGTGGATCTTGCAAGTGATGCCACTGGATGTTTAGCTAGGAGATTTCTAAGCAAAGCATTGAAGGCATGACTTGGCTCCTCCTGACTGCATTCAGTAATACGTAAGAAAAGAGAAATGACTTACAGGTGGAATTGCTAAGCAAGAAAGAGCAGAACTTAAAGATTCTCAGCCTATGCATTTTGCAAAAAAGGAGAACACTCGCGGTGTAGCCAAGCAACCATGCAATCAGGAGAATGTTATGGATCTCAGGAGAAATCAAGCCTTCTTCCAGACAGCCTGTGGAAAACAAACATGGGCTGGTTGACTTAAACTGCAGTGAGCAGCCAGCCTTACTATAAAGGTTTGGATACATTAGACTCCTTCATAAAGATTAAGTCCTAAAGGCAGCACAATCCACAGCTTGGAGAACTCCCTACACTTTCTAACAAGCAGGAGAAGCTAGGACTGGGGGCCCAAGAGCCCCACTTCCCTCTCAGTCTCCATTCAGGACACTCACCCTGGGAACCGGGAGGAGACAGGGAGTCCGATTTACCTGCGCCTTTTGAAATTCTTTCTTCCTGTCCCTGTCTCTCCTTACCTCTCTCTTTCTTCTTCCAGTTTCTTCTTGGTGTCTCTTTAGTTTCAAGCCCCCAGTTGAGTTTGTCCGTAACCTCTCACGGCTCCAGCGGGCGTCAGAGCAGCACCACCCGGGGCCGCAGCCCCGCACTTCCCTCCGCCCCCGACCCCGTGCCCTGCGAGAGCTGCACCTGAGCCCGCGACTGTCCTCACGCCTAAGCTTCCCCGGTGATTCTGACGTCGCCCACTTAGACCCTGGTGTCACAGCGCCCTGGGGCAGCAGCTGCTTTATCTGGGTGAGAGGCGTGAACTGCTGCTCTAGTTAGAGAATGTTCTGGAAGAGAGGTTTCAGTTTGACACCCTTGGAACTTACAGGCCATCCCAAGAACAAGAGACTAGAGTCCCTTGTGGAGCCCTAATGACCAAGGTCACAGATGTGGAGCCCTGTATCAAGATCACAGGACAAAAATCTCTGAAATGGACCAAGCCCCATAGCAACTGTTGCCATGAGCCTCGTGATCTAAACAGGCTGGTTCCCTGATCCCAAACTAGGTAAAACACCCTCCCTAGTACTCACCCTGTAGTGTCCTAACCACTTACCTAATTACCTTCCAGTAGGAATTTTCTTTGTCTTGAGGCTATAAAAATTGGCTGTGCTGTGCTTAATCACTCAGTTGTGTCCGACTCTTTGAGACCCCATGGACTACAGCCCACCAGGCTCCTCTGTCCATGGGGATTCTCTAGGGACGAATACTGGAGTGAGTTGCCATGCCCTCCTCCAGGGGATCTTCCCGACCCTGAAACCGAAACCAGGTTTCCCAAATTGCAGGCAGACTCTTCACCAGCTGAGCCACCAGGGAAACCCAAAAACTGGCTACTCGCCCACAAAATGGGTTGGCTCTCCTGTGAGCTGCCCCCAGGTTCTAAGTGTCTCTAATAGACTGCTAGCTGCAACTGGTGAAGTGCTCCACAATAAGACAAGTCACTGCAATGAAAAGACTGCACGGCAACCAGAAAAAGCCAGCACACAGCAAGAAAACCTACTGCAGCCAAATAATAATTAAAAAAAAAAAAAAAAGACCCTGCTTGCTTAGTAGCTCAGTAATGTCTGACCCTTTGTGACCCTTTGGACTATAGCCTGTCAGGCTCCTCTGTCCATGGGATCTTTCAGGCAAGAATACTGGAGGGGGATGCCATTTCCTCCTCCAAGGGATCTTCCCAACCCAGGGACAGAATCTGCTTCACTTGTGTCTCCTGCAAGTGAATTCTTTACCTGATGAGCCATCGGGGAAGGCCCCCCTGCTCCCTAAAAAAGAACCTGTGCAGACAAATAAAAACAACCACAAACACCTGGAGACAGCCGATATATCTGCACTTCTTCTTCCCAATTAGATCCAAACAGCCCTGGTTCTCCTGGCAGCTGGCAAGTCACCACTCTCTCAGTCACATTCTCCACTTTTGGGGACTGGAGGGGACAGCTGGGGGCTGAGAACCAGTCCCCCTGCCTCAAGGCCTCAGCAAAGCCCAGAACAGTGTCCAAAAACAAACGCAAGGCTCCCAGGACCCTGAGAGCTTGTCCACGTATGTGTGGCCGTGACAAAGGCGGGAGTCCATGAGTACATAGCGGGAGGCTAAGTTCCGAGCTGCATTTCCCTGGTTTTCCCTCACAGGTTATTACAGTTGGAATGATGTTTCCATGATGCTTCAGGTCCTACCCAGCACTGTCCGTCCCCTGCCCTGCTGTGTGGCTTGGGATGGTTCACAGCCCCTCTCTGGGCCAGTAGCCCGACTGTACAGTGTATGGTAGGTAGGACTGGGCAGGTGTAGCAATAAGTGTTGGTGTGTGTGCAGAGCCAGTTTTCCCAACCACGTCACTTGCATAACAAGTCCTGGCACTGGGGTCAGGCGGATCTGTACCAGTGGCTGAGAAACAGTCCCCCTGCCTCACAGCCACAGCAAACCCCAGGACAGTGTCCAAAAACAAACACAAGGCCCCCAGGACCCTGAGAGCTTGTCCGGAGTTTGGCTGGGTCAGCTAACAAAAGCTCCAGGCTCTGTTTTCCAGCCCAGGCCATCCTCCCTGAAGAAAGAAGGGTGAGGCTAGTCCCCTGACAAATAATTATGGAGCTGCTTCTACTATGTGCCCAGAGGGGCTACTGGGGCCATGGGGAGAAGCCTTTCCTGGGGACAGGGGTGGGGTGGGGAGGCAGAGAGGGGCGCAAACCAGTGACCTGCCCCGTGACCTCTGCTCCCAGGGTGCATAGTCCAGGATGAGGGGTCCCAGCTGGGGAGACCTAGCCCAGGAAGCTCTGGGTCCAGGAGCCTTCGGACATGGACTGGTCAGAAATTAGTCCCCATAGAGGAGCTGTGATCAGCCGAGAGTGGCCAGGGTCAGGACTTAATCATGCCTTAACAGGAACCCTGCATCTCATCTCAGCCGCAGAGAGGACCCCAGCCTCCTCAGGTTTCTTGTGCCAAGTGCACTCACCCTTACAAAGCCTTAGTTTGCCACCCTCTTTGCCTTCCCTTCTTTGGTCAAATCGCAGGCCCGCACTAGGGCCAGGATGACTTGCTCCCCCCCTTCCCCCGCTCGGAGCCTGCCCGGAAACCCAGCCCTTTCCCCTGGGTGAGTTCTGGTTAAGAGATGACACTTGTTCCCGTTGGGCCCCGCCCCACTGCTCCGAAGGCGCTGTCCAGCCCACGGTGCTGAAGCGTCCTGGGCCCCACCAACATAGAACAGACAGCAGTCCCGCCTGCAGCTGCCGTTCCCATCCTGGCAGGCTCCGGCCTCGTTCACACTGGCCTAATAATCCGCAAGGATCCTTGTCTGCCTAGCGTGTTTAAACTGGGATCGCCACAGTGGCCCGAGCTCCCTGAGAAGGCCCAGGGAGAGCCTATGTTTGCCTGGGGGGGTGGGGGGTCAGACGACTCCAGAGTGGACAGTAGTCAATTTTTGTGCTCCATCCTGAAGCCAGTAGGACTATGGGCATCTTCATGGGCCCTTTTTGACTTGTCCTATGAGTTGTGGGGAGACTGGGCCCAGAGGAGGGTCCACTCACTTTGCAGGAACTCAATTCTTCCCACTTGCATCCAAACCTAGGAAGCCCTGCTCCCTGAGGGGGTGGGGTGAGACAGACATACACATTCCCTGCAGTAAAGATGTCTCTCCCTCCATGCCAAATAACCTTGACTTCTGTGGGTGTTCACAACCCTCCCCCCAACTCAATGTCCAGACAGGTAGGCGAAATCAGGTGTCCCCAGTGAAGAGCTCTTCAACTTGGAGTCCTGAATATTGCCCTTGAAAGAGTAAATGACTCAGTTGGTCAGTGACTTGAGTGTAACCGTGATGGCCATGATACTGGGCAGCATGAAGAAGCTGGCTATAGGGCAGAAATTAGTCCAGAACAGAGGGCTGGTCAGATGCTGAAGGAGCAGCCCCCTGGTGCCTAGGACCAAGCCCACATTGGACCTACTGTGCTCTGGCTCACCCCGTGACCCCACAGGGTCTTCAAAGCAGCCCAGAACTCAGTCCTACCTCCTAATCATCAGCCAAGCCTCTGTTCAGGCTGAGAGAAAGAAGTAGAAGTCTAAACAAGAGAGTTTTGAGAGGGTGCTCCAAAGGAGCTGAGTGTGGCCAGCATTCACTTGGAAGAAATAAATATCAAGTTCTGGTCTCCTCAGATTCGTGTAAGGACCCAAGTCCAGTGCCCACAGCTGCTAGGCAACTCCAGTTTAAGGCTCTCCAGGGCGTATAGTACATTCTGGCTGGATGTGGCTTGAAGAGCCTGGGCGACAATGCATGATGGCCGGGCTGAGTTCACACCAAGAGGAACCACAGGCAGCAGCCTCAAGACTATTGAATCATCTCAGAATGAGGATTTTTTTAATTGGCTATTGTGCTGCATGGTGAATCAAGTTGCTTGACCCCCTCCTTATTCACCCTGGATGAGTGCCTGAAGATGGTTGTGTGGGATAGGAGGGGACAGTCACCCACAGAATGAGAAGGTCTAACCCCACCCCCCAACACATGGGTCCCATACTGTTGCCCCCATGTGCTGTGCTAAGTCACTTCAGTTGTGTCTGACTCTTTGTGATCCTATGGACTGTCGCCTGCCAGGCTCCTCTGTCCATGGAATTCTCCAGGCAAGAATGCTGGAGTGGGTTGCCATGCCTTCCTCCAGGGGATCTTCCCAACCCAGGGATTGAATCTGTAGTCTCTGATGTCTCATGCATTGGCAGGAGGATTCTTTACCACTAGTGCCACAAGGGTAGCCCCTCTGGCAATGAATTAATCAGTAATGTTGTCCAGGGCATCACAGTGACCCCAAGAAGCAGACAAAGTGGATATTAGTAACCCATTAGTTAGATAAGAAAACGGGGGCAGAGAAGGCGTGGTGCAGTCACCAAAACCCCAGAGAAAGTCCAACTTTTTTTTGGGTGGGCACAGTTTATGGGATCTTAGTTTCCCAACCAGAGATTGAACCTGGAGCCACAGCAGTAAAAGTGCCGAGTTCCAATAACCACTGGACCACCAGAGACTTCCCCCAACTTCCTGCTCTTCAGCTTATTGGAACCTTCCTGTCCCCAGATCTCCACTTCATCCATCAAGGAGCTGATGCTAATGGAGGTCCCCTCCATCAAAGCCAAACAGCTCTGGTTACCATGGTAATAAATAACCACTCCAGGCTCTCAACAACATAATCCTAGGAGGACACATGGAAGGCTCCTGTGGCCTGAGGGTCAACATGTCACTCCTTGGGTGAACATGCCTACAGCCACAGCGAGGATATGAACACCATCCAAGAAAGACAGGGGCTGCTGGGCAGACCCTGGGGAGGGTCGGGGGCCTGGAGGGAGTTTGACACCTCCTGCATGTGCTGGGCCCTCAGGCAGTGAGCCAGAAGTGCTGTCTAAGCTGCTCATTGCAGTAGTTGAGTCACAGCTATGCCAGGAATGTGAGTCCACATATATCCAGCAGGCCTGGCAGAATGAGGGAAAGTGAGGGGCTACTGCAGGGACCTCCCTAAAGTCCAGTGTGGTAGGGATCCTGCCAAACTGAATGATTAGGCATCCAAGTGAACTAGAATTCCACAACCTGAATTACCCAGGGGAAGGTTGGGAACATCAAACTGGGCAGTGCACAAAGCAATAACCACTCCCCTACACATCTCCAGGGGTCCCCATCCCCTCTTCTGCCCCCATCCCCAATTCTGTATCCCCTCATCCCACCAAAACAGACAGAATTGGAGGCTAAGGTTGAGAAAAATTTCCCCGAAAGGAGAGTTACAGAATAGATTTTTAAAAACAGCTAAGAAACATAGATATTAGTAGGAGTTCTATAAAGAGAAAATGGTAGGCCTATTTTATTTTTTTAACCCCCATAATGGAAGAGCATGAGTTGGCAGGTTGAAGGGACTCGTACCGTATCACACACAATGGATGAAAAATACCACTCGAGGCCCAGCACCGACAATGGCCTTCCCAGTGCCTCAGTGGTAAAGAATCCACCTGCCAATGCAGGAGACATGGGTTCGGTCCAGGTCGGGAAGATCCCGTGGAGGAGGAAATGGCAACCCACTCCAGTATTCTGGGCAATCTCATGGACAGAGGAGCCTGGCAGGCTACAGTTCATGGGTTTGCAAAAGAGTCACACACACGACTAAGCCACTGAACACAGTAACACATAGATAAAGAAGTCTTAAAACTTTCTGCAAAAAAAGTAATCAGACACTAGGGACTATGAATTGTTATAGCACATGAGAAGAAAATTCCAAACTTTGGAGGGAAAATTATCTCCAACTTAGGAACTATCTCATTCAAATATCAACCAAATGTGAGGGTAGAAAGAAAATATCATTAGATGTTGAAGGTCTCAAAAACTTACCTTCCATGTGCCTCTACCAGGAAACTGCCAGAGAACGTGCTCCACAAAAAAACACAAAGGCGTGAACGAAGGGAATTTCCCTGGTGGTCCAGTGGTTAAGACACTGCCTTTCAACGCAGAGGATGCAGGGTTCGATTCCTAGTTAGGGACTAAGATTCCATATGTTACAGGGCAATTAAGCCCACACACCACAACTACTGACCCTGCAAGCTCTAGACCCCATACTCCTCAATAAGAGAAGCTCCCACCCGCCCCGTGAAGACCCAGAGGAGCTTAAAAAAAAAAAAAAATAAGAATGAGGAAGCCATGGGATCCGGAAAAAGAGGACCTGTTATAGGAGGGGGCCTGGGGACCCCCAGATGAAGGGATAGAGATGGTGTCCGGTGAGCTATATGGCAGCAGTACCAGGCAGTTCCCAATCCAGACAGGAGCAGGAGGTCTAGGAGCCTCCAGGATTCTGCAGGGTAAGGAGGCTGGAGGCACGTATGAGCCTGTCAGCATGATCAACGGGTGTTTGCTGGCTCCCAAGGTCAGATCGGGACTTAATTAATAATAGGCATACAGAAACAGAATAGAGAGCCCAGAAATAGGCCTACACTATATGGGTAACTGATTTCTTTTTTTTGCCACACTGCAGGACTTACAGCATCTTAGTTCCCCGACCAGGGATAGAACTCTTGTTCACCACAGTGGAAGCATGGAGTCTTAACCACTGGACCACCAGGGAATTCCCAGTCAACTGATTTTTGACAAATGCACCAAAGCAATTCAATGGCAGGAGTGGGGGGCAGGCGGGGGGTGGGTGAGGAAACAATCTTTGCCATATGCACCCTCCCCCCAAAAAATTCAACAACAATCCTACACTACATAGAAAAGTTAACTCAAAATGGATCATGGACCTAAACATATGGAGTAACATTCTAGAAGAAAACATAGGAGTGATAAAGCATTTGGGGAAAGAGTTCTGAACTATGGCATAAAATGCATGAACTACAAAAGAAACTAAGCAAGTGAAAGATAGGTCAACTATTAACTACAGGAAAAACAAAATATTTTACAAAATAGGAAATGCAATTCTATTGCATAACGAGGTTCTGTTGTGAACAGTTATGTGCTCATAATAATGAAGGAACAAAAAAAAATTAATGAAAGGATGGGACTTCCCTGGTGGTTCAGTGGTTAAGACTCCAGGCTCCCAAATGCAGCAGGTCTGGATTTAACCCCTGGTCAGGGAACTAGATCCCATATGCTACAGCTAAGACTCAGCGCAGCCAAAAAGTAAGTATTTAATAAAAATAATGAAGTAATTCCCTGGCAGTCCAGGGGTTAGGACTCGGCAGTCTCTGTGTTTCTGTGTTGGGACCCAGGTTCAATCCTTGGTCAGGGAATGAAGATCCGAAAGGCAAGCAATATGACAAAAAATATATATATATACTGAATACAGTTCCCTGTGCTACACAGTAGAACCTTGTTGTTTATCTATTTTACATACAGTAGTACATATATGTTAATCCCTTTGGGATTGGAATGAAAACTGACCTTTCCAGTCCTGTGGCCACTGCTGAGTTTTCCAAATTTGCTGGCATATTGAGTGCAGCACTTTCACAGCATCATCTTTCAGGATTTGAAATAGCTTAACTGGAATCCCATGCCCTCCACTAGCTTTGTTCATAGTGATGCTTTCTAAGGCCCACTTGACTTCACATTCCAGGATGTCTGGCTGTAGATGAGTGATCACACAATCGTGATTATCTGGGTCGTGAAGATCTTTTTTGTATGGTTCTTCTGTGTACTCTTCCCACCTCCTCTTAATATCTTCTGCTTCTGTTAGGCCCATACCATTTCTGTCCTTTATCAAACCCATCTTTGCATGACATGTTCCCTTGGTATCTCTAATTTTCTTGAAGAGATCTCTAGTCTTTCCCAGTCTGTTGTTGTCCTCTATTTCTTTGCATTGATTACTGAGGAAGGCTTTCTTATCTCTCCTTGCTAGTCTTTGGAACTCTGCATTCAAATGGGAATATCTTTCATTTTCTCCTTTGCTTTTCACTTCTCTTCTTTTCACAGCTATTTGTAAGGCCTCCTCAGACAGCTATTTTGCTTTTTTGCATTTCTTTTCCATGGGGATGGTCTTAATCCCTGTCTCCTGTACAATGTCATGAACCTCCATCCATAGTTCATCAGGCACTCTGTCTATCAGATCTAGTCCCTTAAATCTATTTCTCACTTCCATTGTATAATCATAAGGGATTTGATTTAGGCCATACCTGAATGGTCCAGTGGTTTTCCCTACTTTCTTCAATTTAAGTCTGAATTTGGCAATAAGGAGTTCATGATCTGAGCCACAGTCAGCTCCCGGTCTTGTTTTTGCTGGCTGTTTAGAGCTTCTCCATCTTTGGCTGCAAAGAATATAATCAATCTGATTTTGGTGTTGACCATCTGATGATGTCCATGTGTAAAGTCTTCTCTTGTGTTGTTGGAAGAAGGTGTTTGCTATGACAAGTGCATTCTCTTGGCAAAACTCTATTAGCCTTTGCCCTGCTTCATTCTGTACTCCAAGGCCAAATTTGCCTGTTACTCCAGGTGTTTCTTGACTTCTTACTTTTGCATTCCAGTCCCCTATAATGAAAAGGACATCTTTTTTGGGTGTTAGTTCCTTTTAAGGTGTTAGACCTTTTAAGGTCTTGTAGGTCTTCATAGAACCATTCAACTTCAGCTTCTTCAGCATTACTGGTTGGGGCACAGGCTTGGATTACCGTGATATTGAATGGTTTGGCTTGGAAACGAACAGAGATCATTCTGTCATTTTTGAGATTGCATCCAAGTACTGCATTTCGGACTCTTTTGTTGACCATGATGGCTACTCCATTTCTTCTAAGGGATTCCTGCCCACAGTAGTAGATATAATGGTCATCTGAGTTAAATTCACCCATTCCAGTCCATTTCAGCTTGCTGATTCCTAGAATGTTGACGTTCACTCTTGCCATCTCTTGTTTGACCACTTCCAATTTGCCTTGATTCATGGACCTAATATTCCAGGTTCCTATGCAATATTGCTCTTTACAGCATAGGACCTTCCATCACCAGTCACATCCACAACTGGGTGTTGTTTTTGCTTGGGCTCCATCCCTTCATTCTTTCTGGAGTTATTTCTCCACTGATCTCCAGTAGCATATTGGGCACCTACCGACCTGGGGAGTTCCTCTTTCAGTATCCTATCATTTTGCCTTTTCATACTGTTCATGGGGTTCTCAAGGCAAGAATACTGAAGTGGCTTGCCATTCCCTTCTCCAGTGGACCACATTCTGTCAGACCTCTCCACCATGACCCGACCGTCTTGGGTGGCCCCACACAGCATGGCTTAGTTTCTCTGAGTTAGACAAGACTGTGGTCCTGTGATCAGATTGGCTCGTTTTCTGTGATTATGGTTTTAGTGTGCCTGCCCTCTGATGCCCTCTCACAGCACCTACCATCTTACTTGGGTAGCTCCTCTCGGCCGCCAACCCTGACCTCAAAATTCTCCAAGCCAGGCTTCAGTGATGTGTGAACCATGAATTTCGATGTTCAAGCTGGTTTTAGAAAAGGCAGAGGAACCAGAGGTCAAATTGCCAACATCTGATGGATCATCGAAAAAGCAAGAGAGTTCCAGAAAAACATCTATTTCTGCTTTATTGACTGTGCCAAAGCCTTTGACCGTGTCGATCACAATAAACTGTGGAAAATTCTAAAAGAGATGGTAATACCAGACCACCTGACCTGCCTCTTGAAAAACCTGTATGCAGGTCAGGAAGCAACAGTTAGAACTGGACATGGAACAACAGACTGGTTCCAAATAGGGAAAGGAGTCCGTCAAGGCTGTATACTGTCACCCTGCTTATTTAACTTATATGCAGAGTACATCATGAGAAACGCTGGGCTGGAAGAAGCACAAGCTAGAATCAAGATTGCCGGGAGAAATATCAATAACCTCAGATATGCAGATGACACCACCCTTATGGCAGAAGTGAAGAGGAACTAAAAAGCCTCTGATGAAAGTGAAAGAGTGAAAAAAAAAAAGAAAGTGAAAGAGTGAAAAAGTTGACTTAAAACTCGACATTCAGAAAACTAAGATCATGGTATCTGGTCCCACCACTTCACGGGAAATAGATGGGGAGACAGTGGAAACAGTGGCAGACTTTATTTTTCTGGGCTCTAAAATCACTGCAGATGGTGATTGCAGCCATGAAATTAAAAGACACTTACTCCTTGGAAGGAAAGTTATGAGCAACTTAGATAGCATATTAAAAAGCAGAGACATTACTTTGCCAACAAAGGTCCGTCTAGTCAAGGTTATGGTTTTTCCAATGGTCATGTATGGATGTGAGAGTTGGACTGTGAAGAAAGCTGAACACCAAAAAATTGATGCTTTTGAACTGTGATGTTGGAGAAGACTCTTGAGAGTCCCTTGGACTGCAAGGAGATCCAACCAGTCCATCCTAAAGGAGATCAGTCCTGGGTGTTCATTGGAAGGACTGATGCTGAAGCTGAAACTCCAATACTCTGGCCACCTGATGTGAAGAATTGACTCATGGGAAAAGCCCCTGATGCTGGGAGGGATTGGGGACAGGAGGAGAAGGGGACGACAGAGGATGAGATGGCTGGATGGCATCACTGACTCGATAGACATGAGTTTGAGTAATCTCAGGGAGTTGGTGATGGACAGGGAGGCCTGGTGTGCTGCAATTCATGGGGTCACAAAGAGTTGGACACAACTGAGCGACTGAACTGAACTGAACTGATATATTAATCCCAAGTTCCTAATTTATCCTTTCCCAACCCTAGATAATGTAAAATTTAAATTCAGTTCTGCCAGGACCCACACTGGACATGGGGAAGAAATACAGGGAACGAGGCCTTGCACGCCTGGTCCTGACAGATCAGGGAAAGGCCAACACATTCTCTGAAACAGGAACCCCAGCCTCTACCTGACCTGTCCTCGGTATCCTTTGATGGATACCAGGAAGGGTGTACAGGGAGTCCAGATACCTCTCAATGTCTGTTGAAATTAATCACAACACAAAATATGTCTTAATCAGTAACCTGAACTTGCAACCTGGATCTCTGCAGTGGAGAGCAGGCAGAGACAGGAAACGTCCCCTTACTGCCAGGCCTGAAAAAGCTTCAGCCCCTCAGCCTCACCCTCCAAGTCCTCCCAGAGTTATGGAGGGAGTCCTGGCGGGGGGGGGGGGGGGGGGAACCAGCAGGGAGGGTGCTGGAAGTAATCACTGGAGTATTGGGCGGGGGGCACTCCTTGGCAGAGACAGTGGGGCAAACTTCGGCCTCTAAATATTCTGATTTAGCAACAACATAATAAGTACAAAACAGGCCTGTATCACAGATGACGCATATTCTCCTCTGGCTTGGTGTCCCCAGTTCCCAGGTCCCAGGCACGAGAGCCCAGGCTCACACCAGCAGGAGGGTGGGACTAGAGTTTCTGTGGACTTTCCAAGTGTTTACTCGCATTCTTGTGGGTCCCTGAGGGCCCAGCTGAGGTTCCCAGTGTCTGCTGAGGAAGAGAAAAACCAGCCTTTGACAACCAGAATGGATCTGATGTTCACAGACCTCAAACACTCAGAGCTAGGTCTCTGGCTGGACATTTCACGTCCTTCTGTTGGACATAAACAATCACAGAATACCAACGTCACACACAGTTACTCTGAGAACATGATAAAATGAGACACAATAAAGCCACTTCATAAGTTTGTCCAAGAACCGATCAAAATAAGGTCACTGTGCTGTGGTTTGGTTGCTCAGTTGTGTCAGACTCTTTGCAACCCCATGAACTGTATAACATGCCAAACTTCCCTGTCCTTCGCCATCTCCCAGAGCTTGCTCAAACTCACGTCCACTGAGTCGATGATGCCATCTAACCATCTCATCCTCTGTTGTCCCCTTCTCCTCCTGCCCCCAATCTTTCCCAGCATCAAGTTCTTTTCCAATGAGTCACTGTGTTGTCACCCATAAAATATTACTCTAAACATACTCCTCTTACGGCTAAAATTTGTGACTGCTATATTTTTAGAAAATGTATTGAGATATAATTCACATACAATTTATCCATTTAAAGTGTTCTTTGACATGAAGAACATGATCTGAATCAGAACACTGGATCGGCCACTGCTAACTAAGTGGCTTCAGGCAAGGCCCTGAACCTCTCTGAGCCTTGCATTCCCCATGTGTAAAATGGGGTGATACCACCCACACTGCAGGGCTGTAAGAGTTAAAAAGTGACACTGGGAATACTAGGCCAATGCAGTCACCCTGAACCAGTCCAGTTAAAGGATTCCAGCTGTTTGCAGTCCGGTGCTGAGAAATGTCAAAACAGAGTTTTGCTTCCAAGTTTCTATTAAGAGGGCTGGAAAATCTGTAGTTATGTGGAAAAAAAAATTTTTTTTTAAATTCATGGAATATAGAAAATTTTTTTCTAAGGTCAAAGGAATAAAGGAGAATCCTTTCTTCCAGGGTCCTGTTCCCTGAGCTCCTTGCCCCTGCCCCAGTGCAGGCGGCTCCTGGGGGCGAATATCTGCCTCTGGCCTCTAGGGCTGGCCCTGGCCCATAATTACATAAATATAAGAGGACTTCAGAGGTGCTTCTGGCCTCAGTGATCACACTGTCCAAAGGGTAGGACACATGGACTGGGGGTAGGATGAATGGACTGGGGTCACATTCATCAGAGCACTGCCTCAGGGAACCTATGTGTGATTGTGGCTCCACCTTAAACGCAGGCAGCAAAGCCCATGAACCCGCAGGGAAAGCTGGGACAATGGCCAGTCTCTAACCCTGATGGGCCTGCCCTTCTGAGCTGTAGGCTTGGATTACTGTATCAATACAGCTAGGAATTTTCCAGAGCCCCTTACTTTTTTTTTTTCCACACCATGCTGCTTCCAGTTCCCCCACCAGGGATGGAACCCTCCTACAGTGGAGGCTGGGGTCCTAATTACGGGACTGCTAGGGAAGTCCCCCTCCCACCCCACCCTTTTCTTCTTTAAACCTGCTAGCTAAGTGTTCTGGCATCTCCTCTGAGTTTTTAATTAATTTCCCTTTCAGAGAATGGAGTTGTTTGTTGCCAGTTTGTTCTCTCAGATGTCATGGTACTTATTAACTTTTTGCTACTGTTGTGATTTTTGTTGTTGTTATTTCAAATCTTACTCAAATCTGTCCCCCTTTCAGCTGAGGAAATGGTGATCAGGTGACCAATGTTCCAAGGTCACCGTTTTGTGTATTATGAGCAACAAAGAAAGAGCAGGAATATGCTTGGAGGCAGAACCCCGGAGATCAAGGGTATGGAGATGTGTTCAGGAACCTAGATTCCCCAACCTTGCTTTCAGCACGGGAGGGCCGGTGGAAAATGATTTCTTTTGAAAACCACTGCTTCGAAATCGACACTGAAGGTGCAGTTGTGAGTTCTAACGACGGTACAAACAGCGCCTGAGAGCCTCAAAAGGGCCTCTGAGTGAGGCAAGGAGGCGCCAGACTGAGGACGATATAAAAGGCGGGCTTGGCGAGGTTTCGACCTCACAGCGGCGAGAAGCGAGGGAAGCCCCGGGCCCTGCCCAGCCTGCAGCACTCGCCGAGCTCTGGAAGACTGGCCGGAGGATCTGGCCTCCGAGTTCCCAGCGCGCCAGACGGCGCCAGGTCTGCGCGGGACTAGCAGGCGCCGCGTCAAGCCCCGCCCACTGCCCCGCCTCCGCATCGCTCGTTCCAAGCCAGAGCCAATCAGCGCTCAGCTACGCCGGCGGAGAGACCAATCGCTTGGTCTCGCTTTTCACTCGAGAGGAGAAGTCGCGCGTCGCGCACTCAATCCGAGGTAGTTCCCCGAGACTCAGGCAGAAACTTAGCTAAACTGGAGGCCCTCGCTGGCTGGTTGCCTCATGGGTGTCTGGGAGGTCGAGGTTCCTTCACGTGGAAGGAAATTGTTCTCGAACAGGTCAGTTCCGAGAACTGTATCCTAGGCCCGCTCCTTACCTCGTCGTGTGGCTTCGGGGCAGATGTCTCTTGTCTCTGGGTCTTATAAAACGAATGAGTGAGACAAACAACGGTCTTTACAGTCCCTCCTTTATCCCGGCCCAGCAAGCCAAGGATCAGCGCCAGTGCGGCTGATTATCAGTGGTCTCACCCTGGCCAGGGCCATCTGAGGCTTTTCCAGCAGTAACACACACGACACCTAGGTTTTCCCTAGTTCAGTTTTCTGGGGATGGAAAGCGATTTTCCCAATCTGGTCACGTCTTAAAAAAAAAAAACAAACTTTGACATTGGCCCTCTGCTACTTTGCTAGGTGGCCTGCGACAAATCACAGCCCATCTCTGGGCCTGTAGTCCTGTCAAAGAAATTCAGAACACCTGAGACCATAAGGTTCCCCCTACCATGGCATTTTCATAACACTGCCAATACATCCTACAACTGGATGGACCCAAATTGGGGCCGGCAGTCGGATCAGGGAGCAGTCATTTCACTGAGACTCCGTGGGTGATCCTGAGCCAGTGGCCCTTAGGAGTTCACCTTTCCTCAGTCCATGCTACCCACGCTGAGTAAAGCAAGACAAAGCTTGATTGACAGATACTTGTGGCGCTCCTACTGTATTCTGCTGTGTAGTGCTGCTATGGGAGAAGCCAACCTAATTCCTGAGTCAGGGAAGCTCAGGGCCTTGTTGGGAGAGAATAACAAGGGTAGATGGGAGAGTTCTGCAGAGTGACATTGGGTACAAAAGCAGGGATGGAGGTGTTGGAGCGAGGACATTTCAGGCCAAACGGGATGTTCAAGCCTGACTGGGTAGAGTTTTCCAGGTGGTGGAATCAGAAATTCCAGGAGGTTGAAATAGCGAGGAGGTGGAACCCTGGGATTATCTGTGGTGGATGTGACCAGGGACCATTTGGACAGGTGCCTTAAATGCAAGTTCAGGAGATGGGGCGTTGTGTCTAGATGGAGTCACATTTAGTGGGAACCCTGGGCTTCATCCTGGCACTGGGATGGGGAGGAGGAACTTGTTAGGATTCCCAAGTCACCAGCGCTGGCCCTCCCAGAGCCACAAGTGGCCGCCCATTGCAAGCGCCTCCCCCTCTGCCTTAGCCTGGTAAGTCCCGGGGCTTCTCTCTGACCGGGACAGACAGGCCCCAGAGGCGCTGGTGACCTTTCCGCTGCAGGGAGGCCCTGGCCCGAAGTGTGTAATCTGAGCCCTACAAAGGGCCAATTACACGGGTCCTCCAAGTCCATAACTTCCCTCGCGTTTACCAGGTCACCGCTCTGCCTCCCTCCCCTAGAATAGCCCTTCCACACCTTAATTTCCCTTTAAAAGGTGCCCTTATCTTTCCTTTGAATCTTGGGCAGGAAGTGGAGGCTGCATACCTGGGCCTTCGAGTGTCTGAGGTTCCGTTGTAAAGAGCACCAGAGTCAGCGTCTACACTGGAATTCCAGGCCAACAGGAAGGAGGCTCCAGGGGAGTGACTAGGATCTCCGTAGTAGGCTCCGCAGTTCTGGAACACCAACTTTCCCAGGCTTGGTCGGCTCGGGCTCCCTCCCCGCCTCTTTCCCTCTCATCGCCTACCTCAAACTGGGGCCCTATCCTCTGAACACTGCTCCAAGCCCCACAAAGCCTCTAGGACTTGAGATCAGGATCCAGAAGCTTGGCCCAGCCCGGAATGCATCTCTGTCTGGCCTCCACTCATCGCCTAAGAGAGCACAGACACTAATCACCACTTCCTCCAGACAGGCCATGAATTTTCTGTACCTGTCGGAGTGTAACCTCAGGCTTATTGATTATTGGCTAATTGTTTAACTGTCTGAGCACGTGGCACATGAATGATGGGGTTATTGGGATTGTATTTACCCTTCCTTTGTTTATGTAAGTCTCAAGGAATGACTTACAAGGTGGTGGGTTCAGACACGTACACATGGGGTATAAAATTTCACAAATGCTGGTCGGGGTCCTTGGCCAAGAGAAGACTCTGCCTTGGGCCCCCCAGTGTAATAAACTGCACTCCACTATCTGCATTGTCCTTCTGAGTAAGTTTGTTTCCCAGAACGCGTGGCTACAACATTTGGTGCTGGGCTGGGAAACTCCTCACTTTGAGGAGCTCGAATCTTCTAGAGAGGGGAAGGTGCCTCACCTTCTGGAAGGATTATGCTTCTCAACATCCGGACCTATAACGTTAGCAGGTAGTGGATGGCAGCAGGGGAACTGAGCGCTCAGGTGAGGAGGAACCCACCCAGCAGGGTGAAAGAGGGGTCCTGATCACCCCCCTGGGAGGGATTAGAAGGAGCACAGACCCACAGGAGCCTGGAATAGGCAGGTGGCAGCGATTGCTTGGTACATAGGTTGAGGAGTGTGCTAGGGCTTAGGAAGGAAATTTGTGAAGGTCGTTTAGGAGGTGGTGTCCACGCTGTCTCAGGGAAAATTATCACCAGTGATCGCCAGAGGATTTTTAGGATAGGAAACTGGTCCTTGTATGCTCATATTCTGCCCTCCCCCAGGAGGTGTCCCATCTGCTGTGAAATTCTTGACCCGCTCGGAACTGTCAGGCTAGAAGGAGGGGGATACATGAGTATGAATTGGCTTTTCCGGAGATGGCCTGGGACATTGGCTATTTAACCCATCTGTGTTTTCATCCTCACTTGATCAAGCCCACCAAGGCAGAATGGACTTTAAGGGAGAAACAGTCTTGGACCACGTGGTGTTCTGGTTTTGCTGTGCTGACCGGCAGGTGAAAACACGCCGATCCTCCTTTTCCCTCTGGGATCTGGCAGGTAAGGCTCTTCTCACCCCAATTAGGAAGGAGGCAGAATGGCAATTTAAGTGTCACTGAGTGGAAATAGCAGAAGTACATAGGGTACTGAGAACTTCATAGACAGAACGAAAAGGAAAAGTAGAAGAAGGTCTGAGAAGGTAAGCAAGATGGGGTGAAGTGAATCTAAGGCAACTGTACTGGAGTGCATGATTAAAAATTTAAAGAAGGGATTAGGAGGAGACTATGGGGTAAAGATATTGTCACCCTGCTTATTTAACTTATATGCAGAGTACATCATGAGAAACGCTGGGCTGGAAGAAGCACAAGCTAGAATCAAGATTGCCGGGAGAAATATCAATAACCTCAGATATGCTGATGACACCACCCTTATGGCAGAAAGTGAAGAGGAACTAAAAAGTCTCTGATGAAAGTGAAAGAGGAGAGTGAAAAAGTTGGCTTAAAGCTTAACATTCAGAAAACTAAGATCATGGCATCTGGTCCCATCACTTCATGGGAAATAGATGGGGAGACAGTGGAAAGAATGTCAGACTTTATTTTGGGGGGCTCCAAAATCACTGCAGATGGTGATTGCAGCCATGAAATTAAAAGACACTCCTTGGAAGGAAAGTTATGACCAATCTAGATAGCATATTAAAAAGCAGAGACATTACTTTGCCAACAAAGGTCTGTCTAGTCAAGGCTATGGTTTTTCCAGTGGTCATGTGTGGATGTGAGAGTTGGACTGTGAAGAAAGCTGAGCGCCAAAAAATTGATGCTTTTGAACTATGGTGTTGGAGAAGACTCTTGAGAGTCCCTTGGACTGCAAGGAGATCCAACCAGTCCATCCTAAAGGAGATCAGTCCTGGGTGTTCACTGGAAGGACTGATGCTGAAGCTGAAACTCCAATACTCTGGCCACCTGATGTGAAGAGTTGACTCATGGGAAAAGCCCCTGATGCTGGGAGGGATTGGGGACAGGAGGAGAAGGGGACGACAGAGGATGAGATGGCTGGATGGCATCACTGACTCGATGGACATGAGTTTGAGTAATCTCAGGGAGTTGGTGATGGACAGGGAGGCCTGGTGTGCTGCGATTCATGGGGTCACAAAGAGTTGGACACGACTGAGCAACCAAACTGAACTGAACTGATCGGGTGAAGATGAAGCCTAACCACCTCCACATACTCTGTGAGGTTGAATGGCCCCCTGTGGGAGTAGGATGGCCACCAGAGAACACCATGAACTCAAAAATAGTGTAAGCGTCTATACAGGAGTCACAGGAGAGCCAGGACACCTGGATCAATATCCATATATTGACTCATGGCTAGGATTAGCTCAAGACCCTCCTACTTGGACAAGGTTCTGTATCCAGAAGGGAAAGGGAAAAATATTAATGGCACAAAAAATTGATTGATGATAAAAAAGGAAATTCTACAGGATTTGGACGGGGATGACCTGACCCCTCCCCCATGCTGGATAAAGACACACCTGCCTCCCAGTGCTCCACCAGGACCGGAGGCCGCCTTAATGCCCGATCCAGGGCCAGGTGAAGTTCCTGCAACAGCTACTGCTCCTCCGCCAGCTCTCCCGGAGTTCGTAGAGCCTCCGTTTGGGCAGGCTCCCATCCCGGTGACAGAAGCCTCTGGCCAACACTTCCAGCATCCGTCTCCAGCCCAACTGCCCAAGTTATACCTGCCTCTCCCGGTGAGTACTGACAAGAAGGGGAGGAAGGTGTTGGAATTAAGCAGAGACTGCGCTCTGCCAGAGAGCCAGGGGGAACGAAAGAGAACAGACAAGAGACTTACAGTGCTAGCTGCTGCTCTGGGAAAGTCTATCTCAGGCCCTCCGGAAAACCTCCTCTGCCCCAGGGACAGGACAGCCCTTCAACCGGTCCCAACGGAGGCCCCGGGGCCGGTTACAGCCAAACCAGTGTGCCCAGTGCCGAGCTTTTGGCTACTGGAAGAATGAATGCCCTAAGGCAAGGAAGGAAGAGGAAGCTCCCACGGTTGTGGGGCTTGCTGACTTGGAAATTAACTAGGGCTGCCAGGGCTCAGAAATATCAGGTCCCCGAGAGCCCATGGGGGGGCTCTCCCATGGGTAAAAGTGGGGGACCAAAACATTGACTTCATGGTGGATACAGGAGCAGAACTGTTGGTAGTAACAAAACCTGCGGCACCACTGTCCAAAAAGACTACCAGTGTAACTGGGGTATCAGGAGAAGAAATGATTAAATCGTTTTGCCAGCCCAGAAAATGTCAGATGGGGGGGGGCACCAAGTGATTCATTAATTCCTCTATATTCCTGAGTGCCCAGTACCCCTGTTGGGGAGAGACTTGCTCTCCAAGCTAGGAGCACCAGTGACTTTCTCCCCTGAGAGGCCCGCCTTCCAGATGGACTCTACGACTTACTTCCTGTCTCTCTCATTACCCCCACAAGATGAGTGGAGGTTGCATGAGCCTCCGAAGGAAGAACCGGGTGGGCCGGAAGAGCATGAGAGAGAACTAACTCAATTATTCCCTGAGGTCTGGGCAGAAGATAACCCCCCTCTCCCCCCAGGCTGGCTAAGCATCAAGCCCCAGTGATAGGAACTGGGAACAGAACTCAAACAAGGCACCATCCTGGTTAGAAAGCGCCAGTACCCACTACCGATAGAGGTCTGGGCTGGCATACTGCCCCACATCAATAGATTGAAACAAGTGGGCATTCTAGTAGAGTGCCAGTCGGCTTGGAATATGCTGATCCTGCCAGTCAAAAAGGAAGGACAGGACTATAGGCCTGTACAAGGTCTCAGGCTAGTCAACCAGGCTACTGTAACTTTATACCCCACTGTTCCAAACCCCTATACCTTACTCAGCCTCCTCCCGCTGAGGACTAAAGTTTACACTTGCCTAGATCTCAAGGATGCCTTCTTCTGCGTACGCCTCGCCCCAGCGTCACAGCCCATCTTTGCCTTTGAATGGGAAGATCCAGTCGGGGCACCAAACAACAGCTCACCTGGACTCCCCCCCCCCCCCCACAAGGGTTTAAAAACTCCCCAGCCATCTTTGGGGAAGACTTGGCTTCTGACCTGGACTCATTCCATCCAGAAGAGTATGGATGTCAGCTCCTACAATACAGGGATGACCTGCTGCTGGCTGCCGAGAAAAATGCTGGAAAGGGACAAATGCACTGCTCCAGCTGCTGATGGAAGCAGGTTACCGGGTGTCGAAGAAGGTACAGATCTGCAAGGAGGAGATAAGGTATCTGGGGTTTGTTTTAAAGAAGGGCTCAAGGTTCCAGACCCTAGTTGGGTCCTATATACTGATGGCACTAGCCTGATAAAACAAGGACAATGGCTGTCAGGTTAGCCAGAGGGGAAGGGGCCATCAAGACTGAAATGGGATGGTGGGAATTGCCAAGTGGCAAAGTATTGGTACCGGAGGAGCTAGCACACACTCTGGTAAGCCAAACACACCAAGCGACCCACCTAGGCCATGCTGCCTGCTCACAGGTTAATGCTGCCTCTCGGGTATTCAGACAAAAACCTCCGGGTATTCAGCTGAAAGGCACGCTGCCCCTTGAACACCTGGGAGTGGACTTCACTGAAATGAAACCTCACCGACACTACCATTACCTGCTGGTCATGGCATGTATGTTCTCGGGTTGGGTAGAAGCTTTTCCTACCTGGACTGAAAGGGCATCAGAAGTAGCCTGGTGCCTGCTAGGGAAATAGTTCCCAAATTTGGGCTTCCTACCAGCACTGGATCAGGCAATGGCCCGGCTTTTGTAGCTGATTTAGTATAACAAGTAAGCAAAACTTTAAACATCAAATGGAAACTGCACACTGCGTATAGGCCCAGAGTTCTGAGATGGTGGAATGAACCAACTGGACACTTAAAAAAGAGACTCTCCGTCCAGGAAGACCGCTGAATCACTGAGCAACCAACCAATTCCACGACCAGATGCTCCAGAACTAGAAACTTCAGAAATAAAGCTGGTGGCTTCCTTTGAAGACTCTTGCAGCTCTAATGCCAAACAGCAGACTCTTCCAGCAGCTTCAAGGTACCCTCAGAAGTTGCTTTTACCAAAGCCCAAAGTGGCTTTGGTTAAACTCCCCGTCATGCAGTTTTCTCCTGTGCCCGTCTTCGTGCCTACAGCCGACTCCTCGGCCCAGCCTGTGGTGTTGGGTATCTACCAGCAGGGCTCTGCCCCTGGGGCCATGCACTTACTGCCCTTGTCCATTGGAACCCTGATCCTCGGCCTGGATTCGGAGGCCTGCTCTCTCAAGGTGAGCCTCCCTCTTTCAAAAGTTGTCAATCTTGTTGCTGTTGAGCCGATTAGCACAGGTATTCAAGTGAACTTGGGTAAAAGTCCATTTAGCCCATTACAAGAACTTGGGAACACTTGTCAGAAGAACAGCATTTCTTCCATCAATGTACAGACAGACCTGTCCTACACCACACCACAGTTCATGCCGTCTGCACAGTGGGCCAGCCCTGACTCCTCTGTGTCATCCTGTTTGCAAACTGATTTGACATTTGGTTCCCAGGTTTCCCTTCCCATTAGTGTTCAAACTCAGACTTTTTTGCCCAGTTCTAAGGTAACCTCAACCATCGCTGCTCAGACTGATGCATTTATAGATGCCAGTTTCCAGCCAGGTGGGATCTCCAGAGAAACTCAGACCAGCAGAATGCAAAGTCCAGCAGAGAACCGAGTACAGATGGACCAAGCTATAATGTGTGGAGACATTTTTGAGAGTGTCCATTCATCATACGGTGTGTCTACAGACAATATTATAAGCAGCGGCTTAGCAGAGACTGTAACTCATGACTTGTTACCTCAGAACCACCCTAAAACTTTAACTCAAGACATTGAGAAATCCACCCCAATTATAAACTTCAGTGCACCAAATAGTATGCTTTCATCACAGAACATGACAGATAATCAGACCCAAACCATGGATTTATTAAGTGATCTAGAAAATATCTCGTCAAGTAACCTACCTGGTCAGATGCTGGACAATCGTAGTCTTTTGTCTGACGCAAATACTGGACCTGACACCCAGCTCCCATCTGGCCCAACCCAGAACCCTGCAATTGATTTTGATATCAAAGAGTTCTTTTCAGCCTCAAATATACAGACACAAACCGAGGAGAGTGAGCTTAGCACCATGACCACTCAGCCAGTCTTGGAGTCGCTGGACATAGAAACCCAAACTGACTTCTTCCTTGTAGACCCTTCTGCCCAGGCCTACAGTTGTAGGGGGAATTCTAGCTTCTTAGGCCTTGAGATGTTTGACACACAGACACAGACAGACCTGAACTTCTTTTTTAGACAGTAGCCCCCGTCTGCCACTGGGAAGTATCCTGAAACACTCTAGCTTTTCCATGAGTACTGATTCATCTGACACAGAGACCCAGACTGACGGAATCTCCACTGCCAAAAACCTGCCTGCCCTGGAAAGCAAAGTTCAGTTGAACACTGCCGAAACACAGACCATGAATTCTGGCTTTGAAACTTTGGGGAGCCTATTCTTCACCAGCAATGAAACTCAAACAGCAATGGATGACTTTCTTCTGGCCAGTCTGGCCTGGAACACGATGGAATCTCAGTTCAGCTCTGTTGAAACCCAGACGTGTGCAGAACTACACCCAGTCTCCAACTTCTGAAAGTAGAGTCCACATGGGGGATGGATTCACAGTACCCTTCTGGATTTAGAAGATGAAGAACAGGGACAACAGTATTAACTCTACTGAATGTAGTCGACGATACAGTTACTTTGATTCTTTGAGGTTCTTTGCCTTTTTGTACTTGTAAACATGAAATTTGTGTAAAAATTTGTGAGTGTATTATAAAGTATAAGATGTTGATCTGAAAAAAAAGAAAAAAGAGACTCTCCAAGTGGATCATAGAGACTGACTGCTTCTGGGTGGACTTGCTTCCGACGGCTCTGCTCAGACTCAGGATGACCCCACAGTCCCAAGGCTATTCTCCATACGAAATTGTGTATGGGAGGCCCCCTCCCATAATAAAACAGGTGTCAAAAAAAAAAAAAAAAACAGGTGTCAACACATTTGCTTCAGGTAAGGGGGGATAGGATTTCACAGCAGATGGAACTGGGTAAGGTAAAAAATCTGGTAACTAAGTTTGTACAAGAAAGGGTGCCGTTCCCCTTTGGGGAACAGATTCATGAGTTTACGCTTGGTGACCAAGTATGGGTCAAAGATTGGAAACATGATTTGCTAGCCCCTTGGTGAAAGGGCCCTTATGTTATTCTAACTACCCCTGCTGCAGTTAAAGTTGCAGGTATTGTCCATCATACGAGGGTGAAGAGAGCATACCACGCAGACCCAGAAAACGCTGAGTGGACTGCACAGAGGGACCCCACTGACCCTCGAGAGACTAAGACCAGCCTTAAGAAGAAGGAAAAGAAGATCCCAGATGAGCCCCCACTCAGGATGAAGCCGCACAATCAATTCCTGCTGCTTGGCCTCATCAACGTGATTTTGAATTTAACTTCTGTTTCAATTCAGGACAATGTTTTAACCTCATGGGCGCATTCCTACATGGACTTCCACAACACCTACAATTGCTGGGTATGTGGGGCTATGCCTCTGTCAGTGATGGATGGACTTCCTTGGTGGGTGTCACCGCTCTGCCAAGGAGATTTTAAACCACTCTGCTCTTTTCTGGGATGACAAAAAGAGACTTTCCTCTCTCTTGTCAATTATAACCTCTCCTTGCTCTCTTGGTGTAAGACCTACAGTCAATAGACTCGGGTCATGGGGTTACATTTGATATAAATGCCAGTGTAACAAAAGCCTAACCTACAACAAGCCCCAACAAATCTACCTTATTTACATGCTAGGTGGACAAGATCTGTGTTTCAATGGTATGAGTATATTGCTGCCTTACTCGTACCCTCTATAGGGACAACAGATATTACGATTAAAGTAGAGGCCTTGACTAATTTCACAAAACAGGCCCTCCTAGATAGAACAAAAGCCATCCAAACCTTAAATGAAGAGCAAATCCAAATGAGAAAAGCAGTAATTCAAAATAGAATGGCTTTGGAAATAGTCACAGCTGCTCAAGGAGGGACCTGTGCTATAATTAAGGTTGAATGTTGTGTATACATTCCTGACTTATCTGGCAATGTATTGACTGCTTAGGATGACATGAAAAACCAGGTAAAAGCAATGTCAAATGAAAACATTCCTTTCTGGACTTCAGTCCTATCTTGGGTGAGGGGTGATTGGTAGAAAACTATATTTACCACTGTTATAGTTGCCTTGATAGTTCTGCTTTGTGGACCCTGAATTTTACAATGTATTATGAATTTTGTAACCCAGAGGTTGATAGCATTCTCTCATGTGGGTGGCCGGAGGGCTAGGGTACAATATATCGCAATAAATGATGCTCGTTATGGAAACTAGGAGCATCAAGAGTGGGGAGTGAAGAAGGAATTCATAGGGCCTGGACTCCATCTCAGGCCTGTTCATGCTGATCACGCTCGGCCACCTCTCCAATGGACTCTGTGTTCAGTGCCTGTGGGAACGACGACAGAAGGATAAGACCCCCTCCAGACAGGGGAACCTTGAAGATCGTATCCAGGTTACTCATCGCCTAAGAGAACACAGACACTAATCACCCCTTCCTCCAGACAGGCCATGAATTTTCTGTACCTGTCGGAGTGTAACCTCAGGCTTATTGATTATTGGCTAATTGTTTAACTGTCTGAGCACGTGGCACATGAGTGATGGGGTTACTGGGATTGTATTTACCCTTCCTTAGTTTATGTAAGTCTCAAGGAATTTGGGGTGGTGGGTTCAGACACGTACACATGGGGTATAAAAGATTTTCACAAATGCTGGTCGGGGTCCTTGGCTAAGAGGAGACTCTGCCTTGGGCCTGCCGGTGTAATAAACTGCACTCCACTATCTGCATTGTCCTTCTGAGTGAGTTTGTTTCCAGGAACACATGGCTACAACAGGGCTACTGGGTTTAGGCCTGTAGCTCTGGGGTGCTGTCCACCCCATGGTGCTGAAACTCCCCCGCCCCCGCCCCGCCCACCCCGACCTCTGCGCCCTAGGAGAAACCCGTCCCCACCTCGGGGACGCCCAAGCTCCAAGGCGTGTTCACATTGGTCCAATAACCCTCATGGGTCATCAACTGCCTCAACAGTTCAGACCATCATTGGTTTGAACTGGAGGTATGTAGGGGCTCTGAGGTTGCCTGAGGAGGCTCGGAGAATGGCCAGACCCAGGGACCGTGGGAGTGGTGGGCAAAACTCCAACCTCATGCTCTGTCCTAGAGTTAGTAGGAACTCACACATTGTGAACACAGCCCTTGCCCACTCTAAACCTGTCTTGTGAATTGTTTGGTGAGACTGGGAAGGCCTCCCTCAATTTTCAGGGATTGGACCCCCTTATGAGCATCCGAGCTGTACAGACGCTGCTACCTGGCCGATAATTTTTGAACCAGGGGCTCTGGTTCAAAACCTGCGGCTGCAGACGCCTTTGCCCGGCTGCTTCCCCGCGCCCTGGGAGGGTGGATTTCCAGCGAGAAGACTGCACATGACTGCCCCCAACAAGCAGGGCCCCTGGTTCAAAAATTAAGGACAGAAAAATCCCTCGAACTTCCTCCCCTGCACCTTTCACACAGTGAATATGCCCTCCTTGGACTCTGGGTGACCCCCAGCTTGTGTGGGCGTCCCCCATCCCGTGCTCCCAAAGTCCGAGCAAGAAAGAAGGTGCCAGCGAGTCCCCAGGTAGAGTACAGCCGCTTCTGGTCCAGATGTTTTGCCCTTGAGGGTGTGGATGGAGAGATTACCCAGAGAGCTAAACGCGATCGCACTGGTAGTAATTCTGAGAAGCCCGAAGAAGATGCGGCTAGTTCAGAAACCAGGGCTCAGTCACAGTGAGCAGCCAGGACGCGGGGCTCACGCGCTCCCGAGCCCGGGGAGGGTCCTGCCGCACCTGTGCGTCCCTTGTCACTCTGCACGGCCTTCCAGGGCCGCCCGCAGCTCAGGAACTTCCGCGCCTTCTGATGACCAGCCCCGGGCGCAGTGTGAAACCAGACAGTGGAGGCAGAAGTTTGCGGAACCGGTGCTGTCCAGCGTGTTCCCCGCGAGCCGAGCCTGCGGCAAGCCCCAGCACTACCTCCCAGTGAGGGCAGAGCCGGGTGGCCGGTGCTCGGGTGCGAGTGGCGAGTGCCTCAGAGTCACGCGCCCCTGCACACAGCCGACGGCGCTCCGGAACAAGCGAGTGTGCAGCGTTTCCTGCGAGAAAGCAGAACGAGCCAGCCAAGGACTCCACAAGCTGCTGCTGGTCCACGGACTCGACGAGGCGCCGCTGCCCGGCAGCTTCCGGGCGCCCTAGGAGGGTGGAGAGCCAGCGGAAAGACTGCGCGTGCCCGCCCCCAACTCGGATCTGCTACAAAATAGAAACGCAGAAGCCCCTGGTTCAAAAACGAAGATTTTCAAGAGGGCAACGGCAGAACATTAAATCAAGTGCAGCCCTTGTGCGACTATACAAGTCCCATGCCCCTGAAGCCAGCCCTGCTCCTACCCACCCAACATGAAATTCATTTAATAAACTTTACCCTGCAAGGTTAAGTTTGGGGTTACTTACTAAGGCATAATCACTGCCCCCTTCCTCTGTTGCCATAAGGGAAGAACCAGGGCAGATGGATCTGGCCCTTCCACAGGTACCCACCTGTATAGCCCTTATCAAAGGTGGGAAGTGATCTTGGCAGCCTTGCTACATCTCAGCTTCTATCTGCAGCTCTGACACCTTCATCCGTTCTCGGGGCAAGCGGGAGCCAGAGCCGCGGAGTCACTTCCTGAAGTAAGGGGCTCGGGCCGGATCTTCAGAGGACCAGCGCTGGTTAAGCAATCTGCCTCATTCTGAATAACCCCTGCCATTCTGTAAAGGAAAGCGAACCTGCCATAACCAATCTGGTTTTGTTGCTTCGTCTAGTACAATGTCTCTGTTCCTACTCCCTCTGCCTACGTAAGTCTTTCATTTTGTACAGCTCCTCGGAACTCCATTCCATCTACTAGATTGGATGCTGCCCAATTAATCATCATTGAAGGACTTCCCTGCGTCCGGCGGCTATGACTCCATACTCCCAATGCAGGGGGCCTGGGTTCAGGGAACCAGATCCTATATGCTACAACTAAGAGTTTGCCTGCCACAAATAAAGATTCCAAACGCTTCAGCTAAGACCCAGCACAGCCAAATAAATAAATTAAATTTTAAAATAAATTAATCATTGAATAAAGCCAAACAGATCTTTAACATTTACTCAGCTAAATTAGTTCTTATCAGAGCTAAAGATCTGAATACCAGGTATCCGGTGAACCTGAAGAATTGTTTTTCAACTCTTTGAAAGTTATTTTATTGTCACTATCTTTCTGTGTTCCCCAGAACTGAAAAAGAAACACTAGGGAAAGACAGACTAACCCAAGGTTAAACAGGAGGAAGAACTTTTAAACTGTCAAGGGCACAGAACTGTTGGGAGGGCAGGGACAGCAGAGGGCGCTGTTGTTGTGTAAACACGCCCATAGGGAGGGGCCCCCACAGGCAAGCATTTTTTTCCCACATTGCCTCTGCGAATCTACACAGAAACACATTCCTTACTCCCTGATCCGTGCACCGCTCCCCCCCCGCCAGCCCCGGCCCATATTCCCCATCTTACAAGTGCTTCAGCAATCAAAGAGTTAGAATGTCTGATAAAGAGTCTTTTTTTTTTTTTTTCTGATTAAGATTCTTTACCCGGCCTCTAGGGGTCCCTTGGACCATAACCCTACCTCCAAACCATTTTCACAAGCTGAGGGTGGTCCTTCATAGTGAGGAGCTAGGGAGAGGGTCTGGGGGCCCCGGTCGCCTTCCCCCGCCTGTGGCCCTTCCCACCCCACCGGGGAGATGTTCTCTGCAGTGTTATTTACAATGGACAGTAAACTGATGACACGGCTGTGAACAATGTGGAAACACAGAACGGCAGTTGCCAGGGCGGTGAGGTAACAGGGACGCGTGTTGACACTGAAAGGTGAACGTTAAGATACTCGATTGCTCACTGCATCCACAGGGCTTTGCCTGTAGATAAAAATGGAAAGGGAAGTTGGAAAAATGAAGCCGAAAAATTAAGGTGGGAATGAATGACTATTTTCTTTAAAATATTTTTTCCTCAGAAACACGTTAAAATTGTAAAATGGCTACCTCTGGGAGATAAGGTTATCTGCAGTTTTCTCCCCCTGCTTCTTTCCAAATACGCTACAATGAGTAGGTATTATCTGGATGACCAGAGAAAGAGAAGTTAACAGACACACACATGCTCCTAAGAGAGGCTGTCTCTTCATGTTGGCATCGCGTTAACTACGCCCTTCCGTCCACAAGGCTGCCCACGAGGCTCTTCGTTTCTCTCTCTGTCTGGTTCCACCCTCATCACCCTGGTGGTCCCTCCACCACAAACCAGAACACAGATGAATGCTATGAGGGAAAATCCAAAGCGGCTCTGAGCCCGGCCTCCGGCTGGTGTGACCCGGCTCCCTGGCTGAGAGGTGAGGGACAGCCCTGGGGGAGACTTCCTGAGGCCTCTGCGGGGCGGGGACAGAACATATGGTATCTCCATTGCTGGACTGTTCCATGCTTCTTGCTGCTACAATTATGAAATGTGCAGGGGCAGAAGTTTCCGCCAAGCTCTCTACCAAAGAGGGTCGTGTTCCCACCCCCAAGATAGCTCTCTCTCTGCTCCCCTCCCGGTTCTCCCTGCAGACCAGAGGAATTGGCTGGGTGTGGAGACCAGGGGACGGGGAATGCAGCTTCCTTTCCACAGATGCTGGCTGGATAGGCACCTTCTTGTCTCTGTTAGAACGTGGCAGAGGTTCAGGTTCAGGCGTGGCGGAATCCACTTTGCATGTGCCCGCTTTGCATGTGGCTTTAATCTCAATATCCAAGGACATGAAGCCTCTGCAAACATTTCCTTGAATCATGTTAATTGAAGAGGACTCTGCCTGGGGCAGAACACAAGGGGAAAAGGATGCTGGGGTTCCAATGGCAGGGAGGAGTGTGTGTCGGGGAGGATGAGGTGGCCTGGAGGGCGTTGAGGGGTGGGCTGGGCTGCGCTGGGGTGAGGGGTGGGCTGGGCTGGGGGCTGGGCAACAAGGGTGCATCCCTGCCCTCTCTCAGCCTCAGTTCTTCTATAACTCAAAGAAATAGCTGAGCATCTCTGTTGCTTTCTACAACCAAGTGACTCTCTCTCTTGAGATTTTTCTTGGCCTATATAATCAGGATCTTGATATCTACCCCTCATCAAAGGGAAGATCAGTCCAACTTTCTAACCCCAACAGACACGTCCTCCCTGTCTGGTGCCAGATAACTCTCCAGTCTCATCCTTCAGTACTCTCCCTCTTGCCCCACTGATGTGTCTCAGCTTGAGTCTTATCTCTTCCAGGAAGCATCCCCCAACTCCCACTGGCTGGGCCAGGGAGACCTCCTCTGGGCTCCAATAACCTCATGGGCATCTGCTACTGTTACCTATAGTAGCTATGCTTAAAGCCGAGGTTTATTGAGCACTTGCTATGTGCCTGAACCTCTGCCAGGCGCTTTACCCAGCATCCTCTAGTTGAATCCTAACCATATGTATGGAAGGGAGGCCCTGCTGTCATCCCCATTTTCCGGTTCAGGACACTGAGCTTGAGGGAGTGCAGGGTGAGTGGGAGGCGGGGATGTTGAATCCAGGGCAGTGTTGCTCCAAAGCCTGTCCTATTCTCCTACCTTATCCTCCATTTGCCCACCTCACCCCCTGATCACAGACCTCCTGGTCGTTTCCTGCTAAGGGCTACATCCTAGGTCCTCCTCTGACCTACAGACACCAGGAGTGTGGCGTCTTGCCCCCGTGTGCCTCCACCCAAGGTCCATCAGAGTCCTAGGAGAGGCTGAATCCAAATCTCCCTGTTTTGGGTCCCCGAGGCTGGGGTTTCCCTCCTTGCCCTTCAGCCTTCCCCACCCCTCCCGAGGTCTTGGGGGACCAGGAGGACCCGGGATGTGACCGGGCCCCTCTGGTACGACCCCAGTGTCCTCTCCACCCAACGCCACATCCATGCCTAGGATCGTGTTCAATCCAGGTGAAAGGACCTCTGCTTAGAGGTCGCAGTGACACATGCTAATGTGCCCAGGGCTGGGTTGGCCCTTCTCAGGCTTTAGTCACTGAATTCTCATAGTGAATGATGAGAATCAGAAACCTGGGAGGAAGATGGGGATATGATTTTTATTTCACAGATGTAAGAAAACCAAGGCTCAGCTGATGTCACAGAGCAAGTGGGTGGGGTCAGGAGTGATCCAGGGCTGTCTGACCTTGAAGCCCTATAGTTCCCCCAGTGCCTCCCTCCTGATCCAGACAGGACTGTGGCACGAAAACCCCCAGAGGATAAGAATTGTGATTCATTTCTGCATCTTCAATGTGCCAGCAGCTACACCCAGGGCACTGGGAGGCTGGTTGTGAAAGTCTGGGCTGGGCAGGCTCTGGCCTAATAACTGTTCATTGACAGAGGTCAGCAGGGCAGGGTTATCCTCCCCACTTTATAGATGAGGAAGTTGCAATCAGAGAGGAGCAGGAAAGTTGCCCAAGGTCATCCCTGAGTCAAAGGAAGACCCGAGACTTGAACACAGGACACTCGGGGATCCTGTGTGTGGAGTAAGAGGAAGGAGGCTGTGACAGGCTGGCACTGCTGGGCCCGAGGCTGGCAGCTTTATGGGCCCTGTCAGTCACAGTGATGTGTTAGGGCCCATCCCTGATCTTATGATTCCTGCTGTAATGAGGGGGTCTTGTCCCCTCCAAGGGAACGAGGACCAGGGTGACCTAGACAGTGACAGGTTACAAGTTTATGGCAGGCAGGACAGGGGTCCAGGCTGGAAGATGAGGCTGGGTGACCTTGACAACACAAAGTAATCTGCTTTGTGTGACCTTGGAGTCAGTGATGATCGATAGAGCAGGAGCCACCCCCCTCCACCCCCCACCCCTCCACCCCCCACCCCACCCCCCTCCCCCACCCCCCCCACCCCCCCCCACCCCCCGCCTTGAGTTCCTGCGTCACAGATGAGCAGTCTTGGTGGTGCCGGTGATTAAGATGCAGCCTTGAGGAAATGCCCATCCTTAACATCCTCCCTCCTCACCACCTTCTGCCTCAGAGGGAACATCCCCCAGGGGCGTGGTTCTCCTCCCTCAACTCAATGGTCCTACTAAGGGGAGCCCTGACTGGAGGGGAGCAGGATTACTTTGAAATCAGCTTCCTCTTCCCAAAGGGACTTTGAAGTGCCTCTAAAGTCACCAGGGGCGTCCCAGGTGGTGCTTAGTGGTACAAAATTCGCCTGCCAATGCCAGAGACACAGGAGACAAGGCTTCCATCCCTGGGTCGGGAAGATCCCCTGGAAGTAGGAAGTGGCAACCCACTCCAGTATCCTTGCCTGGACAATCCCATGGATGGAGGAGCCTGGTGGGCTACAATCCACGGGGCGGTAGACTCAGAAATAACTGAGCACTAACCTAAAGTCACTAGTCAACAGCCTCTTAACCGCGCCAAAGGTTTCCAAGTCTCTCTCCTGCCTGTAAGAGGGGCTGGCTTGGGGTTACAGGGACCGCTGAAGTAGACTTCATTCCTAGGAATAGACTTTCTCCTCGCTCCATTCCCCTGTCCTAAACGATAGATTTTTACAGCCTTGTGACCACAGATCCACTTCCCAGAGAAGAATCTTCTCCTGTGTGGAATCTTCCCCTGACTCGTGATTAAATCACTCCCCCAGGCTGCTGATTAAATTCTAAGGCAGTGCAGACAATAGGACCCTACACCTGGTGTGGTTCTCCCCTCCCCTCTCTGAGGATCAAAGCCGCTCTGGGAGACTGTGTGATCCCGGGCCAGAAGGTCGGGGAGAGTCAACCAGGACTCAGACCAGGGAGGAAGCCCATTTGCCTGGATCGTTCTGGGGGAGGCAATCCCTCTTCAGAGGTCTCTTGCCTAGGTTCAAAGGCCTGTGGGGGCTGAGAGGTTGGCAGCGGATGGGGAAGCGACTCGACCAGAAAACCGGGGCTTCCTGTTGATGTAGGGGGCCCAGGCCCATCCAAGTCCACATTCCCCACCCAAGTCTGAGTGAGCTTCTGACACTCCCACGGAAGCCCCCACCCCATGTGGGACAGACAGTACCTAGAGCCATGAAGGGGTCTCCTGCAGCCCCGGGCCAAATCCAGGCAAGGGAACGGCCATCCTGGGACCAGAGGCAGCTTCCTTTCTAGGGAGGGCCCCAGCCCGCTTTCCCCAAATCCTAGAGCCTCCTCCCAGGAAAGTCTCCTTTCCCTAAATTGCTCTGAAGATTCTGACAGATGAGATAAGGAGAGGTCCATTCAGACCCCAGTCTCTTCTCTTCCCATCTTATCTCAGGAGTCTCCGCAGGAGTTGGGGGGTGGGGGGGTTGGCAGTGGTGGCTCAAGAGGGCCAGGCCCTCCCCTCTGATCCCATCAGTTCCTCTCTCACTGAGCCCCTTGGCAATGCACTCCTCAGTTCTGCCCCTCAACATCCCCAGCGCTGGCCATCACACACCCTCGCACAGCAATTCACAGGCCTCCTCATTCTCTGTGAGAACAGTCTTTGGGTTGCTTAGAAATTAAGTGCGGAGCAGCCTGGGAGAGATGCTGAAAAAGAGGTAAGACCCAGAGAATCCGTGCTCACTGCCGGAGAGAGAGAAGCAAGCCCCGCTTTCGGGGAACACCGGATTGGAGAAACAGCATCGCACATCTCTCAACTCCGCCACCCCACCGAAGGACAGCTTCTTTCCCCCAGCCCCTAACCCCAGTCCGTTCCAAGCCGCCCCGCGGGCTGCTCCCGAGGCGACAGGGCGGCGCAGGGGTCCACGCCAACTTGATCCAAGGCAGGAATCTGGGGCCCCACTCTTGTCTGACCCAGGTACCTGGCGACGTCGCTCTCCCAGTCCCCAACAGGAGAGCAGGTGTGGGACTGGGGAGGAGCCGGGAGGGGGGCGCAGCCTCCGACGCAGGTGGGTGAGGGGGGGCCCCCGCGCACTGGTGGAAAGGTGACCCCGGGCGGGGCGGGAGCACTAGTCGGGGAGCGGAGGCGCTCGGATCAGGAGGGCCAGGGGAGGGGAGGCTCCGCCAGGGGGAGGAGCCGCTACCCGCGTCCTACGGTCGGGGCTCCCTCCCGTTGCGGCTCCGCTATAAAACCCGGGTCGGCATGACAGCGGCACCCGCGGCGACTTTCTCGGTGCGCGACCCCCGGCTCGGCTCCCGCGCAGGATGCGGCTGCTGCTGGCTCTCCTGGTCCTCGCCGCCGCCCCGCCCCGGGCTCGCGCAGGTGAACGAGGGCTTCGGCCCGGGGACCCCTCGGTGGCCCCTCAGTGGTCCCTCGCGCTCCGGCCCGCGCCCAGGCTGCGCCCGCCCGAGATGCGGCGGCGCGTGCGGCCGGGCGGGGCGGGCGCCGGGGAGCCAGCGCAGCGAGGGCGCGGCTGCTGGGCTCGGGGCTCGGGGCCCGCGGTCCTCCTCCAGGCGCCGTGCGGGCTGTGGGCAAGGATGCAGGCAAGGCCCCGCGGGGCCGCTCAGGGGAGCATCTCTGCCCGCAGCCCGCCTCCGCCTCTCACCCTTTCTGGCGTCTCACGCCCTTGCTTGTGCGCCTCGGTCTGTCCTGGGTCGCTGTCCGTCCCGGGGGGCCTCAGTGCTTGGTAGCTACCCTCGGCTCGGACCAAGGGCAACAAACTGGGTGCCGTGCAGCCCTGGCATCGCCGCTTTCCGCCCTGATTCCTTGCCCCCCGGAGGCTGCCAGCACCCTTCACCTCCAGCGCCGTGTATGGAGCCTGGCGGGGGGCATCCGGAGACCCGAGGTCCCGGCCAAGCCGGTCTTTCCGGCCAGGGTGATTTTCGTCTCCAAATGGAACCATCTCCTTGCAAGGAGGCCCCCATCTGCCATTCCCCTTCCCAGCTACCCCTGGGATGGTCCTTGGGGTCCACCTGGCCACGTCTCCTCTCTAAAGCTAGATGCTCCTCCCTGGAAGTGAGTCGAGGGTGAGCAGAGAAAGAGGCCAGTGGGTGCCTCTTTCAGGAGAGACTTAGACTTAATGGTGGGGACGTGACAGGCATCCTAAGAGAGAAGGCAGGATGTGAACATTTTTGTATGTAGGGCTGGAGGTTTGAAACCTACTTAAGCCTCTGGGCTGATAGAAAGAGAAACAGCTTTGCAATTAATGTGGCTGCCGGGTAGCTGCATGGCCTTGGGTAAGTCACTTTCCTCCTTGGTAAGTCGGCTTCCTCCTTGGGTAAGTCAGTTTCCTCGCTTACAAAACAGAAAGTAATTCTGTCTTCAGGTACCGTTCTAAGGATTCAAGGGAGGCAGTGGGTGTCCGCGCTTAGCATGGCACATGGCAGGCGCTCCGCAGCCATGTGGCTCTGACAGCTCTACCACTGGACTGGGCCCAGCAAGCCAGGAGCCTCTCTCAGCCACCCCCTCGAACAAGCTGTGCGCCCCAGAAGTGCTGGGGCTTTCTGACTGGGAGATGCCGAGCGTTGTCCCTCACTTCATCTCCTAGGGGGCTTGAAGCTGCAGGGTGACCAGGTGGCACAATGAATTCCCCAGGGCATCTGCTGCCCTGGAGAGAGGAGCAGAGAGGGTCACAGGCCCCTTCAGAGCCCCAGATCTGGCCAGAAGCTACCGAGACTTTGCCCAGGGCATATTTGGGTTTTGCTGAGCTGGTTTTCAAGATCCCTCCCTCCCCCTGGAGTTGGAGGGCGGGGTGAGCAAGGTCCACTGGAGGGAACGTCTTCAGTCATCCCTAAAGCAGGGGGCTGGAGGGGTGGGTAAGTCAGGGGTGGGGGGCCGGAGCTGAGCGACTGGCAATGGCCTTTAGTTCCTCACTCCATCCCTGGTCAGGGCAGAGGGACTGGGCAGAACCTTGAGCCCGGAGCCAAGACCTTCCAGTAGCTCCTCTCCTTCCCCGGGCCCCTGGGAAGTGGCCTGAGACTGCCAGCTGAAAGTCATCTGCAAGGGCTGCCTGCTCACGAGCCAGCACAGAACCCGAGCTGGTTTGAGCCTGCCATCTCTTGCCTAAAAACCAGCCCCTACCTTCAGCCTTTGGATACAGACCTGACCCTGGCCTTGGCCTCATCATCACATTTTTTTCTGGCTTTGGCTTCCTGAAGAGGGTAGTTACAAGGGCACTCAACCAAGCAGGTCAAAAGTCTCTGTGATTAAGACGCTGGATCAGAGGTCACCATTACAATCCCAGTAGCTGCAGCCAGAAGGCGGGAAGAGGAAATTCCTAAGAAAAGCTCAGGCTGGACCAGATGGGCTCTGGGGAGGCGATGGGGGTTCCACCTGCCAGAACTGGGTCCTGAGGAGCCTGGCTCAGGTCAGGCTTGCCCTGTAACAGCCCTTCCCACTGGGCTTCAGTTACAGGGAAGGACTGGCCCAACTCCAGTGGCTCCTCGTGCCGTCGGGACCTCTGAGAGGTGGAGACACAGGGAGCCTTTTATGGCCGCAGCTGATCTCCCATCCAGTGTGTCCTCAGACACTGGGTCCGGGAGATCCGTGGCAGCTCCTCTTGCCTGGGGAAGGAAGCTAGTGGGCCCAGAAGAGTTAAGGAAGTCTGCTGCGAAGAAGCAAGACTCAGGGCAGGACTGGAGGCCAGGTGATGGGCTCCTGCATCCGACCTCTGCCTGTGTGCAGAGAGGGGCCTGGATGGGAAGCAGCTGCTACCCTTTGCTGCCCCTCGTGGGGCTTGCCCAGATGCAGAGTCCTGGGGGGCAGCAGAACCCTGTCCCAGGCAGGGGATGGACTGGCCTGGGGAAGACACTGCAGGGATGCTCTATCGCTGAAAGAGGCTCTGCCAGCAAAGTAAGAGAAGCATTTAATCCAGAACTTGGAGACTGGGAAACCCAAGGTGGCTCTCAGGGGTGGTGGTGGTGAGGGGTTGGTTTGGGGAGGCTGAATGGGGGTGGGGGGCTTGGGGAGGGTGGGGGCCAGGGTCCTCTAGATGCTTACTCTGCTGGCCTCCCTCCCACCTCCCACTGAGAGCCTGCCCCTTCCCCATCTCATGTTCAAGGCAGGGACCCCAGAGGAGGTGGGGTTGGGTGGGGATGGACATGCTCAGAGGCCTTAGCTCAGGCTGAGCTGGAGAAGCTGTGCTTTTCTTAGGAATTTCCTCATCCCTGAGTTCTTTCCAGCTCACTTCATTTCTCTCCTCTCAGCCCCTCCTTAACTTTGGCCATCTGTGCCTGACAGGAGGGGGCAGGGAGGGAGGCAAGGGAAAGGGAAGGACTTGACTAAATTCCAGGCTGCCTGGAACACTCTCTCCCAGTCTCTCATTTAATCCTCCCTGTGGGTGGTATTAGTTCCATTTTACACGTGGCAAAACTAAGGCTCGGCTCAGAGAGATTACAGAGAGATTACGTGATTTATCCCTAAACCCACCATTCGTAAGTGGCCCACCTAAGAATTCCAGCTCTGATCAAATGCTTCATCCACTCTGCTGGCCCAGCCTTTTTTTTTAAATCAGTAGACTGATTTTAGAGCAGCTTCAGGTCTACGGAAACACTGGGCAGAGAGCACAGAGGAGAGGTTTCCCTGTGCAGTTTGTCCTCTTGTCAAATCTTTCATTAGGGTGCTACGTTCGTGATGCAGCCTTTTTTGGGGGCGATGCTGTTTCTGCTCTCCTGAGGCAGAGTGGGGGATAGGAAGGCAAAGTCAGGACCCTCACCAGGACTGTGAGATGCTGGGACAGGGGAGAAGGCCTAGGTGCCTTTGGCAAACACAGTGTAAGAGGGCGTGTTCTGGGAAGGGGCTAGCCTAATCTTCCCCATCACCCCATCAGCTCTGGGAAAGCAACCAGGCTGAACGTGGCTGTATTGTCCCAGGAGAGGGGGGTGCCCGGCCCTAATCTTCCTCTTCCCCTTTCCCCAGAGCCTCTCCTTCCAGGTCTGCTTGGGGGAGGCTGATGAACAACAGTGATGCTGGCCCCTGGGGAGAACTGACCGGCTTTGGAGGGGCCAATGTCTCCCACATGCATCTGCTCAGGCCTCACGTCCCTCCTCTCTCCCTTCCAGCATCGCACTGGTGCTACCAGATTCAACTCAAACCCTCCAACTACACCTGCTTGGGTAAGTGCGGGGAGTCTTGGGGTAGGGACAGTCCAGGTAGAAACGGAGACCCAGGGAGGGTGGGAAGGATGAGAGGCGGTGGTGGCCGCAGGCAGATATCAGCTTCACACACACACACACACTCCTGGTGCTCATGTAGAGTGAGAGGAGTTTTTTCTGGTACCTCCTGTCATCACCTCTGTCACCTAAGAAGTCAGCCTTCCATCCTCTGAAATAAATCAGCAGCATCATCAGAGGCAGAAACGTTTTGCTGCCTCCTCTGCGGTTTCGGTGGCCGGAGGGCACTCCCCACCCCGGCCCTGCCCCCCAGTGTCAGAGGTCCAGAGGCTGGGCTCCCTGGGGTGGCGCCTTCCTGCCCCCCAGTGCCTGGACAAGGCTCAGTGTCAGGGTTTGGGGTCCTTTCACAAGAGGCCCTTCCAGGGGACTCCACGGCTTCCACTCACTCTCCCACTCACCTCCTTCGAACTTCAGAACCCCCAGGAAGCAGGTATCACCAGCATTCTCCTTTCACAGCTGAGCATCTGAGGTGGTCCTATACCCCAGAGCTCACAACCTAGTCCCACCCATCCCACATCATGCCTTGCTGACTGTGTGTGTGTGTGTGTGTGTGTGTGTGTTGAGGAGGAAGGAGGGAGAGGGCGGAGTTCTATGCCGGGCATCCCCCAGCACAGTCTGCCAGCCGCCAGAGAAGGACCTTGCTGACCTGGCCGGACCTGAGTCAGGCGCCCCTGATTCCCAGCCCAGCCTCCCTCCCTGCTCAGGGCCAGGCGAGTGGGAAGGCAGCTGCCAGAGCAACCGTCAGTCCCCCGTCAACATCGTCACAGCCAAGACTCAGCTGGACCCAAACCTGGGGCGCTTCTCCTTCTCTGGCTACGACAGGAAGCACCAGTGGGTCGTGGAAAACAATGGGCATACAGGTGAGTATCGGGCATGCGAGGTGGAGGCCCTGGGCAGGGCAGCAGGGGCACCTGGTCTTGGGACCCCCGTTCCCTGGGGACTAGAAGGTTGGGCTCCTCCCGGCAGGGGCACCTTTGCCAGGGGAGGGGCCGACAAGCCCTTCGTGGAGGGGAGGTGTAGAGAGGGGGAGCAGGGTGGGCCTGGGAGAGGAGGGGACCTCTAGTGGGAGTTTCAATCAGAGCCGTTTGGGCTGGGGCCGAGACAGGTTCTAGGAAGAAGGAACAGTATGTGCCAAGGCATGAGGGCGTGCAGCAGTCGGAGTGTTCAAGGGGCTGCGTGTGGCCCCATGTGCGTGCAGGACAGAGGCAGCGCAGGGCCAGCCCAGCCAGGCTCGGGGCTGGGGAGTCTGGACGCTGCCCTGAAGACACTGGGGCGCCACGCGTGGAGGGAGGCTGAAACAAGGGTGGGACCAGGCTGAGCCGTGGGTTTGGGCAGTGGGGGGCATGCAGAGGGAGACGCAGGCGGTGAGGGGCCAGGGGAAGGGCCAGGCTGTGCCACTCGCCCTGTCCCTTCAGGATGCAGCCCGGGATGGGAGGGAGATGGGAGAGAAGTCCTGCCTGGGGGGAGCTGGGATGGGGGCTGGGAGAGGCTAGGAGGAGGGTGTGAGGAGCTGCCCCCTCCCGTCCCCTCCAGTGATGGTGTTGCTGGGAGACGAGGTCTCGATCGCCGGAGGAGGACTGAGCACGCGGTACCGGGCCAAGCAGCTGCACCTGCACTGGTCCAGGGCGATGGATCAGGGCTCAGAGCATACCTTCAACGGGGAGCGCTTTGCCATGGAGGTGAGGGACTTCTTCCTGGGGGTCCATGGCTTGGCTGGGCCCTGGGTATGCTTGCTTCGGGCGAGGAGGGTGGTCCACGCTCTGACGGGCTCTCTCTCCATGCCACTCACCCCTGACCAGATGCACATAGTGCATGAGAAAGAGAAGGCGCCATCCAGCAATGTGAATGAAGATGACATCGCAGTGCTGGCCTTCATGGTGGAGGTGGGCCGCTGCCCCAGGGTCGGAGGGGCTGGGTCTTAGGATTCAGGCGCCCAGGATCCCAGCAAGGCGGGAGGGGGCTGGGGAGGCTCGGACATCCCCTCTGGTGCCCTGACTTGTGTACCCCACCGTGGGGAGCCCGGAGCCTCTCAGGGTCTCCGTCCTAGAAACTGCCCGCCCACCCCACCCCAGACCTGGAGAATGACCTGGTGGTCACCCCACCCCCAGCTCCGCTCCCCCCGCAAGCCTCTCTTAAGCCCCCTTCCCTCCTATTCCAGGCTGGATCCAACAATGTGAACTTCCAGCCCCTGGTGGAGGCGCTGTCGGACATCCCCAGACCCAGTGAGTCAGGAGGGGACTGGGAGATGGGGGTCTGGGAGGGGAGGTGTGGGTCGCGGGAGCGGGGGGTGGGATGGAGACTTTGTCCTACGAAGGAAGGTCCAGGGATTTCCCTGGTGGCCCGGTGGCTAAGACTCCGTGCTCCCAGTGCAGGGGGCCGGGGTTCGATCCCTGGTCAGGGAATCAGATTCCTCATGCTGCAACTAAAGACCCCCCAAGACCCAGCACAGCCAAATAGATAAATACGTATATATATATGTATATATATATATATTTTTTAAGGAAGGTCCACATGGTGGGGGGCCTGAGCTCTGAGTGAGGTGTGTGAGGGGGTGACCTCTGTCCCCGCAGATATGAACACCACGATGAAAAGTAGCATCAGCCTCTTCCACCTGCTCCCGGAGGAGGAGAGTCTGAGGCACTACTTCCGCTACCTGGGCTCACTCACCACGCCGACCTGCGACGAGAAGGTGGTCTGGACCGTGTTCCAGGAGCCAATACAGCTCCACAGGGACCAGGTACACGGGGCCCACCCCAGGGTGCAGCCTGCCCTGCTGGGCTCCCGGGAACCAATCGCCCGGGGGGCGGGGGCGGGCCGCGGGGCACACTGGGGCCCGAGAAGCCCCAGGTGAGGCTCATGCCAGCTCCAGCTTGAGAACCACCCTTCTCTGATAACACGACGGTAGGAAGAGGAACCGAGCCCCTCTGCTTAGGAAGCTAATGGGAGCTGAGCCCGTCCCCACTGCCCCCACCCGCGGACGCCTCGCGCCTAGCATCCCTCATTCCTTTCCTCTGCGTGAGAACCTGAGCCGGCTCAGAGAGGCCACCAGTGAGCAGGGCTGGCCCGCCGGCTCCCTCCCTGACGAGTCCCTCCCACAGATCTTGGCCTTCTCCCAGAAGCTGTTCTATGACCACGAGCAGAGCATGAACATGACGGACAACGTCAGGCCCGTGCAGAGCCTGGGCCAGCGCCAGGTTTTCAGGTCCAGGGCCCCAGGACCGCTGCTGTCCCAGCCTACCCTGCTGGCTCCCGCGCTCGCCTGCCTGACGGTGGGCTTCCTCCGGTGACCCTTCCCTCCTGGACACTTGACCTCTGGTCTCAGCCCTTAAGAGGGCTTGGCCTCTGTCCCTCAGGCTTCTCAGGTTGGACTTCGATGGTGATTAAAATATGGATCTATTTTCGGAAAAAACTTTCCCAAATCTGCGCAGTTTTTTTTTTTGTTTCGCTTTTTTTTTTCTGTGTGTCTCTTGGGATCTTTCCTTTTGGGCACAGTGGTTGTGGCAGGTGAGCTTAATTGCCCCAAGGCATGTGGGATCTTAGTTCCCCAGGCACAGATCGAGCCCATGTCCCCCACGTTAGAAGGTGGATTCTTAACCACTGGATGGAGGAAAGTCTGTCTTTAGTTCCCAACTACTGCTGCCTTGTTCTCAACCCACCCCAGGCTGCCAGGGTAGGGGCCTCAGGGCCTGGAGACTTCTTCTGAGCAGGACCTGCTAGGCACCCCTCCCACCCTTGTGAATCCCCTCTCACTGACACCCCACTTGGGGAACTGGAGAAAGGACCTCAGAGTTCCGACGCAGTGACAGCTGGAGAAAGTCCAGCCCAGCCTTTCCTCATATAAGGGGGGATGCACAGGCCCAGAAAGGCTTCCCTGGTCAATTAGCTGATAAAGAACCTGCCTGCAATGCAGGAGACCTGGGTTCGATCCCTGGGTCGGGAAGATCCCCTGGAGAAGGAAATGGCAACCCACTCCAGTATTCTTGCCTGGAGGATTCCATGCACAGAGGAGCCTGGTGGGTTGTAGTCTGTGGGGGTCTCAAAGAATCACGACACGACTGAACAGAATAAGCGCGCATGCATGCTTGCACACACACACACACACATGCACACACATGCACACACACGCAGAAGCCCCAAAAGGAGAGGAGGCTGGTGAAGGCTGCCCAGTGAGCGCCCAGCAGAGGCAGCTGAGACCCAGCCTGCCCTTTCTGTATGCAAAGTGTGTGCATACAGCCTACGCAGGGTGGGTGGTGGGGTTCATTGCTTTGCCTCAATATTTCTTGCGCACCTATGTTCTAGGCACTGGGGTTATGGCAGGGAATAAGACAGAAATGCCTGTCCTCCTGGAGTTCACAGTCTCGCTGGAGACACTATACATAAAAGAGACACATTGCACAGTTTATTGGAAGGTCGTGAGAGCTGCAAGCAGCTGAACCAGAAAGGGAAGGTGGTCAGGGAAGACCTCAGTGGGTAGGGGCGCCCACTGGAAGACTTGAAGGAGGCGGGATGAGGGGCGGGGGGCATCTGAGGCCAGCCAGTGTTCATGCCTGGAATAGAGGGAGGGAGGAGGGGAGGGGAGGGGCCCAGTGAGTCTGCGGCGCAGGGGGGAGGGGTGGGGGCAGTTAGGAGCCTGCTGCAGTGTCCAGGAGCTGAGGGTCACACATGAACCCCAGGGTCTTTGGCCCTTGAGCTGTCAATAAAGGCACTCCCCCCACCCCTCCACAGTCTCTAATGGTTTTTTCCCTTTCCCGAGCCCAAGGAGGGAGTAAGACTGGGAGGTAGCAGGTGTGGAGAGGAGGGTCCAAAAACCAGGGAGATAGAAATAAGGCCTTTTCTGAGACCCCAGAGGCAGGTCCCAAGTCAGGTCAGGCCCCGGGAGCCAGGAGTTGAGGGGCCCCAGGGCAGGGCTGGAGTTTTGGAAGAGCGTGAGATAGATTTTAAGAATGGATTTTGGAGGAATGTGAGATGAGGGGAAGAGGCCAAGAACGGGCTTTACTGGGTGAATAGGGGCCCTGGGGCCAGGGCCAGGGCCTGGTCAGTTGGTGCAGGTGAGGCAGGAGGTAGAGGGCCCCCCTCCCCGGGGGTAAAGTGACTGCAGATTTATTCCCTGTGGACCGAAGCTCCAAGACAAGAAGAGCAGGAAAATTAAGGCAGGAAGCAGGCCCTGCCCAGACCACATCTCTCATTCTCAAAGTCAGGAGACCTCCCCAACCACATAATTGCAGAAAGGCTCCTTGGAGGTCAAAGGAGAGTGAAGTCAAGGGATACTCTACCCACAGTCCTTTGCAGTAGAATCCACCTGGGCTAAGATGCTTGTGTACACATGGGAGGATCCTGAGCTATATCAAAGATGGACTGTGAACCAGGTCAATCAAAAAGATTGGCCAAAGGAAACCCGGAAGAAATGCCCCTTGTGAGTGATTTAAATTGTCATGAGGGCGCGACTCAGGGACTTTCCCTCTGAGGCTGCCCGTGTGTCTATCCACACGTACTGTACACTTTTGCCTCCTAATAAATACTTTACTGGCTTCCCTACTTTCCGTCTTTGTGGGAATTCTTTCCTGCGAAGTTGAAGGCCCAGGGCCCCTCACTGACCACTGGCCTAGTGGCTGGGATCTGGAGCTTTCACTGCCACCACCAGGTCTCAATCTCTGGCTGGGAACCCAAGCCCCACTTCAAACCACCACTGCAGGGCAAGGTCACCTGACATCATGGGAACAGCCTCGGTAACAGGCTTCCGGTCTGGGGGTGATGCCTGCAGAAGTCACGGGGCTCGGCCAGCACACACGGGATTCTAGCACCCGATGCTCAAAGCTCTGGCTTGCTGCTGGCCTCTGGAGCAGAGCTGGTTGGAGGAGGTGACCTCTGAGCCTTCTTGGGCTCCAAAACCCTCAGAGGCCCTGACCACCCCCAGCTAGACCTGGGGGACGGAGAAGGGTATGCCCCCTCCATAGCAGCCTCCCTCTCCCTTTTCTCCTTTGTGGCCAAGAATAAGCACCCTCTCCCTTCACTGGTGACCACACAGCCAGCCGTGGGGTGGTGGAGGGGTAGGTGTTGCCGTCACTATGGCAACAGCAGGCAGCTTGTGTCAGCAGGGGGTGTATGGACTGAAACCTGTTCTCTTTGGTTCCCACACAGCCTGGGGGGGGGATCTGAGATTTCAGCTGTGCCCTCCTCCTCACCCCTCCCAGGCTCAGCACTCTCTCTCTTGGAAGTCTGAACTGCCCCTCCCCCCTGCACCCCCCACCCCCAACCCTGCCCTCCTGGCAATATTTGGTAACTAATAACACCGCAGCAGAACCAGGAAGTCCCAGCTCTCTGCCAAAGACTAGGGGAGCCTGGGCTTCTCCAACCCCCCAGCTGAAGGCGCACGACCTCTTCCTCCGCCCCCTGACCCCACAGTAATAAACCTGACCAGTGGGGCCCGGAACAGGCACGGCTTGTCCAGAGCCTGTGCCTGGCGGCCAGAGCAGGTGCCATCCGCGCTCCACTCACAGCAAGGTCACGGCGGGCCGGTCACTCGGGCAGTAGGCAGCCCCGCCCCCGGGGACTGGCCCCAATCCCAGAGGCTGGGGAAGAGGGGCTGGTGTGTTCCTGAGAGCGGCACCCACCCCTGCAGACCCCGTCTCAGGAGAATGGGTTTGAAGCTCCTTGTGCCCATGGACTGCAGCATGCCAGGCTTCCCTGTCCTTCACTATCTCCCAGAGTTTGCTCAAACTCTTATCCATCGAGTCAGTGATGCCATCCAACCATCTCATCCTCTGTCGTCCCTTCTCCTCCTGCCTTCAATCTTTCCCAGCATCAGGGTCTTTTCCAGTGATGCTCTTTGCATCAGGTGGCCAAAGTACTGGAGCTTCGGCTTCGGCATCAGTCCTTCCAGTCTGGCCTGGCTCCTGACACAGCTCCCCCAGAGAGGAGGGGGCGCTACGAGGAGCCCCTAGCTCTTTCATTCGCTTCTGAGTCCTTGGGCATAACAATGTGTATACACACACACACACACACACAAGGCATTGCAGCTGGCCAGGCCTGGGGAAGCCTCCGTGGCTGGAGGGTTGGGCCCCCACTTGACTTCTAGTTCCCTGGCTCCTAGCACGGGGAGGCTGGAATTCAGTGAATGCCTACTGGAGCCACTGTGGGCTCCAAGGCAATCCTTTAAGGCTGTATTCCTGCAGTCGCGTGTGGGTTGAGGGTGCTGAGGCAGACGGCGGGGTTAGGGCACCTGTCAGAGGCTGCGGTCACTCTCTGCACCCTCGGCTCCGCGGCCAGCCTTCTCCCCGACAGTCATCCAACCTCTGGGCCTGGACAGGGTGGGGTCCTACAGCACCCCGTCCCACCCAGTCTCCACGCGCCACTCCGTGTCCCTGACGGGCTGTCTCTCGGGCCCCCTGTTTAGATTTGGCATCTGGGAGGGAGCCAGGGGCTAAAAATACTCCCCATGTATTTAGATGATTCTTAGAAAATAAACTTCCCCATCTTGGCTCGTTTGCACACTCGCTGGCCCTGCTTCCTGAGGCTCTGGGAGGACAGTGTTGGGAGGGGGTAAGGGAAGTGGGGGTGGAGGGGAGGGTCCAGGGGTCTATAGGGGCCCCGAGTCAAGGGTGGTGGCGGTGGAAATGGACGTAGGTGAAGGCTGCCCTTTCAAAGAACTCCAGGGCCTGCCTGCGCGGAGACCACGCTGCAGACACTGTGGTGGGCCTGAGGCCCGTGCCCCCTGTAGGCGAGGGGTGGGAAGAAGCCAGAAAGCTGGTACCCTCGCAGGAATGGAGCTGACTGGTTTCCCTGCTCGGGGCCTCAGTTTATCCCCCTGCAAAGTGGGCTGAGCGTGGCCCTTTGATCCAAGTGGGGTGGGCCTAGCTGTCCTCAGGCTCCTGCTGGTGACCTTGGGAGGAAGGCCAGGCCCACGACTGCGGGTGGGGCGCTCCTGCACCTTACCTTACACGAGTTCTAGCAGCTCTGTTTGTTTATCTCAACTGGGACAAAGGCATTATCTCCTCTGGGGACCAAGGACATGTTCCTGGCCCGCCTGCGCCCAGGGAGGGGCTTCCTCTGGAGGGAGCCACAGGACAGACAAGTCACAAGCCAGTTCCTTCCTCAGAGCCCTCGTCCCAGCCGAGACCAGCCAAGACCGGACTCCTATTCCACGAGTCGGCCCTGCAGAGCCTGGAGGGCGGGGTGAGGCGCGGGGGCCAGGGAAATGACTGAGTACATTCGGGAACAAGATTTTTCTTTCAACACATGCTATTGTTTCCTCTGTGCCGGGGATGGATGATTCAGGGAGAAAGAGTCCCATCTGAGCCTTTCCCCCAAGACTCCTGGGCCGAGAGTCCACAAACCACAGGTACAGACCCTAGAGCAGGCACCCCAGAGCCACACAGACATGGGTTTGGTCCCTCTCCTGCTGACTAGCTCTGTGAGGTGACTTTGGTCATTTAAGTCACCATCTGAGCCTGTCTGCGCATCTGTGAGATGGGGTAAGGACGCTATTTACCCCTTTGTTGTTGTGGTTTGAGTTGTTAAGTCGATACATCCTAACTCTTGGCGACCCCATGGACTGCAGCCCGCCAGGCTCCTCTGTCCCTGGGATTTTCCAGGCAAGAATAGTGGAGCGGGCTGCCATGCCCTCCAGGGATCTTCCCAAGCCAGGGACGGAGCCCTTGTCTCTTGCATTGGTAGGCGAATTCTTTACCACTGAACCACTAGGGAAGCTCATCTACCTCTTAGGGTTGCTGTAAAGATGAAACAAGATACTGTGCCAAGAGGCTGTATTAAATAGTTTGTAGTTATTATCATGTGTGTCTTTTTTTTTTTTCTTCTTTATTTACTTGCAGCATGCAAAATCTTAGTTGTCGCTTGTGGCATCTATTCCCTGACTAGGGATCCAACTCAGTCCCCCTACATTAGGACAGTGGGGGCCCAGCCACTGGACCACCAGGAAGTCCCTATTATGTTTTTATTATTAGTAGTAGTATTAGAGAGCGAGAGAGAGCATTGAAGAATGGGTAAGGCCTACAGATGGGGAAAAAACTGGCTGCTTCCAGGGCCTGAAGTAGGGAACGGGAGGCAGAGGTTGGAATTCCAAGGACAGAAGCACTGGTTCGCCTCTGGCGTCAGCAGCTGGTGTATGGTGGGGGACCCGTGTCGCTCCTACCTAAGGGAGGATCTCCCCCACCTCACAGCACACACGCACACACACACACACACACACACACACACACACACACGGTATCTGCCTCTTTGCTCAGACACTCAGAGGCATCCCCCAGCCCCCTGCCCCATCTCACTCATCCACAGAACAGTTCAGAGTCAGACCTCCCAGCCCACCTTTGCCCAGCGTTGCCAGGGTCACCAGGGACACTCACTCCAGCATCAGCAGGAGCCAGGGGGCCAATGGAGGCCGGGGCTGCCCCACAGCTGTCCTTCCTGTCCCCACCTTGTCAGGTGAGGTCAGAGGGCAATCTGCTTCCCCGCTGTGGGACTGAGAGGGCCTGGGCACTGGCTTCCCACTTCACTTTCCTGCAGTCCTTCCCTGAGGAGCTGTGAACTCACCCCCACGCCCTCTGACACATCTCTCCCTTCAGCTCTGGCTCTGTCCCTGCTGTCCCAGGGCACCGCTCCTATCCGGATTTGCTGTAGGCCTCCTCCAGCACAAGGTTGGCACCCGCCTAGGGTTGCCAGACAGATGTGAATTTCAGATAAACAACAAATAGATTTTAGCCTTTCCCTCCCAAGTTGCATGGAGCACCCTTACATTGGACTTTCCTGGGGGCTCAGCTGATAAAGAATCTGCCTGCAGCGCCGGAGACCAGGGTTTGATCCCTGGTTTGGGAAGATCCCCTGGAGAAGAAAGCAGCTACCCACTCCAGTATTCTGACCTGGAGAATTCTATGGACTACAATCCACGGGGTCACAAAGAGTCAGACATGACAGAGCGACTTTCATTTCACCCTTACGTTATTGCTGTTATTTATCTGTGTCACATATTTGGGTTTACTGGGTCTGATGGCCCTTCCCTCGTCCCACCTGGGAAACTGAGGCCAAGAGAAAAGGGTGGACAAAAGAGGGACAAGACAGAAAGGGAAAAAAGAAAAAAAGAGGGACGAAGAGGCTGAGACCACCGCCTTCCATCTCCTGGCCGGCTTCTCTCTGCTTCCAGGGGCCCACAGCCCTGGAAACTGCGAGCAGGTTGATCAGTGGGCTTCCTCTCCCTGAAGACCTGACTGTGTTTCATCTGGCTCTCGAGGGGAGGGCAGCTGGCTCAGCCCTGGAGGGCGTCAGAGCAGGCCTTTCTGTCAGTGGATTTCCTCCCCACTGTTCCCTGACAACCAGGGAGAGGCGGGTGCCAGGGAAATCTCTTTATCTCCCTGGTCTCCGCCTGGAGCCCCCCTCCAGAGAGCGTGCCAGGACTCCCTTCCTGCAGCCAGGCTCCCGCCCATCATTCCAGCCACCTCTGGCGGAAGGGAGCCCTCAGGCCGCGCCAGGCTGCCGGCTCGGGTGGGGTCCAGCGGGACCTGATGCCAGGGTTTTATTTACAAACTGAGGAAAGGCTTAAGAAGTGCGGGACCCCTTCGGGGCTGGACCGCCCATCCAAGTCACAGCCTGGGGTGCAGGCAGAGAAGGATCCAGACACTCTGAGTTCCATCCATTCACATTAGAGGCTCTTCCTTGCCGTCCTTTCACCTGGAAATCTCCCCATCTGTTTAACTATCTGTCGTTATCCCTGTCTGCATGCCTGCTCTGTTATGCAGGGCCCTTTGAAAGGTACTTTACACCTATTATCTCATCTCATCCTGACAGCAACCTTTAGAACCTCAACTCCCACTAGAACAACTGCTTCAGGACAGCAGGGGATTTTCATCTGTTTTTGCTTCCTGTTCATGGGGACACTGTGATGCGGGGCTCAGGGCAGGGGCCCCATCTAGGAACAGCGAGTCCCAACTCTGGGTGCTGTCAGAGTTCAGACATCTTCAGCCTTTGGCCGCTCCAGGGAGGAGAGGCCTCTTTGCTCAAGGTCACACTCCTCTCTGCAGATCCCCAGCCATTGACTGGTCAACAGGGTTGGGGGGGTGCAGACAAAGGGCGGGCCCCATTTACGGTGACCCGCAAGGAGCTTTCCGTGGTGGCCCATCGAGGTCAGCATTGTGCCTGCACAACCACCCCAATTCTCTCCTTAGGATCCCTGGCTCCATCTCCTCCCACCCCCAGTGTTGATCCTCAAGGCGAACCTTAGTAAACATCCTGCACATGCAATTGCTTGGGCTTCCTGGGGCCATCAAATGTCCAAATAGCACAGAGCACGCAATAGGCTTTCAATCAATATTTGCTGGGAAGGACCCTGGGGCAGGGATTGCTGCTTCCAACTGTACACAAATAGCAGCAGTATAATCAGAGCAGCCAACGTTTTACATAGATGGAAGGATTTGACGTACTATCTCAAGCCTTAGCTTCTGAAATGGGTATGTTCTCCACTTTCTAGATAAAGAAGTGAAAGACAGGGACCCAGGGATGGCTAGTAGGATTTGGACCCAGACAATCTGATCCTCAAGCACCCTCTCTTACATCACTTTTCTGAAGGAAACCGAGGCTTGGCGAGGTAGAGAAGCTCACCCCTTCCCAGACAGTGAGTGGCCACCCTATCTATTGGGTTGGCCCAAAAGTCCATTCACGGGTTTCCAAAAGATATCACATAAACCCTACAGTCCTTGCTTGAATTCAGTGCTTAAGCTTGAGTGTAGAAACCACCAGTCCAGCCAGAGACTTGGGGACATGTGCTGTTCCCTAGATCTGGAAGGCTCTTCCCTTCCCTCCCGTTTGTGGCTTGCATTTCATGAGGGTCACACGGCAGCCAAAAGCCAGCTTAAAAGTGATTCCTTTGTGAAGCCTTGCTAGTCTCTGCTGCCCACCTTCTCCAACAACATGCCCTACGGGGAAGAGAACAGGAGGATCAGATCTGAGCCATTGGAGGATGGTGGTGCCAGGCCAGGGTTGGCCATGCAGGGTGGGACTGGCAGCAAATGTCGGCAGGGTGAGTGAATAAAGGGAAAAATGATAGCACAGCACAGAATTAGCAGGCACCATTCCAGGGCTGGGACTAAATATTTACTTTGCCCATTGGGCAATCCTGAGAGATAAGCCTGGTCTTCCGAGCTCTATTCATGCAGACTTTCCTTCAGTGACTGACACAATCAGCCTGGTTTTGTTATAGTTTGAGCAGCTGTTTCCATATGTGGGCCCCGGGCATAGAGGTGCTTGATCCCTGCCTACCGCTGTTCCCCAGCATCGCGGGTTCTCCCCAGTGAAACCGGTTCCCAATTTGTGGCCCCTCAGATGCTCGTCTTCTCCATCCTGCAGGCCTGGCCAGGCTCCAGGAGGCTGCAGGTCAAATTGGGGTTTCAGGTCTAGTTTAAGCTCTGACTTCAAACGCAGTCGCGGGCTGAGTCACACTGGGGCTGGTTGGAGGGTGGTGGCAGGGTCCTGGTCTGTCGCCCCAGCGGTTTCCCGGGAGGAACCTCTCTTAGGGGAGAGGCGTTGGGTGTGACAAGTGGCTGCGACTTGCTGGGTCCAAGTGAAGTCTCTGAGTTGGAGGATTCAGAGGGGCTCAGAGTTCAGTGCGGCTTCTATCAGCAAGCTTCTGAGATTCACATTGGGGTCATAAGGGGAAGGGAAGTGGCCTAAAAAAACCGGAAGAGCACTTTGACCCTGGAAGGAAATAACAGTCCGCCAAAATGGCGGTGGTCGGGCTTTCGGCCCACGTTTTCGCCTTCTCCTCCCATAGTCTGTAAACGGTGACTTTGCTGAGATCATTTACAGCCCTGCATAGGGGCACCCTCCCTACACAAACACCACCCGAAAAGCCCTTGGAACACAGGGCTGTGTCCGCTGGATCAGCCAGGAGAGAATACAGCATGTCGGCCTTAATGCTGTGAATAAAGAATGTCTACGGTTCCTACAACTCCTCGCGTTTTCAGTGAGACACACACAAACACGAATGCGGGGGGGAACAGCTCTGCTTTGGGAAGGATCTAGTAAATAGAAGGGACCAGTGGGAGACTCCGATCCTGGCGCCCTCGTCTGTGAGGGGAGGCCTGGGAGAGGCTGTCCTGGTGTTGGATGAGCAGTGCCTGAAAAATCAAGAGGTCCTGCTCAGTGGGTACCACGTGGCTGCTGAAAGGACTAGCTTTGTTTTGAAATACCTACTTTTATTTATTTGGCAGGGTAGGGTCTTAGTTGTGGCTATGGGATCTAGTTCCCCAACCAGGGATCAAACCCAGGGCCCCACTATTGAGAGCTCAGAGTCTTAGCCACTGGACAACCTGGAGAGTCCCTGTTTTGTTTTCAATATTTATTTATTTGGCTGCACTGGGTCTTAGCTGTAGCACGTGGGATCCTTTTAGTTGTGGCATGTAGAATCTATAGTTGCAGCATGCAGGACTAGTTCCCTGACCAGGGACCAAACCTGGGCCCCCTGCATTGGAAGCCAGGAGTCTTAGCTGCCGGAACACCAGGGAAGTCGCTAAAAGGACTTGTTTGAGTCACATCTAGATACCCTCAGAAGGCTGCCATCAGTGTGTAGACAGAGTGGGAAAGAGCGGGAAGGGTAAGATCCAGGACTGTTGGTGGCACAGTGAGTAAGAATCTGCCTGCCAATGCAGGGCACACGGGTTCAATCCTTGGTCTGGGAAGATGCCACATGCCGTGGAGCAACTAAGACCTTGCGTCACGACTACTGAGCCCGTGCACTGGAGTCCAGGAGCCACAACTACTGAAACCCAAGCGCCTAGAGCCTGTGTTCTGCAACAAGAGAAGTCACTGTGATGAGCAGCCCACACACCACACCAAAGAGTGGCCCCCACTCACCACAACTAGAAAAAGCCTGTGGGCACCAATGAAGACTCAATGAGACCAGAAATAAATAAAATTTAAAAGAAAAGTATGATCCAATCAACCTGCAAATTCAGAGTGTAGACTTCATTGAGCCCAAGGCTGCTTTGGCCAGGCCAGCCACAGCCAGCCCAGAAGCCAGGTCACAGAGGCTGCCATGTGGAATTTGATGATAGTTCAAGTTCCAGGGAATGGGAGGAGGCTGCTCCGTGGTCTAAATGAGGAAATGGTTTCCTCAACAAAATAACCTGCAAAGAGGATTGGATGAAACATTTCATTCAAGCCTTTTCCTGGTATTGTAACCGTGCTGCCACTTCCAGAATGTTCCCTGGGCAGCACAGCAGACCCCCAGCTTTAACAGTTCTTTCCTAATCAGCTAGGGCATTGAGATTTCCCTCCAAATTTATACTGCTTATGTCCCCAGGGTCCAAATTAGCCATGCTTTCCCTTTCTACTTCCCTTTCTCTCTCTCGATGTATATGAGTTTTGTGTATATTTTTTACTTATTTGGCTGTGCCAGGTCTTAGCTGTGGTGTGTGGGATCCAGTTCCCTGACCAGGGATCAAACCCAGGCTCCCTGAATTGGGAGCATGGAGTTTTAGCCACTGGACTACCAGGGAAGTCCTGATATATATGAGTTCTGGATTGAGGCTTGACGTGTCTTCATCATCATAGTGGAGAGATGAGAAAACCAAAGTTGGGCCCATAAACCCTGGAGAGAAAGACAATGGGCTGCCACGCTGGGACTCAGCACAATCAGAATCGAATAGAAGGCAGCTGCAGAGTCTGCCTGCTGCGCGATTGGCCCGCGGTGGTGGCCGGATGGACATGTGGTGTTCGGTTTAGAAGCCCAGGCTTGTGGGTGCAAATACCTGGGTGTAAACGGTCAGGCTCGATTGTTTTTCCTCTCTTCCCAGGAAAGGCCAGGAAGGAAAAGGCCCCAGCTGAAGGGAGGAGGAGGCATTGTCCTTGGTGGGTCGGCCTCTCAGGTAGCCCGTCTGGCAGGGGGCCCATGGGGAACATGGGATTCTCATGGCTTCCGTGGCTGGCGGCTGCCTTCCTGAAACTAGATCACTCAATCCTGGTCTTTCCCATCCTGCCTCTGACACCATCACATCCCTGCTAAATCCCTGATAAGATCCTATCAGACGCTCCGAAGTCCAGTTTGGAGCTCGTGGCCTTGACCCGCCCCAGAGTCCATCCTTTCCCCCTCCCTGGTCCCACAGCCCCTTCTACACCGCTTCCTCCATCTGTCTGGCTCCTAAAGTCCCTGGGCCACCAGAGGTGACGAGAACAAAGCTAGGACGTCGGTCTCCCTCAAGAGTCACTGTGTGTCTGTTAGCTCCTAAAAGTTTTCCATCTTCCAGGAAGAGGGGTTGCTTGTAGGACACCTACTTCCTCTCCTTACCTCCTTACAGAACAAAAATACTTTGCATTTGCATAAGTGTTATCAGTTGTGAGAGCAGTTCACGTTCAGTTTCTGATTCAGTGATTGTCATGATACTGTAATCTCACTGATTGTGGTTCCTCATTTATAAAAAGATGATAGTGCATCCCTAACAGAGCTGTGGTGAGCAATAAATAATGAACAAAACAGGCATAGCTTGGGGTCTGGCAACAGTACCTGTCCATTCCGTGGCTCAGTGCTTTCTTCAACTTCTCTCCTGATTCCAAGCAGAGGACTATCTTTTATGCCACAGAGTAGGTTCTTAATAGGGCTTCCCAGGTGGCGCCATGGTAAAGAATCTGCCTGTCAATGCAGGAGACACAAGAGACTCAGATTCAATCGTTGGGTCAGGAACATTGCTTGGAGTAGGAAATGCCAACCCACTCCAGTACTCTTGCCTGGAGAATCCCATGGACAGAGAAACCCAGTGGGTTATAGTCCATGGGGTCGCAGAGAGTTGGACACGACTGAGTATGCACGCATGCAGGAACTCAATAAACATTTGATGGATGAGTGATAAACTGTCCTCGCCCTTTCCCATCTCTCCCAAAGTGAGACGATGTTTATTTGCAGCTCCAAGCCACTGGGAGCTCTGCAAACAGGGAGTGGCAGCTGGGACGTTCTCCAGGTGGCACGAGAGGCCAAGGCCCCGGGGCTGGGTCTGACAGGTGCCCTGCCCCCGCCTGCTCCAGGGGTCTCTGCAGGGGAGGGAAGCTGCCTGGCCTTCAGCCTGGTTGGCTGGCTCTCCCTCCCTGCCCAGATGTACGGAGAGAAGCAAAATGGCTTTGGAGAGGCCCACTCTGCTGGCACAGTCATTTCCAGCAGACAAAGGAGAATGTTCTCCTGTTGAAATTGAGCGGGACCCTATGGGGCCCTCGTGGGTGCAAAAGCACCCTGTTTCTTTTTCTTTTTTGGTTGTGCCATGCCACTGTGGTACCTTAGTTCCCAACCAGGGATTGAACCCAGGCCTCAGTAAAAGCTCAGAGTCCTAACCACTGGTCTGCCAGGGAATTCTCCATGCCCCCAGCCCCACCACCCTCTCATTTCTTGTTTGTGTTGGCTTGGCCAAAAAGTTGAGGTAACAGAAAAACCCAAACAAAAATCTTGTTCAACCCAATAGAAAAAGGCTGTGGTCTCAGGCCTTCCCTGAGTTAAGAGCAGATTCAAGCAGTTACTAATTAGGGAACTGAGGGAACGCAGAAGCAGAGGGAAAGCGATCAGGAAATAATAGTTTAGCTATTAAACAGAGTCCTAATCACACATGGGATCCCCAGGTGGCTCAGCGGTAAAGAATCCACCTGCCAATGCTGGAGACTCAGGTTAGATCCCTGGGTCAGGAAGATCCCCTGGAGCAGGAAATGGCAACCCACTCCAGTATTCTTGCCTAGAGAATCCCCATGGGCAGAGAAGCCTGGTGGGCTACAGTCCAGGGGTTGCAGAGTTGGACACGACTGAGCACATGAACAGAGTCACAATTATACATGAAAATCTGACTCACACCTTGGAGTTGTTCTGCAGAAACTGAGACCCACATCCGGTGGGGGAAGGTGACTTCATGCTGACCACAAGCACAAAGACCCCAGGCTGCTTGGAAACAGGTGGTTGGTGTTTTCTTGTGAAACTTCACCATGTTACCTCACCAGGCACCAATCAGAGGACTGATACAAGATGATCACTCACCCCGAGACCCCCCCCTTTTTATCCCTAAAAACCTCAGGCTCAGATCAGCCAGTAAAGTAGATATGAGACAAACCTACCCTCCCATCTTCTCGGTTGCCATCCTATCAATAAAACTTTCTCTGCTCCAAAAGGAAATCAGCCCTGAATATTCATTGGAAGGACTGATGCTGAAGCTGAAACTCCAATACTTTGGCCACCTGATGCAAAGAACTGACTCACTGGAAAAGACCCCGATGCTAGGAAAGATTGAAGGTGGGAGGAGAAGGGGACGACAGAGGATGAGATGGTTGGATGGCATCACAGACTCAATGGACATGAGTTTGAGTAAGCTCCGGGAGTTGGTGATGGACAGGGAGGCCTGGTGTGCTGCAGTCCATGGGGTTGCAAAGAGTCGGACATGACTGAGCGACTGAACTCTCTCTCTGCTCCAAACTCCAACTCCGATGTTTTGGTTTGTTTAGCCTCAGTGCCAGGCTCCGGAACTTGGGTTTGACAGCACTGTTGCTGCGGACCATTCTCTGGGGATCAGCACTGCATCATGATCGGTTTTCTTTGTTTCTTTCCTTTCTCTGGCTGTGCAGTCTGGTTTGCACAGTTCCCCAACCAGAGACTGAACCCAGGGCTGAGGCAGTGAAAGCACGAGTCCGAGCCTCTGGACCACCAGGGAATTCCCCATGATGGACTTCCTGAATGCTTTAGTATCCATGGGGCCTTGTGGAACATCTGGTCCAGAGCTCTCAAAAGTTGCTCAACCGTCCTTGAGCAGGACGGTCCCTATCCTTGACCGTCACTTCCACCTGAGCACCTCCAACCTCACCTGCTTTAGTGATATATAGGGCCTGCAGGTAAAATGCAGTTGGCCGAAAGTGTTCTGCTCCAGTGTTGTTTCAAAGTAAAAGCTGAAGAACTACTGACCTCGGGCAAACCCTTCATGATTCACAAGGAAACTGAGGCCAGAGGAGTTGAGGGACCCACCCGAGCCACACAGTCCTGCAGGAAGCAGAGCAACATTGTTTTCTGTGGTGTCAGTGAAGACGATGGCCCTGGACTAGGGGCCAGAGCTGCCCTGCTGACGACAGGCGTCTCCTGATCCATCCTGGGGACGCTCCCCGCAAGGTTCAACATGAAGGCCTCCTCTCTATAAACCCCAGTGAGGGCTGGGGCTTAGGCACCAGGGCAGAGGATCCTTCTATGAAGAGCTGCAGATGCCTGCCCTCAAAGGGGCCCCCAAAGGGTTTAGGTGCCGCCACCAGCCCCCTTTCTCTCTGGATCCTCCTCTCCTCTGTTCTCCCAGCCACGCTGAGCAGGCTCTTTCCTCTGGCATGCACTCCTCCTCCCTTTCCACGGTTCTGCTGTTTCCCTCCACCTCCTGCCTGGTTCCTTTTTTTTTTCCCTGTGAACTTTTTGAAGCACTTGAAGCCTGGTTTCCGCCTGCATTCCTCTAGGGCTTGAGGTAAGGTCCACAGTGCAGCACCAAGAGAAATTTCAGCCGAAGTCGATTGGGTATTTGAAAGAGAGAAAGTTGTTACAGCAAGTGCAAATTTGTTTAAAAGGTCTCAGATCAGTGTGTATGTAATGAAAACTGTGTTTTGCAACCACATCAGCATCAAGGCCTTTACAACATGGTTTCTCCTGCTTGTTATAATCTACTATGCTTCCCACGCACTTTCTGTCAGTCAGTTCAGTTGCTCAGTCGTGTCCAACTCTTTGTGACCCCATGGACTGCTGCAGCTCACCAGGCCTCCCTGTCCATCACCAGTCCCGGAGTTTACTCAAACTCACGTCCATTGAGTTGGTGATACCATCCACCGTCTCATCCTCTGTTGTCTCCTTCTCCTCCCGCCTTCAATCTTTCCTAGCATCAGGATATTTTCCAATGAGTCAGTTCTTCGAATCAGGTGGCCAAAGTATTGGAGTTTCAGCTTCAGCATCAGTCCTTCCAATGAATATTCAGGAGTGATTTCCTTTAGGATGGACTGGTTGGATCTTCCTGCAGTCGAAGGGACTCTTAAGAGCCTTCTCCAATACCACAGTTCAAAAGCATCAATTCTTCGGACCTTTGTTGGTAATGTCTCTGCTTTTTAATATGCTGTCTAGGTTGGTCACAGCTTTTCTTCCAAGGAGCAAGCGTCTTTTAATTTCATTGCTGCAGTCACCATCTGCAGTGATTTTGGAGCCCGAAAAACTAAAGTCTCTCACTCTTTCCATTGTTTCCCCATCTGTTTGCCATGAAGTGATGGGACCAGATTCCATGGTCTTGGTTTTCTCAATGTTCAGTTTTAAGTCAACTTTTTCACTCTCCTCTTTCACTTTCATCAAGAGGCTCTTTACTTCTTCGCTTACTGCCATAAGGGTCATGTCATCTGGGTATCTGAGGTTATTGATATTTCACTCAGCAAATTTGATTCCAGCTTGTGCTGGATGTCCGGCATTTTGCATGATGTACTCTGCATGTAAGTTGAATAAGCAGGGTGACAATATACAGCGTTGATGTACTTGATTTGGAACCAGTTTGTTGTTCCATGTCCATTTCTAATGGCTGCTTCTTGACCTGCATACAGATTTCTCAGGAGGCAGGTGAGGTGGTCTGGTATTCCTGTCTCTTTAAGAATTTTCCACAGTTTGTTGTGATCCACACAGTCAAAGGCTTTGGCATAGTCAGTAAAGCAAAAGTAGATGTTTTTCTGGAACTCTCTTGCTCTTTCTATGATCCAGCAGATGTTTGCAATTTGATCTCTCGTTCCTCTGCCTTTTCTAAATCCAGCTTCAACATCTGGAAGTTCATGGTTTATGTACTCTTGAAGCCTGGCTTAGAGAATTTTGAGCATCACTTTGCTAGCATGTGAGATGAGTGCAATTGTACGGTAGTTTGAACATTCTTTGGCATTGCCTTGCTTTGGGATTGGAATGAAAACTGACCTTTCCAGTCCTGTGGCCACTGCTGAGTTTTCCAGATTTGCTGGTATATTGAGTGCAGCACTTTCACAGCATCATCTTTTAGGATCTAAAATAGCTCAACTGGAATTCCATCACCTCCACTAACTTTGTTCGTAGTGATGCTTCCTAAGGCCCACTTGACTTCTTGTTCCAGGATGTCTGGCTCTAGGTGAGTGATCGCACCATTGTGGTTATCTGGGTCATGAAGATCTTTTTTTGTATAGTTCTTCTATGTATTTTTGCCACCTCTTCTTAATATCTTCTGCTTCTGTTAGGTTCATACTGTTTCTGTCCTATATTGTGCTCATCCTTGCATGAAATGTTCCCTTGGTATCTCTAATTTTCTTGAAGAGATCTCTAGTCTTTCCCATGCTGTTGTTTTCCTCTATTTCTTTGCATTGATTGCTGAGGAAGGCTTTCTTATAATTGGGGTATAATCAGCTATAGCCCAATACAAAACAAAAAGTTGGGAAAAAAAAAGAGAGAAAATCCTGGTTTTGTTTCATGGCATAGCTCCCTCCCCCTTCCTATATGATTTTCCTTAAGTACTCTGCCATAGCTACTGTCTACCATCACTTCACCCAAGACAATTATATCTACCAATCCCCCTTACTTGTGTGCATGTACATACCATTCTTCCCCAATTAGACTGGAAGTTGAGTCATTCTCTGAAGAGGTGGTTTCCACAAATGACCAGTCTGCAGGACAGTGCCAACCGGCTGCAAAAGAATCACCTGAGAACTTACTAAAATGCAGAGTTTGGACTGCGTGGAAGGAGATGATTTCATAAATCTGTGTGTCAACAGGCAGAGAGCACAGATAGTACATGACAACGTGGGTGGAATTCTGGAAAGAGCACGTTTAACAAACTCCTAGTTGATTTTTAAAAAATTTTTATTTATTTTTGGCTGTGCTGGGTCTTTGTTGCTGTGCAGGCTTGTCTCTAGCTTCAGAGAGGAGGGCTACTCTCGAGTTGCAGGGTATGGGCTTCTCATCGCCAGGGCTTCTCTTGTTGCAGAGCACCGGCTCTAGGGCGTGTGGCATTTGGGCTCTAGAGCACAGGCTCAGTAATTGTGGCGCATGGACTTAGTTGCCCTGCCACATGTGGGATCTTCCTAGACCAGGGATCAAACCCCTATCTCTCGAATTGGCAGGGGGATTCTTTACCACTGAGCCACCAGGGAAGCCCAACTCCTAGTTGATTTTGATGATGCTGTTGAATTGACAGGTTGGGAACTGCTGCCCCTAAAGAACCAAGCACAGAGCTCTGTACATGCACTCCTATGTCATATGCTTCTTGACTGGTAATGAATTTGATCCTAGTATTACTTATGGTATACCTGTGTTCTAATGCTCTAAGTGGGGAAAGAATACTGTGATTTGGTTTCCCAATAGGTGTCAGGGCCTGTGCCTATTTACATGCATTATTTATTCCTTCTAATAACATTTTGAAGTGGTATTCTCATTGGGCATGAGAAATCTGAGGGTGTGAAGGATTTTTTTTTAGGACTTACTGTTATAGGACATTAAGTTTATGTGGCAGCCTGGATAAGAGGGGAGTTTGGGGGAGAATCAGTTTAGTTTAGTCGCTCAGTCGTGTCTTGACTCTTTTCGACTCCCTGGACTGCGGCATGCCAGGCCTCCCTATCCATCACCAACTCCTGAAGTTTGCTCAAACTCATGTCCATTGAGTCGGTGATGTCATCCAACCATCTCATCCTCTGTCATCCCTTCTCCTGCCTTCAATCTTTCTCAGCATCAGGGTCTCTTCTAATGCGTTGGCTCTTTGCATCAGGGGGTCAAAGTATTGGAGCTTCAGCGTCAGTCCTTCCCATGAATATTCAGGGTTGATTTCCTTTAGGATTGACTGGTTTGATCTTCTTGCAATCCAAGGAACTCTCAAGAGTCTTCTCCAACACCACAGTTCAAAGGCATCAATTCTTCGGCATTCAGCCTTCTTTATGGCCCAACTCTCACATCCATACATGACTACTGGAAAAACCATAGCTTTGACTAGATGGATCTTAGTTGTCAAAGTACTGTTTCTGCTTTTTAATATGCAGTCTAGCTTTGTTAGTTTTTCTTCCAAGGAGCAAGCATCTTTTGATTTCATGACTGCAGTCACCATCTGCAGTGATTTTGGAGCCCCAAAAATAAAGTCTGTCACTGTTTCCATTGTTTCCTTATCTATTTGCCATCAGGTGATGGGACTGGATGCCATGATCTTAGTTTTCTGAATGTTGACTTTTAAGCCAGCTCTTTCACTCTCTCACTTTTATCAAGAGGCTCTTTAGTTCCTCTTCACTTTCTGGCATAAGGGTGGTGTCATCTGCGTATCTGAGGTTATTCATATTTCTCCCTGCGATCTTGATTCCAGCTTGTGCTGGATGTCTGGCATTTCACATGATGTACTCTACATATAAGTTAAATAAGCAAGGTGACACTATACAGCCTTGACATACTTGTTTCCCAATTTGGAGCCAGTCCGTTGGACAATGGATTCATGTATATGTGTGGCTGAGTCCCTCTGCTGTCGACCTGAAACCATCACAACATTGTTAACTGGCTGTACTCCAATATAAAATAACAGTTAAAAAAAAAAAAAAAGAATAAAAGAGAGAAGACATAAACACACTTGGAATGAAAAAACAAAAATTAAGAGCTTGCTTTAGTGCAGAGTTTTAACATGGCAAGATGCAGAATCTGACCCTGATAATGGACTTCAAGCCTTCTACTTACCAGAGGGCATAACACTGGGGGCTAGTATCTGGCTTGCAAATAACTTTTATTTAGACAGTATGATGTTTACAAATGAACAACAACCAAAAAAAAAAAAAAAAGCCCTGCCAACATTTCTAAATTGGATGTTCTGTATAAATACCTGGGTTTCTGGCTTCTCTTTGGGGTGGAAGAGGTTTGGTAACGCTGGAGCCCACATTTCTGCATGGCAACAATCAAATGCAGCCTTCAGATGGGATGGGTGCCCTAGAACTCACCAGTCCCCACTGTTCCCCATTCTCCATGACGGGACCAGCTTCTCTGACTCTCTGCTCCCAACCTAGCCCCTATGGGCCTCTGAATGTGCTACTACTGCACTATTTATTACCTTGCTTTCCACTGCTATGAAATCTAAAGGCAGCTTTTTTTTTTTCATTTGTTTTTTAAAGATTTGTTTTTGGCTGCCCTGTGTCTTCACTGCTGCTTGAGGGTTTTCTCTAGTTGAGGTGAGCAGGGGCTACTCTTCACTGAGGTGCGCAGGCTTCTCACTGTGGTGACTTCTTTTGTTGTGGAGCATGGGCTCTAGGCACAACAGCTTAGTTGCCCCAAAGCAGGTGGGATCTTCCCAAACCAGGGATCAAACCCATGTCCCCTGCCTTGGCAGGTGGATTCTGAACCACTAGACCACTAGGGAAGCCTGGCAGCCTCTTTTTTATTGCACCATTTTTTATGGGTCTCATCAGAGGTAGGTACATTTTTGACCTCGTGATTTCAATACTAAGGAACCTACCTACCTGGTGATACGTCACTGAGGAAAGCTGGGATCTTTGTTCCCTAAGCTGCACATTCTGGCTCTGGCCTTTAAAACAGTTAGGGGAAAAAAGCCAACTCATCTACTTGCTCCTGTTCAATGGTATGTACAATTAAGTGAGCAATGCCACCACATGGAAGAGAGATTCCATGTTGAATTGCCTTAGCCAGAGAGGCTGGGAGGCTGATGACCATTCTCAATTTACAGGGCCATTCAGGAACTAGAAGTGAAACACCCGCCCATCTTTCTATGCTGCTTCTTTACAAAGTTGTCCTTTATTCATATTTTTTTCATTAAAACATTATTTTATAGATTACTGACTTCCTGTGTGCCAGGAACAATGTTTGAGATACAAGGATGAAGATATTCAACGTGGTCATTTAAAAAGCCAGAGACACAGACTGCACTTTAGAAGTGGTGCTTCATTTTGGATCCTTTTTCTGTTTGTTCATTTCCTTAAACAAGCTACCACTGCTGCTGATTCAACATGTTTCATTCTATACATTTTTAATGTCTATTCCTGTGTTTTAGAGAATGTAAGCAGAGAGAGATTAAATTCTTTGAGAGTCAGTGTAATAAGTGAATACATAAATCTCCTTGTCAAATAGGACTGAATCTCATGGGGGTAGGATTTCATATTCACTGAGCACTTACCAAGAAACCATGTCAGGCATTTGTATACCTCATTTCCTAAAAATGAGCCCAAGAGGCAGGTATTCTGATTTTAAAGGTAAATAAACAGGACTGAATGTGAAGGTCCCATAACTCTAAATCTTCAACTCTTCTTAACACTGTCAATGGGCTCCCTGGAGACCTCCCAGAACCTGGGGTATATCCCTGGTTTCTCAGCGTCCCCTAGAAACCAAGGATCATCTCCAGGCATCGTGTAAGAAGTGCACCTCTTCTTCACCTTATTCCTTAATCTGCATGAAAACTGTTGCGAAAACTCCTTCAATTCTCAGTTTCAAATGAACAAGCTATTCTTCTCCTGAACCCTTTCAGTGCCTTCCAAACAATTTCCTAACAGGGATGTGAAGCAAATTTATCTGGTTGCTGCAAGTACCTTGTTCTACATTGAACACACCTTCCATTCTCTCAGAGATGGAACATCCAATTCTGTAAGTCAGATAGGTATTCAAATAGCAGAATTAAAACAGGGTCACAGAGAGGAAGGCTAAATAATTTGACATTTTTGTGTTTACTTGTATAGAGGAAAAAGAGCACATAGATGCATCCACAGTATTTAATTTGTTTGGATAATAGTTACAGAGAAACAGGTACACTCCATATACAATTACCAATACTTTTTTATACAGTTCATATTTCAGTACATCAACACTATTTTATTTACACTCTATTTATGTACATTAACATCTTTCTAAAGTCAGTGCATTGTCAACAAGTTTTATACAGTAATTTACAAGGTGAATGTAGTTAGTTAATTTAATAAATTTTCTGCTAGTCATGAATTAAAAAAATTAATTACAACCAATGTAACAAACACAGATCAAACAACATTAGTAGATTGTGCTACCTGCTTAAATAAAACATCTGTAAGGAAATTATTTAAAATCTTCCACTTTTTCATGGGACTTGTCCAGTTAGGAATGGACAGATTTTATACACCGAGAATCATGAAATTCTAAAGTCTGCATTTTGTCTGACTTCATTATATTATAGCATTTAGGCCACTCCTTCCTACTTGCAATTATAGTCTTATTCTGAATAGGCTTTCAACTCAGCCATTTACCTTTGTAAATGCTCTGAGAACTGGTTAGTAATCGACCTTAGGTATCAAAACACAAACGCTTAATTACATTGGTACCTACTATCTATGAGGAAGGAAGGGTAATGGAATCTGACAGTTAATGAGAATCAACTTCCAGGGTCCAGATGAATAAAAAAAGTGAAATATTTACCTTGAATATATATTTAGAAACAACACAGGAAAAAAATGCTGCCTGAAATAAATAACATTTATGTTTTTGTTCCAGTCTTGAATTATTGGAGGATAAAATGAAGTGAGCAAAGAAATACCTTTAGATGACCAGTACTATTAAAAAAAAAAAAAAAAAAGCAAATGGAGATGCAAACAAAAAGTTTACTTCCTAAATCCCCCAACTGCATTAAAAATACTTATACATTATCAACGTTTGGGATGTGTTTTGTTTTTAAATTTAATATAATAGGGGGAAACACCCCCATCAAGTTAATGTATAGCCCTTACAGCCATTAAATATGAACAATTTTTGAAAAGTTCATTTGCACATATTCTTTTTTAAAGTGCAAAACAAAGAAACAAAGAACAAACAACCACGAGCTGCAAAACACCATCTAGCTTTGTGGCCCTGTTCCCTCTCAGACACTGTGCAACACTGCATGGAAGGATGGTGTCAATGTCGGCCGCCACTCCCCTCCCACTCTCAGCAGTTGGAGGGTATGTTTTTGAGGGCACTTTAAGTACCCTCAAAGCAAGCCGCCTCTATCTGGAGGGCTATTTTATTTTAGCTGGATCTCCCACGATCCTTTTTTTTCCCTATAGGGTCTCCCAACCAAGGCCCAGGGGAGAAGGCACGCAGCTCTTAAGAGAGCCTCCCTTTCAGACTGACCACTTAAATATGTCTCTACTACAATGACTGGCTGTGTCTCAGACACAAACACAACAACAAAAACAAAAAGCGATGAAGACATAGAAAGAGTGGGAAATGGTTTAAAAAGTAAATTGAAAGAAAAATCTGTGTCCATGCTGTAAGAATCCTTTGCACGCCTTCATGATCTTGCTTTCTCCATCGTGTCAGTCGCTACAATGGAATAAAACTTCAGGAAAAAGGAGGTAGCATATCATGTCGTCCCCAGACAACACTACAATTTTTTGTTTTACTTTGACTCCAAGGAGATTTGTAGTATTCTGTTATGATTATTGGTAAACTATATTCACTACAGGGTTGTTCGTATCTGGACAAGCACAATTTAGTTCTTATTTGGTCCCAGGTGGCTGGTGCCAAACCCTTTTGTTTACAGGCTAATGGTGGGCTCTGCCTGAAAGCTCTCTACCAGGGAGCTTATGTGAGACACTTCCAAACAAAATTACTACTACTGGCATGTTAACTGCTATTTTAATTAGTTTTTTTTTATTTTGTGCTTCAGGGTCACAGGATAAAATAAGTACACATTGAGCTTGCCTTTCAGCGACGCTTTTGCCAAATGTCAGCTACGGGGAGTCATCTCCCTCATCACCAATCTACCTAGCAGCCAGAGTGGTAGCTTCACTGTAACACACAGTACTTTTTGTAATCAGACTCGAAGTCTTCGTCCATGCTGCTTGTGTCTGCCATCTTTTTGCCATCGATCTTTGGCAGAAATTGTGCATAGTCTATCCCCTGCTGCTCATAGAAAAGAATGTAGGCAGAGTCGGTGTCAATTTCATCAGGGTGAAGTTCCTGGAGGAGCAAGAAAAGTCTTTAACAAAAAAGCCGGTCTTCCCTGGTGGCTCAGACATAATCTGCCTGCAATGCGGGAAATCTGGGTTAAATCCCTGGTGGGGGAGATCCCCTGGAGGAGGGAATGCAACTCACTCCGGTATTCTTGCCTGGAGAATCCCCATGGACAGAAGAGCCTGGCGGGCCCCAGTTCATAGGGTAGTAAACGTTCAGACATAACTGAGCGACTAAGCACACAGCACACATGCTGACTCTAAATCCTCACCAGGGAAGGGAGGACCAACCCTGTTTCATGACTAAAACGGATTGCTTCCAATCAGCTTAATATTTTGGCTACCTCATATCTGCCCCTAAAATAAGACGCATTATTTTCAATGTTTGTTTTTGGGAAAATATACAGGCCATAGACAAGTCAAAAGAATGATAGAAAACAAACACCTCAAATTCTAATAGCTCAAAAGACAGGAACTTTTTCTTGTTAATCAATACCTTCTATTTTTCCACTGTTTTCATTTTCTGCTCTGCGTATCACTTTTTTGGGGTGAAGGGGCATGCTGTGTGGCTTGTGGGATCTTAGTTCCCTGATCAGGGATGGAACCCAGGCTCTTGTCAGTGAAAGTGACGAGTCTCAGCCACTGGACTGCCAGGGAATTTTCTGCCTGTCACTTTTATTCCTTTATATTGAAGGCATCTATATACAGATTCTAATAGAAACAACTACTTCCTATTCAGGAGAAAGGGCTTCCCTGGTATTCAGTGGTAAAGAATCTGCCTGCCAATGCAGGAGACACAGGTTTGATCCCTGGTTTAGGAAGATCCCTTGGAGAAGAAAATAGCAACCCACTCCAGCATTCTTGCCTGGAGAATCCCATGGACAGAGAAGCCTAGTGTGCTACAGTCTATGGAGTTGCAAAGAGGAGAACATGAATTAGTGACTAAACAATAATAATTCTGGAGAAAATCCATTATTTCAACAAATGTCCTCTAGATCTGTTGATATTTCTGCTTCTTTTAGTAAAAGATCAGGGACATTTACCTTACAGCTGCTGTCATTGTAACAGTACCACTTGCTATTTGGGTTTTTGGCATAAGTGACGTAATGGCCCCCGCCCAGAATTCCTGAATGGCACTGTAAGAGAGGAGAAAGTGGAGGGGTGTTAGTAGTTGACAATACTCAGGCCAGGCCAAGTACCAGGATGCAATCCAAGGAAAAGTGTTTTCCTTCTTCCAAAAGCAAACCAAGAAGGAAAACTGAAAATTTTAAAACTTTGAATCTTACCATTCTATTGTTATAATTATTTTTGGAAAGCAAAACTCCCTCAGAAATACACACTTGTGAACAGCTTAAGCCTGTCACTCCACCTAGATTACATGACTGTTCCCTTTATTAAACTGTGAGCATCTTGGATTCCACCCAAAAGGCCAAGATATTTTACTGCTTACTTAGTCTATCACCAAGCTCAATGCCCAGCAAACGAGCAGGCTCTGAAAAAATGATGAATGAATGAAGATGAACAAACCAACCACTGAAAAGGTAGCTCATTCTAAAAATCATACAAGATGTAAAGCAATTAACCTCCAACGAATAAAAATAAATGGGGGAAAAAAAAAGATAAGTGAGTAAAGCAAAAGCACCAGACTATATCGTTCTTTTGAAGTTTCTGACAGAAATGTCCTTTGCTCATTATATTTTATATTTCCAGAAAAAAAAAATTATAGTAAAGTGAGTTTTTGATACCAAAAAAAAATCATACAAGAAACCACTTACCGAAATTGCATATAGGTTATAAATAGGCTTAACATGAGTATCTTCTCTTTGGTCGTCAGTGCTGTCTTCCTCACTGTGGTTTTCAAGCTGGCCATTGCTGCAGCCATTGCCACACGCCTCAGGCTCACAAAGGAATCCATTGGCCAAAGCTACTTCGTGGTCCTGCGGGGTGCCCAGCTCAGGCTGGCTGCCCCCCAGCACGTGCCCTCGGCTCAAGGCATCAGACAGCTCACAAATGTGCCCAGCCCCGTTCTCCCTGCTGGCGTCCAAGTTCTCCTTACTGCTCGACAATCTGTTTTTGCTGCCGATCTGGGGCAGGCGGAGCCTCCCTTTGCCCCTCCCTAAAGTCCGAGGGCTGCTGTTAGGGCTGCTGTTTTTGCTGGAGGGACAGCTGGTTCCACTTTTTCTTGATGTAGATGGTGAACCTGTGAAAGGGAAGAAAAGATAAATCCAAATGTCACAAGTTAAACCAGCTACGAAAAGCTAACTCTGCAGTCAACTGCACAAGTGTACACAAAAAGGTAAAGACAGGGGCATCCTGACCGGCTAGGCTTTACTCCTGTTATGTGGCCAATAAGTTACATTCTTGTTTTCCTCAATGCCAACCCTCTCAAGGCAGCAATGCCCTGAAAATGTGAAGTACAGTAAGTATGGACTCAGAAAAAGAGCAGAAAGATGATTTAGGGCAGTTCAGTTCAAAATAATATTAGATGAAGGGGTTTGACAAATATATATATTCTTCTTTAGATTAAAAGATATGACCACAAATTATCAAGCACTTACTCCTACAAGGCATGACATCAGAAACTTTATTATCTCTACCTCTCACAACAATCCTGCAAAGGAGCAGATCTCAAACAGCTCCTGACTTCCTTGTATACCCTTAAAAATTGTTGAGGATCTTGAGAACTTTTGTTTTTTTGAGTTCCGTTTATCAATATTTACCATGTTATATATTTACTGTATTAGAAGTTAAAATTGAGGAGTTTGAGAAACACAAGACACATATATTTCATTGACAATATCACATATATGTTGGCTCTAAGTCAACCTGTGAGAGAATGAGAGTGAAAAGGCAGATACTTAGCTTTCAGTCTTTTTTTTTTTTTTGGCTGCACCATGTGACTTGTGGCATCTTTAGTTTCCTTACCAGGGACTGAACCTGGGGCTACAGCAGTGAAAGTGCCGAGTCCTAACTATCAGACTGCCAGGGAATTCCCAAATACTCAGTATTTTTATGGAAACAGTTTTGATCTTCAGAAAAGATCTCAGGCACCCTCTAGGGGTTTCCCCAAATTTTATTTTGAGAACTCCTGATATAAGGAAATAAGGATGACCACTATCATTCATAATCACCAAATGCCAGGCGTTATATAAAGTGCTTTACTCTCCATTTTATTAATATTTATTTATTTGGCTGCACTGGGTCCTGGCTACGGCACGAGAGACCTTCCTTGCAGTGCCCAGGCTCAGCAGTGGAGGTGCTTGGGCTTAGTTGTTCCACAGCAGGTGGGAGCTTAGTCCCCCCCCCAGGCACTGAAGCCTGGACCCTTGCACTGCAAGTGGATTCTTCACCCCTAGCCCACCAGGGAAGTCTCTACAGTGCTTAACTCTTGATGTATCAATTTCTCACTCTGTGAACTTAGTATTTTTTTCTTTTTATGAATGAGAAGAGAGATTTAGTGAGGCTATATCTCTTGCTAAAAGTCACACAGCTCAAATGTAGATAGGTCTGAGTCCAGAAGGATCCTGGTACAACCAAGTTGTTGCTCTAGAGTGGAAGATGGAGGGAAACATGCAGCCTAGAGGGGTCCCAGGAAGGCCCCCCACCCCCAAGTGAGGCTTAGGCTCCTCACCTTTAGGACTACTGGCGATGTTGGCACTCAGTGAGGACGGGCTCTTACTCAGGAGCACGGCATCCTCCCCAGCGGAGCTCTGAGCGTCTGCTTTCTTCACCTCTCCTGCGGGGATCCTGGCCTCAGAGAGGTCATCCCCCTGGGGGGTGAGTGGTTTATGCTGACAGAGAGCTGGGTCCCTCGGCACCAGAAAAGCACTAGGGTCAAAACTTTCACGAGGAAATTTAACAATTTTCTGTGATTTTATCCATCGACCATTTACAAACTGAAATCGTTTGAGATGAATAATCTGGAGAACAGAAAACAGTTGCATTAACATGTTCTGAAGATACAAAATAGACACTAAAAAAACCAGAGTCTAAAACATATGTAAATGTTCCAAAAATATGTCTTTTCCCCCCAAAAGAATATATTTTCTTATGTAACCTAGTTAAGAGGCCACTGCCCTTTAGCTATGTGGCTAGAATGGTAATCCCCCTAATATCATAATCAGCGTACATCCAAATTCTCTCCCAAATGTCTTTAACATCATAGGAGCCTCTTCTTCCATGTCCTCTGGGCTTGTGACTCTCACTGACCTTTACCTCTCTCCAATATCATCCATTCACAAACACACGAGGCTAGAATACTATAGACTGAATCATCTGAAGAAAAGTGGGGGCGTTTTTAACAGATGAAAGTTACTCAGCCTCCAACAGGAGGCCTCTCCTTTCTTAACATTTCTGTTGGCTGCGATCAGGGGGTTTCACTGTCCTGAAGAGCATAACAATCTCCCTTCTCCTTTCTGACTTCTCTCTTTTTTTCCAAAAGCAATGAATTCCTTCAGGCTTAAACACAGTGTTATTATGCTCCCTATCATGAGCATACTCTTGAGAGTCCCTTGGACTGCAAAGAGATCCAACCAGTCAATCCTAAAGGAAATCAGTTCTGAATATTCATTGGAAGGACTGATGCTGAAGCTGAAACTCCAATACTCTGGGCCCCCCGATGTGAAGACCTGATTCATTGGAAAAGACCCTGATGCTGGGAAAGATTGAAGGTGGGAGAAAGGGATGACAGAGGATGGTATGGCTGGATGGCATCACTGACTCAATGGAAATGAGTTTGAGTAAGCTCCAGGAGTTGGTGATGGACAGGGAAGCCTGGCGTGCTGCAGTCCATGGGGTCACAAAGAGTTGGACACAACTGAGTGACTGAACTGAACTGATTGTGGGCACAGATATTTGGGTGGCTACCTCTATCCCAAATGCTTAACTATTTACTATTTAGAGAAAGAGAATCCCTCTCTAAGAGCCATGCTGGTGTGTGGATGTAACAAAAGCCCATCAAGCTATCAACATAACGTTTACTCCTCATTATTCTTTGTGTTCAGTTGGTAAGTCATGTCTGACTCTTTGTGATTCCATGGACTGACTGTAGCCTGCCAGAGTGATTCCTCTGTCTGTGGGACTTCCCAGGCAAAATACTGGAGTGGGTTTCCATTTCCTTCTTCAGGGGATGTTCCCAACCCAGGGATTGAACCTGAGTCTCCTGTCTGAAAAACAGTTTTATAAATACTGATACTTCATGATATGTGATATATTTTATGTGATGGTCATATGAGTATAAATAATTGTCAAAATTCATCAAACTAGATGTTTTAAATCTATGAAGATAACTCCATGTTAACTACACACCTCACTCCCACCTTACCCCTCCCCACCTACCTGTTCCCAAGCCTGCCCCTCTGCTCAGCATCCCACCCCTGTGTGGGACAGTCGCTCAATCGTGTCCAACTCTCTGCGATCCCATAGACGGTAGCCGCCAGGCTCCTCTCTGTCCATGGGGATTCTCCAGGCAAGAATACTGGAGTGGGTTGCCATGCCTACCTCCAGGGGATCTTCCCAACCCAGGGATCAAACCCAGGTCTCCAGAATTGAAGGTGGATTCTTTACCAGCTGAGCCACCAGGGAAGTCCATGAATATTGAAGTGGGGAGCTTATCCCTTCTCCAGGGGATCTTCCTGACCCAGGAATTGAACTGGGGTCTCCTGCATTTTCAGGTGGATTCTTTACCAGCTGAGCTACCAGGGAAGCTATCCCTGGAGCTAGCCAATCCCTGTTAGTAATTTCTTGTGCTTCCTTCCCTGGGAAGTTGTTCTTGTCTACATTCAGTCTCACAGAGTGGTAGGAAGAAGATATGAATAAAAAAATAGACACAAGGTCTGGTTATCAATATGATTTCCTCCCTTATGGGAAAAAACTTTCTTAAATGAACAGGAAGAACTGACACTTCCAACTCTTGACAATCAACAGGAGAGTCTCCTAATCTATGAATGGAGAAGGCAGAAGTACATCACATCGGAAAGAACACATTAGCGCCCGCGTACCTGGTGCACGCACATTTGATTCAGCAGTGTCTGTGCCTATGTGACCAAGCGCAGTGGGACTGGGGCTCAGGCTCCGCTGCTCTTCTGCAGTCTGTAAAGCGCGAGCCTCAAACTTCCTCTCTCCCTAGAGCTAGCAGTGCTTTCACATTCTCCTGAAGTTCAACTTCACCAGGCTGTACCACTTGGGGCACTTCTTGCATGTCTCACTCAACTGCAGTTACTGGTCCATATGACTTCTCTTCCCTTGGAGGCTGTACCCTCTTTAGGATACAGAACTAGTAAACATCTGTAGGACAATTCAGGTCTGCATACCCCACAAAAGTGTTTTATGTATGTAAATATTTGGGTGAACTGCGTGGCTTGTGGGATCTTAGTTACCTGACCAGGGACTGAACTGCCAATGAAACTGCCGAGTCCAAAACCCAGGACTGCCAGGGAATTCCCAGCAAAAGCATTTTAAACACTCTGGCAAGAAAGATGATTCTCAAAGATTCTTATTTGTTCACAACTTTCCTTCAAGCTAGACTGCTACTCTCTGAGGTGGGGTTGTAACATACCAGGATGGGGGGGAGCCTCCAGAGATCTAGCTTCTTGGTTGCCAAGCAGTGGGTCTGACACTTGGAGCAGTAGTACATCTCATTCTCCCCCAGCTCCTCCTCGCTGGTGAAAGCTCGGAGACAGCTGTCCAGGTTGATGGGCTCAGCTTGTGCTCGGCGACTCTGTTCCACACTCTCATGCTCATCTACAACCTGCAGGTGGAGGAAACAAGAGGAAGAGGAGAAGGGGTAGGAGGGAGTTTAGAATGGTCACCAGCTATGCAACATCCTGTTGGTGACTCAACCTCATTTACTCTACTTTAAAATACAACCCAAAGCAGAGTCTGAGCAAATAGAGCATTTGCACATTTATTCCTAGATATCACATCAATAACATCTTTGATCAAATTTCTACTTAAATGACCATAGCTTTTTGGGGAAAATTTCTGCATACTACTAAATGACAAAAATAAAACAAACAAGGAATTGCCTGTTTACAATTTTGAAATCCGAAAACAGCTTATATGTGGGCTGGCTTTCAAGTCAGGGGTGTTGAGGTTAGGACATTTATTTTTTTAACAGGGACAGGGGACATGATTAGTATGCTGCAGACTCTACAGAGGCTAGGAGAAATAATATCACTAGAACAGAGGCCAGATCTGGATTAAATAAGAAAGGGTACAGACAAACTCACCTTGAGAGGACAATCACCAGGGCGTTAAAACCCAAAGCCACAACTCATTTGCATGTCGATGCCAAGTCACAACACAGTTATCAAAACACCATGTGTATGCTGAGGAGCAACTAAGCCCATGGGCCACAACTATTGAGCCTGTGCTCAAAAGCCTGGGAGCCGTGACTACTGAAGCCCGCATGCCCTAAAGCCTGTGTTCTGCAACAAGGAAGCCTCCGCCATAAGCCTGAGCACTGCAGCTAGAGAAAAGCCTGAACAGCAATGAAGACACAGCACAGTCAAAATAAATAAATAAACAAAATTATGAATATAAAAAAACACCATGTGTATCATTACCTGTCTCCTGCCTCTTGGTGCCTTTTTATTTGACATGGTAACAAAAGGAATAGCAGACTCAAAAAAGCCTGATTTTGCCAAGACACTAATACCTGCTCAGACCTCTGTGGTCCCTATTAACCAGCATGCTAGGCTCTGAAGCAAGAAGGAGGTCAACATGAGGAAGGAGCGAAGCGGAAGTAGGTATTTAAGGATGTATACTGGAGATGGCGTGGGAATCAGGAGGAAGGAGACACTGAGGGGCCTAGGATGCAACAGAAAGAACTTTTCCCTCTGCCATTCTTGGCTGCCACTTAGAAAGCAATCAGGAACCACAGCGGGTGAGGCACACATTGCATGACTATGAATGACCGTGAGACCACACACAGGGATCACATCCCAGGGTGGAGCCCAGACGAGCACAACAATGAATGTCTCTTTTTGGCAAAGGTCATACTCAGGTCCCTTCACCCTACTTGTTACTCCTCCCTTCCCGGGGTGAGTTGGTTCTCGTTGCCCAAGGCAATTTCCCTCCAGTTTTCCTTCCTGAGCTCTCAGTTTAGAACAGCGTTCAGGTGTGACTTTTTCCCTGCATGAGAAGATGGCTGAGTCAGAGGCTGTCAAATGTTTGTATGAACTATCAAGGTTGGGGTTGATCATGCAATGAAGAGTTTAGCATTGCATCACCAATCATTTCTAAAGAATTTATTTGACAAGGGGGAACTTCGAGGAAAACTCTTTCAGAAAGGGAAATCTGGATTGACCTTGAGTCACTGACTTCTTTTCTGACACTTTCCCCAAGGAAAACTGACATGCTTCAAAAAGAAACATGCTGTATCAGGTGGTTAAAAATAGAGTAGAAAGAGAGGTATGCTGGGAAGGTCATGTACACACTGCTATATTTAAATGGATAACCAACAAGGACCTGTTGTATAGCACAGAGAACTCAGCTCAATGTTACATGCCAGCCTGGATGAGAGGAGGGTATGGGGGAGAATGGATACATGCATATGTATGACTGAGTCCCTTCGCTGTTCACCTGAGACTACCACAACACTCTTAATTGACTATATCTCCATACAAAATAAAAAGTTTAAAGTTTAAGGGAAAAAGGAAAAAGAGGTATGTCAAATATAGTATTGTCTCTTTTCTCACAGCCAGTTAAACATTATCTACATTATCTCTACCAGGGATGCTTTATGGCCAACCACAAACTACAGTAAGCAGGTAAAGAATGTTGACTTTTACTGACTATATTTTCTATACAACACACAGGCTAGACAGTTGGATAGAGACAGGAAGGAACCAGAAAATGGATGAAAAGACATATCTGCAGATGACAGTAATTTTTATTTATTAATAAAATTTCCCCTTGGGATCTAGCCCCAGATTCTCTATAATTATTTAAATAGTCTAAATTACTTTTTGGCACCCTCTTCTTTTATTTTTCTCTAAGTTGCTTGAAAGCTCATCCTTAGTCCAAAACATAAAGTAATGAAGTAACAGCTTTCATACATTATAAGAATAATAGAAAAAGAGGAAGATCTAAGAAATTATCTAGTTTAATTTTCTATTAATGAAGATGAGGTTCAAACAGGGAAAAAATTAAAAGAATAAGAGCAATTGTCTATTTTTCCCCTCCTTATCAAATAAAACAATCATGTAGAAATTTTGGAAAGCAGTGAAAAATGTTAAAAGGCAGGAAACCTTATAAAGGCAAACTGTCAAAATATTGGCAGAATTTCTTCAGCCCTTTTTATATATTTTTCAGAATATGCAATTTTATATCTTACTTTATAAAAAACTTCACATGATATTATGAGCATCTTCCCATATATGTTGGTGTAAAAACTTCTGGTAATCATCATTTTCAGTGACTGCATAGTATTTTATCCAATCACTATACCATGCTTTATCTAACCACTCCTCTAATGTGAGACAAATACAAGTTGCTTCTAGTTTTTTTTTACTACTCTAACAAATGCTATGATGAAATTTGTCAGCAAATCAGAGTATTTCCCTAGGATAAAGTCTTAAAAGGGAAAAGGGAAATTACTAGAATAAAAAACATAAAACATATATTTTATGGGGCCACAGGAATAATCTCAAGTTTGAACCAAGATATCTCTTTTGTCTACGTGACTCTCCAAGCACATGCAAAAGTCACTTGTAGGAAGATATTAGTCATGTAGCCCCATTCCCCAGAAAGGAAGGATATCTCAGCAGCAACTTGGTTCCCATGGTACCCTACAAGTACCACTGAAAATGGAAGTGGGGTGAGATTTAACAGGTCACACAGGTCCTTCTTCCTGTAAGTAGGATGTCCTCTAGAGTTTTCCAGATTGCACACTGGGCTTCTTAAAAAGGGAAGGAGATTTACAGCCAAATAGTTTTTCATCTTTGACAGGAGTATCTTGTCTCAGTAATGTCCTGTCAGATTCTGTGCTAACAAAGATTTAAGAATCTTTCAGTTGCTAAAATTTTCCCTCTTCAAAGGAAGTGTGGTGGAGGTTACTGAATTAACCTTGCTCCAATGAGCAAAATCTGCCAAAACATCAACTTCTCTGCAGCTTCCTTTAGCCCAGTGATCTTTCATTTGGCAAGTATCCATAAAGAATACTCATTCTTGGTTAGTAAGAGCCTGAGGATGTGTGGGGGCATAGTTAGGGTTCCAAACAGGGAATCTGGTCTGGAATTGGGAGTTCCCCCACTCCTCAACAGCACAGAAAGACAGAAAAGTCCATACAGAACAGACTGTAGTTGCCAAGGGGGTGGGGAAAGGTTGAATGGAGGTTTGAGATTAGCAGACGCCAACTATTATATATAGAACGGATAAATGACAAGGTCCTACTGCATACCACAGGGCACTGTAGTCAGTACCCTGATTATAAACCATAATGGGCAAGAATGTATATATGTATAGCTGAATCACTTTGCTGTACACCAGGAATACAACACTCTAAGTCAGCTATACTTCCAAAAAAAAAAAGAAAATTCAATTTTCCTTACTACCTTATCTAAAGGGAATGTATTTAGAAACAGTGAAGGAAATTTCCATCAAGAGTCATATAAATGCAAAATCCACTACATTTCTTTATGCGACTAAAACATCGCCTTTGATTCTGTTGCTTTTACTTTCCCATCAGATTCTTCCTATCTCTACACACAAGCCATCTAGTCAATCTTCCCTTCCAACATTTTTGGATGTGGAGTTAGTATTCTCTTGGAAGTTTTATTTTCAAAATTGAAGAACTGCTCTGGACTGAGAGTGGCAGTAGAGGAATGCTAAGTGTGAAAAATCGGCATGGAGATGTACTCTTAGGTGCCTCATTTTGAAACATTCAAACCTTTCTCTAATTTTTCTGACCACTATGTCTATTAAAGGTAACAGCTATAGCCCTGGAATGCATTTGAGCTAAGTAATAGTGGTTACCAAATGCTGCAACTTCAATAATAATTAATTAACAGGCAGAGAGATTGGCAAGCTTGACATGCCATGGACAAAGAATATATCTTCTTACTTATGCCCAAAGTTTGGTTTCAAGATTTACTTATTATTAACATTTTCTTTATTTTCTTGGGCTCCAAAATCACTGCAGATAGTGACTGCAGCCATGAAATTAAAAGACGCTTGCTACTTGAAAGAAAAGCTATGACAAACATAGACAGCATATAAAAGCAGAGACCCTACTTTGCCAACAAAAGTCCATCTAGTCAAAGCTATGGTTTTTTCAGTGTTCATGTATGGATGTGAGAGTTGGACCATAAAGAAGGCTGAGCGCCAAAGAGTTGATGCTTTTGAACTGTCGTGTTGGAAAAGACTCTTGAGAGTCCCTTGGACTGCAAGGAGATCCAACCAGTCCATCCTAAAGGAAATCAGTTCTGAATATTCACTGGAAGGGCTGATGCTGAAGCTGGAAGCTACAATACTTTGGCCACCTGAGGTGAAGAGCTGACTCATTAGAAAACACCCTGATGCTGGGAAAAACTGAAGGCAGGAGAAGGGGAGGACAGAAGACAAGATGGTTGAATGGCCTCACCAACTCAACGGACATGAGTTTGAGCAAGCTTGGGAAGATTGTGAAGGACAGGGAAGCCTGGCAGGCTGCAGTCCATGGGGTCGCAAAGAGTTGGACATGACTGAGGGACTGAACAACAACAACAGTACAATTAACTTGTATTGTGTGTGTGTGTGTGTGTGTTGGTGCTCAGTCGTGTCCAACTCTTTTTGACCCCATAAACTGTAGCCCATGAGGCTCCTCTGTCCATGGAATTTTTCCAGGCAAGGATACAGGAGTGGGTTGCCATTTCCCACTCCAGGGGATCTTCCTGACCCCGGAATCGGACCAGAGTCTCTTGGGTCTCCTGCACGGGTAGGTGGATTCTTTACCAATAGTGTCATCTGTGAAGCCCCACAATTATCTCTTCAAATGGGAAAACTGAAACAACCACATAATCATGCTAATATATCTAAGTGCCACAGAGAGTATCAATGAATATTTGCCTGGTTATTATTTAAACTGTCTGAAAATAGAAACGGCATGATACAGTTAAGCTGGGAAAAATTTTACATATATTTTACATATAAAAAATGTATATATTTTTATTTACATATAAAAACTGCCATCTTATGGCGACTTGGAGTACTTACCCTTTCCTGTGATGTTTGATAGCGGAGGTGAAGGGCTGTGGGGTCCCAATCCACAGCAATACAGGCATTTCCAATGAAAGCCCTGTCTTCCCCACAATCAATTTTACAGCCTCTGCAAAATCTAAAGGGGGGAAAAACAATCTACTGAGGAAAGAATAATTATGGAGTCCAAATTTTCTTTATCAAAATTATTCTCCCTGGGAATTCCCTGGTGGTCCAGTGATTAGGACTTGGTGCTTACACTACCATGTCCCAGGGGTTCCATCTCTGGCCGAGGAACTAAGATCCTGCAAGTCATGGCCAAAAAGTAAAAAATTCTTTTTCTACTTCTCTACTTTCCTTCTTGGGCATCACAATTTGTCATGGGCTTCTAACTTCAGACTGATAAATGCATGAATCTGTGTTAGTAATTATTATTAATTCAGTGAATCACACTTAACACTTCTCAAATCTTAAGTTTTTCAAGGCATTTGATAACCAATTGTTAATCCACATGAATATGTGAAACTTCATGGCAAATAAATGATATGGGAAGTAGATATTTGAGATAATTTACCTCTCATGAAATTCTAAATTTAGTTACTTAATGCTTGAAGTTAGGATAACTTATGGGGCATAACAATGCCTATTTCCGTGTTTGTCAAGTGGCACATTAAATACATATAAAAATTTATGAGGGGGTAGGAACCATGACAAAGGCCACGGCTTCACTGCCTATACAACTCAAGTTTGCTAAGGCTATTATAGTTCTCTGAAAGCTGACTTCAGTACTCAGGTATTTTCCAGGCTAGAACACTAATGACTAATCAATCTCTATAACTTTTCTTAAGACCAAAAATAGATTTCCAGTAAGGTCTAGTAAATAGAACATGTTTTACTGAACTCAGAATTGCTAAACTGATTTATAACTAAGGAGCAGAATGTATAGAATGATAAATGTTGATCATAAACTATGAATCTGATGAGGATTGTAGAGTTAACAAAACCAGCTAAGTCTCAAGAGCAAAACTCAGCTATCGACCTCATAGAGAAGAGATGAACGAAGAACTCCTAAGTTTATTTCAAGCTTCCCATTACTGCTTATTACGTCTAAAAACTGGAAAGCTTATGAAAAAGGTATAATATCCAAAGCTGCAATTCTACTAACATTTTTCTTCTGCAGAAGGTGACCTTACCTGTACCATGGGCACCAGGCACAGGAGTTCCCATCTTTCTGCACAACTCGCAGAGTGAATGGGTACTGATAACCCATGCTGTCATCACTGAAACAGAACATAAACCACAGAGTGTAAGAAACATCTCTTATCTGGAGTCTCTTTCATCTTCTCTGAAGCACCCCTAAAAGGGGCATCTGCCAGAGCAGTGTGCTCACACTGACAGCTCCATGCCGGCTATCCTAACCCATTAACGTCAGCCCTGCACAGCGTGCTCAGGGCTCCCTGCTTGGAGAGGGAAACACAGCAGACCGCCAGATGTCTCTGACAGAGTCCATGTGGTCCATGGAAATTTCATAAAATAAGCTAATCATGAGATCGAATCCTAGCTATCTTTCAGCCCTAATTCTATCAAAAGATTTAATTCACATTAAACCAGACTCCTTCTATGACAAGAACATAGACAACACAGGAGTGAAAGGTCACAATGGTTTTAGAGGAGTTGACTGACTATATATTTAGAAGCTTCTTTAATCAGAATCCCTGATGTGGTACATGATAGACATCCCTTTTTCCTTGTCTTAACTATCTAAAGCTATAAGCTATATAACATATTTAGAATAATGTGTTAACTTCAAGATAGCTTTATGAGTTCTCCGACTGTAAAAAAAAAAAAACAAACTATTCATCCTTGCCCCAATAAGAAGTAACACAAAGAATATAACATAAGAGCAATACACTTTATGGATCATTCGGCAATTTGTAGTGGCTGCTACATGCACGACTGCTAAAGGTAATGAAACTATGATAAGGACTCATGGTTGTAAGGGCAACCATTGTAAGGGCAAGAATGAGTGTTATGCCTGTCACAGCAGTTCACATCTTTCTGTCTAATCGTTGACTGAATGATTATGGATAGCCCATGTTGTCCAGTATCATGTCAGTGATAACCAGGGTCAACGGTAAGTAAGAAATGCAAAGAAAGATAAAGAGATAAAACAGCCAGGTAATACTCTGGCAGAGAACTGTGCAACAATTCTCTTCTAAAAAATTTCTTTACTTACAATACTTGCCAGAAAGATTTAGCTAAGAGATCAGAGATTACAAGGATTACAGTACTCTGGAATGTCTAGGTGATGAAAGGAAGGTGTAGTGTCTTTACTACTCAGAAAACCAAAACAAATGGTTGAATTGTAGTGAGTCCTATAGATTACCCAGAATTAACAGAAATTCTCCTTTTTCTACATTTGGAAACTGTAGATCTAGGAAGATGCCCAGAGACTCACCAATCCTGAGCATGATTACTAGCTTCCTGAGGTGGGAGTGGGCTGGCTAATCGTGACACTTGAATCCAAACGGCATCATACAGGTCTTTCTTCCGGGTGTGTACAGTACATGGAACAATCAGAGGCATTCCAAAAAGGCTGGGGCGATTCTTCTGAGATGACAGGAAGTACAGTTCTGTCCTCATCTATAAGTACAAACAAGAGACGAGTGAGCTGAGAAGAGGCCTGATTCCTCTCTTTTGTTCTTCTAGGACTGCCCCTGAACAGGCATCACTACCATTTTCAAATCAGTCACTATCACACTTCTCTTTATTTACAGAACTATCTTTTATTAAAATGTGAAGAGAATGGTTATTCAAAATGGAGTCATTGAAGGGGTGCCAATTTCAGAGTTGCTCTTTATCAAGCTTAGGTTTTCAGCATTTAATATTTTCAAATTACACAGTTTTCTCTGATAAACATTTCTCACACACACTGAATCACATATAAAAAATTTTAAAATCATATTTTAATTATATAATGGAATAAAAGGTAAACTTTTGAAATGTTTGTTCTGAGTATGTTAAAGGAGATTTTTATCACTTCTTAACATGGGAGATACTGCACAGAAGTAGCCTGGAAATGGTGACTTAAAACAAAAGTTTAGTATAATAGAAAAGCTGCTGGGAGTTACAGGATTATTAAAAAAATCTGCTGAGCACTTGGACATTTAATTCTTTAAATTTGAACTTTATGTAGTAGAGAAGTTAAGCCAACAACTTATAAACTCACTAGTTTCTAAGTGGAAGACTCTTATTTCAGATACCCAAGTATTTTATTTTGCTGTTATTCACTTAAGATTATTAGCTAAATACACGCTTTTAAGACCCCATTTCATGTATTGGTGGTTATATTATTATAAGACCTATAGAAAGCAGACATAGTTCAGAAGAACTATTTTTTAAAATAAAAGAACTTTGATTAGTTTTCCTCTCCTTAAACTTAACCTTTCTTCCCCTACAACTCTCAGCAATGACTTATGTTACTAAATAAATGAGATCACTTAAGCAACTATCTCCTCTACACTTCTCAGCATTATTTCTTTCTTAAACTCATACGATTTTCTTCCTCTTGGAGGTAACTTCTTCCAGGGCCCTGTGGCCTACACCTCCCATACCTGCTCAGTTCTTCATGGGATAATGCTCCCAGCTTTACTGTATAGGAATCTTTCTTTGGTTCTACCCTAACAACTTCTTTAATCTGAAAAATCTCACTTGACCTAACTGTGCTAAATTCTTGCCCGATTTCTTTACTTGGTTACTTGGCCAAACTTTTCAGTTTTCATTCTTTTCGATGTCTCTAGCCCATGTAGCCACTTCTTTCTTTCCTTTTTTGAAGTTGACTTCTCTTTAGTAGTTGTGGCAACACAACACTATTATTTCTCCCTTTATTCTCTGATATTCTTGCCTATGTTACCTTGCCTTATTCCTCTTCTTTTTCTATCTTGTAGAAGGGAGTAGAAGATAAAAAAACTATTTTCAAAGCAATTCAATCATGAGATCGAAGTGTCTGAAAGAAGAAGGTGGCAACAAAAATGAAGGAAAATGGTAAAGTCAAGTAGCATTTTGAAAGAAGAAATTAAAAGGCATGATATAGTAAATACAGAGTTTCAGAAGAAAAGGGGAAAAAAATCTAAGAACATCTCTAGCCTTGAGCCTTTAACATGGAAGGATGGCACTGCCTTTCACATAATGAGAAAGGGAGTTGAGTTGGGACAGATGGTAAAATCGATTTTAGGCACTCCCAAAAGCAGCAACTAGATTATGAAGTAAATTGGAAACAGGGAACTGGTTAAAAGGTAAAAATTTAGAGCAGATTTTATGGTCTAATAATTACAAAAAAAACCTGTATATAATGCTTTAGCACTTACCAACCACTTTATATAACATACGTGATAGATGAAAGGAGCTGCTTTGTAAGAAAGATTTTTTTTAAAAAATCAGAGTTCTTAATATTTAATCTGATAATGTTTTGTTTAAAGACATGGGGAAATGCACAAATCACTCCAATGATCTTAGCTGATGGGACGGTGCTTAAACAAGAGTTGAGCTACACTTAAAATTCTAAGACACAAATATATCCCTTAATTCTCTAGGATGTTTACTCAAACAACCATGTCTAGAAAATGATCCATAGAGCACTGTCTACATGGTCAGAAAAATCACTCTAAGTTGGGAGTTACTAATTCAGAGGGAAAATGTACATTTCAAAGAATTATCACAAAGTAATTAGCTGTGTAATCACCAATCAGGTCAAGAAGCATTTCGGTCAGCACTCCAAAGCCTTCCTCGAGCTTCCTCCCAATCACAAGTTCTTCCTTCCTCCTCAAGGTAACAGTTTGCTGAATTTTATGGTAATTATATCTTTGCTTTTCTTTGTTTTATACCCTACGCATAATAAACAGTAAATTTTATCTTCCCTGTCTTTAAAGTTTTATTTATAAATATAGTATTATTTCATTTCTTTTTGTTTCTGACTTCTTTCCTGCATTATTTTTATGAGATTCATTTATGTTGGGAATAAGTATAAATTCATTCATTTTCAATGCTGCATAATATTCTATGACTAAGACTCAACTGCTTTATCCTTTCTACAAATAATGGACATTTTAAAAAACACAAAACAGAATGGTGGAATTATTCATCTTCAGTTAGAAAATTTAGTTTTCCAAGTAGCTATATCAATGTGCACTCATGAGCAGTGTATGAGAGCTCTTGTTGGTAATATGAGTTACAAATATCTTCTACTCCATGGCTTGCCTTTAATTTTTAGTGATGTCTTCTGACGAAATTGAAGTTCTTAGTTTTAATGATGTCCAATTTAACAATCTTTCCTCTTATATTTAGTGCTTTCTGTGTCCTATTGAAGTTTTTCCCCTAAACCAAGGTCATGAACATATTCACCTTTGTTTTGCCTTCATATTTAACTCTATAGTCCACCTGCAACTGATTTTTATGTGGTGAGATGTAGGTATGTCAAATTTCATATGGATACCCAATTATCCCAGCACCATTTACCAAGTGAGTTGTCTTTCATTGCTCTGTAATGCCATCTTTGTTATAAATCAAGTGCCCATACATGTGTGAACCTGTTTGGGGGCTATTTTATTTCATCGGTCTATCTGCCTTTTCTCATACCAATATCAAAACGTCTCAAATATGACTGCTTAATAAAATCATGATATCTGATAGGTCAATTCCTCATTCTTTGTTCTTCAAGACTGCTTTGGTTATTTTAGTGCTTTGCGCTTCCATATATCAGAATCAGCTTATGAAGTTATACACACACAAGCATAACATACAGAGTTTGCATTTTTATTAGGACTGTGCATTGAATCTATAGATCTGTTTGTGGAGAATCGTTAATTTTGAAATATTAAGCCTTCTAATCTGTGAGTGCATGCTCTATCACTTCAGTCGTGTCCAACTCTTGGTGGCCCCGTGGACTGTAGCCCTCCAGGCTCCTCTGTCCATGGGGTTCTCCAGGCAGGAACACTGGGGTGGGCTGCCATCCCACGGACATAGTCTATTCCTTCAAATTGAGTCTTCTTTAATTTCTAGCAATAATATTTTATTGTTTTCTACATAGGTACCATGTATATTTTTTGTAAAATTTATTTTCAGGTGTTTACAAGTTGGAAGAGGCAAGAAGGATTCTCTCTTAAAACCTGTGGAGGGGGCACAACCATGTTGATGCCTTGATTTCAGACTTCTGGTCTTCAGAACTGTGAAAGAATTAATTTCTGTTGTTTCAAGCCACCAAGTTTGTGCCAATTTGCTATAGCACTCCTAGGAAACAACTTGTCTTGCCTAGGAATCTTCTTGTTTCTCCCTCTAAAAACAAACAAAACCTTATCTAAGGCATCCACACTTAAATAGTAAAGAAGATGTATACACTGACATGAACATATAGGAGTCACAGACTTTCTAGAGACAACAGTATTCCGATGCACCAGCTGTCTTGTTGCTGCTTGATGTGAGTGAGGAATATCATTTCCTATGTAGGCCCGTCAGATGTGGTACTAGATCCTGGCTGTAATCACTTAACACAGCATACAAAACACATTGAAAGTGCACACACTGAAGATGTTGCCAAGGCAGAAACTGCTGTTTCATAAACAGCACTGGCAAGACCAGCAGTAATTTATCTAACATTAAACTAACCATTTTCCGGTGGACTGCAATGATGTAGCCTGTAAAGGAACTGTCAGGAAGAGATGGCATGTGACCATTCACCATTCCATTTGTGAAGTTTTTCTCAGTTCCACATGGCACAACAGTGTTTGGCATTCCATTGGGAATGAATATTGGTCGAGGCAGGTCCCCATTGGTGGTCAGGGTGAACATTCCATTTGTAGATGGGGAGGAGGAGAAATCTACAAATTCAAAGGTAAGCACAGGATCATAAGTTTGTGGTACCTTTATCTTTGCTCTTTTCTCAAACACTGCTGGGTGGGACCCAGACCACTGACAGTCTCTTTTAACATAGGACCGGAAGTAACCATAGGTCAAATAATTCTAGATTAACTGGAAGATTTTCATTTTAGATTTTATTTTTATTATTAATATTTTTGACTAAACGACTAAACGAGTAACTGCTAGAAAGAGTAAGTACAATTTTTACAACAATCTTTATCAGTCTTATGTTGTGGCATGAAAATAGTTCTGCTTTTCTTTTTCTTATCCTCAAAAAATTCATTTCTCCATGTAGTCTCTAGCCAGATATTTTACAAACACTTTATTTTTAAAAACACCTGCAGAGAACTCCCATCTGCTCCCTGCCCCAACACAAGCACAGTCTCCCCCATTAGCATCATCCCCCACTAGAGTGAAACATTTGTTATAACGGATGAAAGAGGTGGCTTTTTTTTTTTTTTTAAAGAGGTTGCTTTTTAAATTACAAATGCATTTTCTTAGTTTTACTAGCCACAGTTCAAGTGCTAAACAGTTGGTGTAATAGAGTATTGGATACTCTATTGGATGGCAAAGAGTAAAGAAAGTTTTCATCATTGCAGAGAGTTCTACAGGGCAGTGGTATAAATGATACAAGCAAAAAAGCAGTAATAAATCATCCACCAACCCACCATCAGTACTATCTACTGAGCACCAACGAGAGGAGCCCCCTTCTCTCTGAAGCCTTCGATAGCTGGGAAATGAATCTAATTATCAACAATAAAAAGAAGAGACGATGGCCAAGAAGACTCACTGGATGACCATATTAAATTATATGAGTGACCATATAAATATCAGAGTATAAACAAATTTCTTTTTTAGTCAACTTCACTATTCTGTTTTCTAAAGCACATTTCTCTCATACCATCTGTTGCTATGTTAGTATTAGATAAGAGAGTTAAAAGATCTGAATTTCAGTGGTAGATTTAGCTAAGAACTACCTATCCAACTTAGGTTCTCTGAATTTTAGGTTCCTCATCAATAAAATGAAGAATTTAAGATGATCACTAAGGTTTCCTGCAGGCTCCAAAATTCTTTTGCTGTAATTTTTTTTTTTTTTTGCTCTAATATTTTTAGCCTACACAAAAGCCGAAAAAGAATAACAACCCTTAGACTATTATTCAAAGCTAAAATCATGAGAAAGAGCTCCAGTTCTCTCTTACCTGTCTGTATTGGACTAGAAGCTGAAATTGGAGATCCAGGGATGGGAATTTCAAATGCACACAAAAATCCACTCACTGAGAGCCGTACTTTCTGGTTGTCCTGAGGGAAATTCTACAAAAAAAGGAGCAAGAGAAGGGGGAGATGTTTCAGATAAAATGGAGAATCATCTCTGATATATTTGAAGCAAATGTCTTAGATCCTTTTATCAGTAAAGCAAACAAGATGTCTGAATAAATTTTCTAAAATAACTAAAAGATGTCTGAATGAAAACTAACCTTACCGATGAAACCATTATCCCCTTTCATAGGAAGGAAGTATGATGTGTATAAGTGACTTAAGTTTTTCCTTCATTTCAAGAATCTAAACCCCAAATCCCTAGAGATCTCACCTCTGCATTACATATGAAAAAAATGTTAAGGAGGTGGGAGTTTGTTTAGAAATCCCGAAGATGAATATAAGTAATACCAATGGTAGGAACTCAATTTAGGGGAACATATTTTTTTTTTTTTTTTTTATAGGGCAACATATTTATTGAATTGCTTCTTTCTCTAGCTGGTATGGAGGAAGAAGTGATTTGCGTCACTTTGTTTTTATCCTCTTAGTGTGTTAAAAGGCCAGGTATATATATTTATAAATAAGTACTAAAAACACACATTCATAAATACATAAAATACTTTAAGAATTCTAGGAACAGTAGTAACACATAAGAGATGTAAACCAAAGCAACGGCGGTCCTTGGGGTAAATTTAGACTGTACTGATAGCTAGATCACTCCATATAGGTAGCTCTGGGCTTACATGTTTTTCTTCTTTAAAAATATCACCATTATTTTATTATTTTATTCTGGTGGAAAACTCTTAGTTTCTTTTAGAATAAAAGCTTTACAATTTTTTTCCCATTTCTGTTGTGTTTTATTATCTCCCTTGGTCATTTAACACAAAAATTACTTGAGAAAACTGTGATTTTTTAAAGAATCAAGGGTTTCCCAGAGAGAATAGTTAATATCACCTTTATGTTGGAACCATGTACTTCAGCAAGAAGGATTTGTTCTGATTTAAGTCCACAGAGATCGCTCAGTTGTTTTTTTAAACCTGTGTACTTTTCATCCATATTCAGTCTTAGTCCATATCGTACAGGGGTAGTACCATCCAGCTTAATAACTAGTGAAGAGAAAAGATTTTTATTAGTAAAATTCCGGTTTCACTGAAAGCTTTATATCTGTGTGTGTGTTTGTGTGTGTATGAGACTTGGAACTAGTAAACATTTCAGTCTAGAATTTTTATTTTATATGTACACAACAGATGGTGTTTAAAATAATATTAAGTGAAATCATTATTTTTGTATGTTCACCTGATAAAGTGTGAGTGGCTTTGCAAGATTTTTCAAGAGAGCTTCTGGTACATTTAAAATTAAAAGAACTCAATGAGCACAAAAATGGACCCATGTTCAAGTCTTTCAAACCTCACATCATGCCTGAAACCAGACTGTAACCATTATAGGACATTGTAAATCAATTATACTCCAGTAAAATTTTTTAAAAAACTATAACATGCTGACTACCAGTCTTTATGAGAACGAACTATAAACAAATGACTAAACTTACAAATTCAAGCTGACTGAATACAAGATAAAAGACAAAGCAATTAAATAATGTTTCAGAACTTTGTGACCTACCTGTTATTTCTAAGTGCATGTAACTGTCCATTGGTAGTGGCAAAGACAAAAAATTGAAAGGGTCAAATCGGACACTTATATGCCCACATGTCTTGCATTTGACTTGAGACCTTAGCTGCCCATGGAACAAATCCACAACAATTGATCTATTTCTCCTTAGATGATTATCCCAGGCCTAGCAAGAAAAAAGATTATAGAGAATTTTTTTTATCCCCTCCAAATTCAAAAGATAAGCTTTTCTCCAAAAATTCAAGGCAATTGTTAAATATATTACATTTAATGTCAGGAATATAATCCTTAACTTTTCCTTCAAAATGTGTGACGTGAAAAGGAAACATTTTTCTATGTTCATTAAAGATACTCTGTTTTGGGATTATGGCACAAGAAATAATCAGAAAATTATAAAATTCCTTCATTTTCACAGTAAAATTCTGATCACAGAACAGTTTAGTTAGCATTTAAGTTGTGCAAAACTTATTTGGGGCCAGAATATTTTATCTGTGCTTACATTAGAAACTCAAAACTGACAAACCTCTGCAGCTACTTCCCAGTCTGGTCTGCCATCACTGTCCTTCAGTTCCACATATGGCTTTTCATGGACTCGGTTGAGATCTTCATGCAGACCATCCAAGAGAAAAGCCAGAAGTTCTTGGGAGTCTTGTTGCTGGAACCCATTAAACCTGGGAGCATATTTTGCTATGGTCCACTATAAATGTAAAAGGAATCAAACTCATTATTTGCTATCCCATAAAATTTAGAATGACCATACCCATAATTCAATCAGAGACATGAGAATAAGTAAACTATACAGTCCATGGAATTCTCCAGGCCAGAATACTGGAGTGGGCAGTCATTCCCTTCTCCAGGGGATCTTCCCAACCCAGGGATCGAACCCAGGTCTCCCTCACTGCAGGTGGATTCTTTACCAGCTGAGCCACCAAGGAAGTCCAAGAATACTGGAGTGGGGAGCCTATCCCTTCTCTAGCAGATCTTCCTGACCCAGGAATCAAACTGGGGTCTCCTGCACTGCAGACGGATTCTTTACCAGCTGAGCTACCAGGGAAGCCCAAACAATATAGTACTTAGTCTATTTCAGCAAATATATTTTGGATAATCAGGAAATCTTTCTAATCTTCGTATCAAATGATGCACCCCCAGCCCACTAAAAAAAGTATTATGGCCAGTCATGTGTCCTGGTTTAGTATCATATAGGCAAACAGTTCTTCAGATACATAGATGCTATTTAAGATATAAGATGAAAACATTAAAATAGCATTTGGTCACATTGGAAGATTGCCTGTTTTCTTTTACAGTTAGCTTTTCTGGTGTTGTATCCTAACTTTTATTATTAGAGGCAGAATAGCCCAGTGTTCAACTGTGAGGACTTACTAACTAGCTTGCAACCTTGGATAGGCTACTTAACTGCTATAAGCCTTAGTTTCCTGAGCCATAAAATGGGGATAATAACACTGCTTTATATTATGGGGCCATTTAGAAGATTAAATGAGTAAAGTACACATAAAATAATCAGATAGTGGCTGGTAAGTGATAAGTAGTCAAATTTTTAGCTACTATGATTATTAATTTTTAACCTAAAAAGCTTTTGCCTTGCCTTTAAAAAAATTATTTATTTATTTGGCTTCACCAGGTCTTAGCTGTAGTACACAGATCGATCTTCACTGCAACATGTGGGATCTAGTTCCCTGACCAGGGATCAAACCCAGGGCCCCTGCATTGGAAGCAAGGAGTCTAATAAGCCACTGGACCACCAGGGAAGTTTTCAACTTACTTTTAAATAGAGATAAAAAATAATTCAAACTTTACTAAAATTCACTATAATAATATTAATGTAAAATTTGTATTCATTAATTACATTTTTTCTTTCTGCTCCTTTTTTTTTCGTTCTACAGATAGAACTAATCATCTTAGTAATGTTAAAAATGTACTGAGTATCATTAATTAGACTCAAGGCTACCTTGCAGTTAGAATACTGCTAATAGTGAAGGTTGAATAAAGAAAAGTTTACTGTATATACAAGTAAAATATCTGATAAACTAGTAAAATGAATGAAATTTCCAAATTTAGACTGTACTTCTGAACTTTTTCTATCTACTATGTCTATAAGAGTATTTTGCTTATGTTCGAACAAGTAAAAGTTTATGTCTTATGAAAGACCCAAAAACATTAAGCTAAAATTAAAAGATGAATATAAAAAACAAAGAAAATTACTTAACAGCTGCTTAAGACTTAAGACCTTTATATTATTTTAACACGCTTACCCGAAGCTTTAATGGGGCGACATTCTTCTGAGTTCCACTCCAAAGTTCCTGTACTAAATCCCCATAGCATTTAGCCATATGCCCCTTCATACCAATGGGATTTGTCCTACAAGTTTGAGAGGAAAATGTACTGCTTAATGATTCTTTTTTTTTTCATTTATTTTTATTAGTTGGAGGCTAATTACTTTACAATATTGTAGTGGTTTTTGTCATACATTGACATGAATCAGCCATGTGCTTAATGATTCTTATAAATCACAATCATGTGAACATAGAAATGCCCAGTATCTGTCTTCTCACATCAAAATACATTTTCAAAACGAGAGAAGCAACATTTGGTCCTTGTCGTTTAGTTGCTTCAGTCGTGTCAGACTCTTCGCAACCCTGTGGACTATAGCCTGCCAGGCTCCTCTGTCATGGAATTCTTCAGGTAAGAATACAGGAGTGGGTTGCCATTTCCTTTTCCAGGGGCTCTTCCTGACCCAGGGATTGAACCCATGTCTCCTGCATTGGCAGGCGGATTCTTTACCAACCTATGTATCATGTACTGGCAGGCGGATTCTTTAACACTGAGCTACTAGGGAAGCTTACTTCATGCTTAACAGGGCAAATAAGATGAAGACTTTTCTCCCTCAGGGTGAATAAGGAACAGATTTAGGTAATATTGGGTTCATATCAAAATTACAAAAGTTAAGAGTCAGTGACTCAAGGAAGATTACCTGTTGAGTTCATAAAGATGTCTCCCTGAGATAAAATACTGTGTCAGTGGCTGCGTGTTACTAACACACTGGATGCTTGAATTCATGAAGCATGTAT